>NC_141159.1:42949115-43262384 GCF_053477565.2 Lygodium microphyllum
TTAAATACCATGTATTTCTTTATGCCATCACCATTTGGGGCATATGTTAGTCATTAGAAGGAATGCTTTGTGCCAATTTAACCATCTTCATGTCTAAATTTCTTTTATATTGGTTTTTGTGAGCATTGTCTCTTTGGAAACTAAACTAAAATGTCACATAAGAGAGGTACATGGAGGGTATAGGGAGTAGAATATCAGAATTTCTTGATTTGGTTCATAGTGATTTATGCGGTCCAATGCCCGCAATTTCATTGGGGAAACATTGTACTTTATTTATTTTATCGATGATGCCACAAGGAAGGTTTGGGCTTATTCTCTTCGCAAGAAGAGTTATGTTGGATTCATTTTATTACTATACATCTACAAACTACCTATGCAGTGGAAGGTATTAGCAGGTACATATGGCAAACCTAGGAAGAAGCATTGGGAGGAAAAAGTATCATGAGATATTTAAATGAGAGTAGATCTATGTGGATTTTCTTTGGAAGGAATTATACATATGTTCTTTAATATGCAGATGTTGATTGTGTAGTGAATGTAGACTCCAAGTGATCCATTACATATTTTGCGTTCACTTTTACATGTGATGCAATCTCTTGTATCTCTCAATTGCAAACATATCTTTATCTACCATTGATGCAAAGTATGTTGTAGCCATTGAGGCCTAAACAAAGCTATATGGCTTACTCGGCTAGTGGGACTTAGGCATTATAGAAGAGGTTCCTATACTGCATTGTGATAGTCAAACTGCCATTCAGTTGGCATCAAGTACTATTTTTCATGAAAGAAAAAGCACATTGAGGTGAAGTATCACTTCATCAAGAAGGTTCTTGAGGATAAGTGCATTGATCTTGTCAAGATCCATACAGATGATAACACTACAAATCTTCTCATGAAGAGTCAATCTTTTGAGCTCTTTGCATACTACAAAGTGCTAATGGGCATTAGATAGTATCTTCACTTTCTTATTATATTCACATAGATTTATAGTTGTCTTTAAGTTGGAGATTAATGGGTTAAAGGCCAATAGCATACAACCAAACGAACACCCATTGTATATGTACACACTATACAAGCATATATAAGTGAAGATAACAAAGAATAAGGGTATCATTTATTTTATACCCACATAAATCTCGTATTCTTCTCCTTCTCAACCCTCTTACATGGCATAGATTTTATCGCATATCTCACCATTGCTTCCCTCTCACAACTAATGGCTCTAAGTCATATATAGCATGATTTTTCTCGTGTGTCTTTAGCTTCATTGAAGAGTAGGCTACTTGATGACCCCTTGCATGAGTAAATAGCCTAGTACAAGAGAGGTTGCATTCATTACAATCTCAAATTCTTGGTTCAATTGAGAAAGCTATATGATGGGAGCTATCACTAAATATTTCTTGAGGTTCTCAAAACTAGATTGCTTTTGGGATCCATAGAATGTAAGTTTCTTATTGAGAAAATTGGTGAGGGGTGCATCAATCAAGACATAATTCTTGATAAAGGCCTAGTACCATCCAATCAATCCTAGAAAACTTACTTTCTTGACTAACTTTGAAGGTGTGCCTTCTTGCACATCTGTGATCTTAGCTGAGTATCGAATACTATGAATCCAAGGTACTCTATCCACTTTGTAAAGAATGTACACTTGCTCTTCTTAGAATAAAGCTTGTACATCCTTAGTGCTTCAAGCCCAATTTGGAGCTGCCCTTCATGTCTTCTCATTTAGAGTAGGTTAGGATGTCATTAAAGAAAACAAGAATAAACTCATTTAGGTAAGGTTTGAAGATGTCCTCAACTAGTCTCTTGAAGATCGTTATGATATTAGTCAATCAAAATGACATTATAACAAATTCATAATGTCAGTAATGAATATAGTCTTTGGAATATCTTATTTCTTCATCTTGACTTGATAGTAACCTAACCATAGATAAGTCTTAGAAAAGACTTTCACTTATTGAAGCCTATCAAGAAACACATTGATCTTAGGGATTAGGAGGGGATTAGATACTTGTTATTTAGAGTTACTCATTTTAGCCTATGGTAATCAATGAAAAGACTAAGAATCTCTTATTTCTTCTTTTAGAATAAGACCAAGACTCCCAATAGCAAGCTACCTAGCTAAACATAGCCTTGATCCAATAACTATTTGAGCTGCTCTTTTAACTCAATAGCCTTGAGAATTAACATTAAATAAGGCCTTTTTGACACAGGAATTACTTTTAGCATAAGCTACAAGAGGGACCTAAAATAGTGAAATACTTGATTGAGTTAATGCATTAGGGGAATATGTACTCAAAAGGGCCCTTTAGCTTAAGATTTAATGACTCTCTTAATGTAATGACAAGAGATTTGAGGTGGATCAATGGGAGAGGAGGTGGTGTGCACATTTTTTCCACTCCTTTTCCCCCCTTGTCCCTACCACTTATAGGCTTGTCCCCCTTTACCCCCCCCCCCCAACGGCACTTTTACCACCCCATGTCAAGTGGCTCCCATTGGGCTAAAATTTGAAAATCCCCCCTCCAAAAATGGCTTTCCCCCTCCAAAACCTCTTCTTATGACATGTATAGTTAAAAAATGTATTTTTGGGTGTCTTTTTGCAAGACATGCTTCCAACTTGTCATGCTCTTACCTCCATTCCACAAATCTTCTCAGCTTTTTATGCTCCTAGCTTCTCTTAGCCATAGCCACATAGCCCCTAGCTTCTCTTAGCCATAGCCACATAGCCCCTAGCTTCTCTTAGCCATAGCCACACAATACCTAGATTCTCTCTTTCTTCCATGGTCATTCTCTTACATCCATTCCACAAATCTTCTTATCTTTCCATCTTCACACAGCCATAGCCACATAGCACCTAGTCTCTCTCTTTCTTCTGAGCATACCCATAGCCACATAGGCCCCATATTCTCCTAGCCATAGCTACCTAGCACCCAACCTCTCTCTTTCTTCCATGGTAATCTTCTTTCTTTTGTTGTATAAAATTTCTCATCTTTCTATGCTCACACAGCCATAGCCACATATCCCTCCTTACTTCCATTACCATTCAAATATTATCTACATGTTAGCAAAGGCAACGATGTGATTCCATACTTGCTATCTATATACACAATACAAAGAATGAATATGACAAAAGGAAAGGAGCATTGTTCAAGAAGGATTCGTGGGTCTACATGCAACCTTCAGAAATAGGACCTCATTGAGTTCATTGTCTCATGGTGTACTACAAAATCATTGAAAGGGAAAAGTGTTTGGGTTTTGAGAGGCTCAAGATGGTGGTCTTGTTGCATCAGTTTAACATGTGTATGGTGTGAAGGACTTGAAGCTACCTGAAAATTCTTTCCCTCGAATCATAAATAATTGTTTTTATGCTCTTAACTTCTCATATGTCTTTGAGGCATTTACTTCTTCTCTCCTATTAGATATTTTTTCTTCAAATATTGTGGAGGATTAGCATTTCGAAAGCTTGTTTGGGATATACAAATCTTTGCATGTGGATGTGGGTGAGACAATTATGATTGGAAAGTCATTGCAATATCTTTTACATTGCAATATTTTCAAGTTCATGTATATAGTGCCTACATCCATTGATTCATGTATGGTTCTCTTGAATTACTTCCTTATCCACCTCTCAATTCTTTGGATTGGCCTATTTTGAATGAGTAGACATTTTAGACATTAAAAATGAAGGTCATACATGACATCCATGAAAGGTGAAAACTCTGTGGTAGGCTTGCATGGCTAAGCATAGAGCGGACACACTCCTGAATAGTCCTGTTCATGCGCTCAGCCAAACCATTCTGGGCGGGGGTGTAAGGGGCGGTCAACTTACGCTTAATACCCCTGTCATCACAAAACTGCTCAAAAGCACGTGAGACATATTCTCCCCCATTGTCAGTCCTAAGGCATTTCAGCCTATACCCAGTCTGGTTCTCAACAAGAGCAAGCCAACGCTGAAAGATTGCCAAGACATCGGACTTTTGCTTTATGGGATAAGCCCACACTTTCCTAGAAAAATCATCAATGAAGGTAACAAAGTACTTCGCGCCACCCATAGACATACTTGGCATGGGCCCACAAACATCTGAATGCACCAAAGCCAAGGGCTCACTCATGCATGGCCTACTCGATTTCTTATGCGTAGACCTATTCTGCTTACCATAAAGACAATGATCACACGAGTCAAAACGTGCATAGTCCAAAGGCGGAAGATACTGCAAACCAGATAACATTTTCATTCCCTTCAAAGACATATGCCCCAAACGGGCATGCCAAAGTGATACATGTGGGATAGAGCCCACTGCCAAAACATGGTCTACAGAAGACCCAAATACAACAAGAGGATAGAGGCTGCCAGCCTTGGCGCCTCTAGCAAGCACAAGTCTGCCTTTGGTAATCTTCCAGGCAGAATCCCCAAAACAGACATGAAACCCTGTATCATCCAACTATCCTGCAGACATAAGATTGGTGTAAGCGCAGATACATGACGTACATCCCTGAGCAAAAAATGAACTGCCAGTGGAAAACTGCAACTGAATATCACCCATGCCCACAATGTCAAGAGACCTATCGTCTTCAAGTCTGACTGATCCAAATACAGTACGGTAAGAGTGAAACCACTCACGGTAAGGCGTCACATGGAAGGACGCACCTGAATCCAATAACCGCAATGTGCATACATACTAGATGTCTCTGTCAAGTGTGAAGCATCAGAAGAACTAGCTGCAAGTATAAACTCATCACCACCATCGGACTCCTCAGTCTACGTGATATTAATTTCCTCAATCTTGACGCTGGACTTCGTAGGTACTATGTTGCGATCAGAGGACTTCTCCTGCACTTTATCTTTCCCCTTATCCTTGTGCTTCTCATTGCGCAACTCATGACACTGTGGTCTAATATGGCCCTTTTTCCCACAATGATGACAAGTGACATTTGCATTGCGCCCACGCGACTTACTACGCGACTTGCCACGAGATTTAGACCGACCCTTCTGCGAGTCACGGCCTCGGCCATTACCACGGTCATACCTGTCATTCCTGCCTCTAACTGTCAAAGCATGACTACCATGAGAGGCATCCAAGTTTTTGCGATTCACCTCTTCCTGAAGAAGAGCACTCTCAACATCTGCCAATTTTAGAGTAGCACTAGAGGCACAAAGAGCAGTGCGGAATACATCCCATGACTCATTCAGAGTCCCAAGCAAGAAAAGAGGAGTTACTTCCTCTCCAAAGGTGATATCCTGCAAAGTCAGGTTCTTCAGTATAGCATGGAACTGGCTCAAGTGAGCAGACATAGTCGCATTATCCTTCATGCACAGATCCATAAGCTGCTTCAACCAGTACATCTAACTTGCCGGACTTTTCTTATCATAAAGATTCTTGATCTTATTCCATAGATCCCATGCACTCTGTGCTTCCTCAAATACATTATAATGTACCTGTTCAGTGAGAGACAATACAATCATGGACTTGCATAGCTCATCAAGTTCAAGCCAGTCGTCATTGTCCATAGTTTCAGGCTGCTCCCCAATCAACCGAAGTGGCTTAATCTGAGATTTCTGCACCAAAACCTGCCATATTTGACTCTTCCAGTAAGAGTAGTTGGTACCATCCAACTTTGTAATGTTAAAGATGGCACTATCATGCGAAGATGACGCCATTATGCAGGCTGGAAATGCCCAAACAGTCCAAAACTGCTTGCTGTTTTACTGCAGAAACTGCCCAAACATGACCAAAACGGGGTCCAAAGGGCGAGCAAAGTGTGCCAAAAGTGGCTGCCCACTTAGTACCAGGTGTGGTACACCAAATCAAGATATTTCAGCATGAAAAGTACACCTCAATCCACCAATAACTGCTTGCTGTAATAAATTGCAAGTATGCAGTCTAGAGAGCAAACTGTCCCAAAATAGGATCCAATGTCAAGCAAACAATGCTAGGTCCAAAGCCGGCATGAAACGGACATAAGCAAGGCCAATGACAGTGAAAAGAACATGAGCTCAACACCGAAGCATGTCAAAATAACATATGCCAGTGAAAGGCACACCCCCAGACACTCTAGGCAAAGTGTTCCTGTAACTGCCAAAACCTGACACAAATAGGTATCTGCTCAAAGAGAAAGATCCAAATATGAGACTCAGCTCATAAGCATCCTGTGAACCAAGAGTACATCAATGCATATCCATAAAGATCGGAGTATGATCCCAAAGTCTCAATGCGTATGTAGCTGCTCAAGACATAAACTGCTCCAAATACATGTAAGTGCTCCAATAGCATGCAACTGTCAAAGGTCAAGCAAGCATGTAAAATGCTCCCACTGGCACAAAAGGCGTACAAAGTGAGCTCAGAAGCTCAAACAACCCAAGAGAAAGCACCAGTGATAAGTGACCCTGTCAATGCATCAAGCGCATCCAAGAGAGCATGAGATACATGAAGCACTGGTCGTATTAACCATGAAGCAATACATAAGCCCAAATAAGCTCTTAGTCAACTCAATGACATCCAAATAGCAACCAAGATCAGTGATCAAGTAAGCCGGGAATGCTCAAATACATCCAAATCCAAGCTCCAAATGTCAGTATGGCATACACGAACCAAATAGCATATGTCACGAACCAAAGCATGTAATGCAAAAGCCTAACTGTCAAGCAGAGACATGAGGCATAGGCGGTCCACGAGCATGCCAAGTCGGTCCAAATGCCAGTGAAGACGGAGCTAATGCGAAGCTCAAAAGCATCCCATAATCTCATACATATGCTCCAAGCCGTCCCCAAATGTCAGAGACATCATGCCAAAGCTCAAAGCATATATTCGGTATCGGTAGGTAAGTGCCAAAGCATGTAAAGTACCTTCAGCCCACTGTTATTCCAGCATGTATTTACTATTCTAAACAGTAGAATTCAGCCCCAAATTCAAGCCAAAATCATGGTCAAACCAAATGCATACATCCCCAATACATCCGGGTAGGAAGTAGACCGCATACGGGCATCAAACAAGGTAACCGGAGTAGAGTATAAGCATCAAATGCCAATGCCAAGTGTGGCTGCCCTGTTTCCAGCACTGTATAACAGTAAATAACAGTCCCAAATCAGGCAATATTTCAAGCCAAAATCATGGCATAATCATGTAAGAAGCTGGGAATACTTAGAATGCTAATAATATGCCATGTCACATTGACACTGGTATATAAGGAGAGAAGTTGTAATTTTTCACATCTTTTGACATATCAATACATTTACAATCTTTCTCTCCCTTCTTGCTTCAAGCTTCCATGGCTTCTACATCTTTCCTGTCTTTCTCTCTCCAATTCTAGTCTTTCTCTCTCCTCGTCACTCTATTTTTCTCTCTTTCTGCAGTCTTTCTCTCTCCTCTGCAATCTTTCTCTCTCCTCTGCAGTCTTTCTCTCTCCTCTTTCTCTCTCCCTAGTTCTCTCTCTGACAAGTGGTATCAGAGCTTCAGTCTTTGATCCATTATTTTCTTCCATTTTCACTCTTATTTTCCTATTTCAAAACCAATTTCAGACAAAAATGGTACAAGACAGTGACTAGTGGAGTGCTGCAGGACAACTACAGTTAGCAATGACTACATCTGGAGATATCCAAGGTCAGATATAGCGGGTAAAGGCTTAAATGGCTGGACGTCATCAAATTTTATGCAAAAATGGAGGTAACTAGGGTAAAGGATGGTTAACCGGGCTTAGTTTGAGAACAAACTGTGGTTACTTTGAAAAGAGGGGTTTCTCTTTCCCCTTTCTTGGAAATTCCTGCAGGTTTCATGGAGGTTCAGCCCCAAGATCTACTCATATCTCTCTCACCTCAGATCTTCTTGACCAAAATCTACCTGGAATAGATCCCTGACTTCAAGAGCTTCAGATTGAGCATAAGATTGCTCAAGATTGGGCAGCATACAAGCCAGAAACAGCCCCGAAAATTGCGACGCAATTTTCGGGCTGATTCCATCCCTGCCCTACTCCAAGCTTGCTTCCCCTCAGCCTTGGCACTCTTCTTCATCCATTCCAGGCATTAATCTTCAGCTACATTGAGATTCTCAGCAACATTTGAAGACTCCTCAGCTCACTTGAACCCTAGGTGAACAGTCCATGGGCAGCCATGAAAGCTTCAGCCCAAGCTTCCATTTCTTGACAATTTCTTGAAGATTCTTCATCCTTTTGGCCTGTGGAATCATTTCAGCAAGGATTCTTCAACAAATTGCAAGGATTAAGCACAGGATGGCTTAAGATTGAAGATCAAGAGCTTCTATGGAGCAAAAATTTGGGGGAAACGGGTTTTTTGCTTCAATTTCAAGCATTTGAAGCTTCAAGATTGGTCTCTACCATCAGATAAGCAAGCTTCTTGGATTATTTTGCTAACATTGGACAACCGGGAGCCCTATCAAGCATTTGGCAAGTTATTTTCAGCCATGTCAAGGTATTTCTCTTCAATTTTTAATCTCTCTCATTAATCCAATTGCTGAGCTTAAGCCATTTGACTGAGAGATTAAAGAATTGAACATTTTCATCAAATTCTCAGCCAACCTTTGCTTGAATTCATCTATTCATGAATGCAATGCTTGCCTAATGCATATTAGCTTCAATCAGTGAATGAAGGGCCTTAATCTGAGATTTCAACATAACATTTGAATCCTATGGACTGAATACATTCATTGATTCCTTTGCTTACTCTAATCCAATTGATTGGTTGATTCTCTTTTGCCTAAATTGGAAAATTGTAAAGGGTAAGTACTAGCAATCAGTGAGTCACTGAATTGCATAGGTAAAACCCTTCTCCCATCTCAAGTTCTTTTATCTCAATCAATTGCATCTCATGAAAGGCTGAATGGTTATTTTTTTCAATTGCATATCATGTTGATTGCTTAGCACACTAGCCTTTGCCATGTTGATATTCCCACCGAGGAAAAAGGTGGATGCCGGGGGAGATAGTGGGACAAAAGAGAGGTGACCCTCCCTCACTATCGAAGATCCCGAAGGGGTGCAACCAACCGACCCGGGGGGAACTTTGCCCACCTCCCGGTGATTCGGAGCCCGTGTAGGGAGCCCGTCCTGCCGTTTTATCCCTCACACAGGTACAGCGAGTGGAGAATTGAAGATTGAAGACTTTCCAACGACTCAAGTACCTATTGGAGTAAAACAGGGTAAAACAGGGCATTTTCAGGTTACCCACAAGGTATTTACAGGTGGATACAGGTACACCCTTTGATACTGAAGTACAGGTGCAGGTACTACAGGGTACCCACAGGTCCTATATATCCCTTTGTAGGGTTTGGTAGCCATTGGAGGTTACTTTCTTGCATTACAGGGTCAAAACAGGGCACTTACAGGTCTAAACAGGGTGCAGGACTGGACAATTTAGACTCTGAAATTTAGTTACAGAATTTTCTGTCCTAAACCTGTTATAGCGTGCTATAGCTCATCTCGAAGAGGGCATTGTAAGCTTCGATTCGCACAAAAAAGTTTTGCAATCAGAGTTTTCTAGCCAAAGTTATAGCCGTTTTACTGACAGGGGGTACTGCAGGACTGCACTAGTATGGCAGGGCATAAAGGCAAAAATAAGGTCCAGGAGGACTATGCACAGCAAATCAGGGATTCTATGATGGAAAGCACATTTCAAGAGAACCCTAAAGAGCTTCAACAAGGAGAAATTAGTATGCTCAATGATACTTTGTGTGCCCATGAACTAAGGCATAGAGAGTGACATGAGGCCATGCTGTCAAGAATGGATCAGATGGTTCAATCTACTGATCAAACCAAGGCTTCCATTGATAGATTGGTAATGTCCAACGACCTACTCATGGCACAAATCTCTAAACTTTTACAATTACAAGTGGCATCAAAAGAAGCTAATGAAAAGGCCTGTTCAAATACTGATCCTTCAGTTCCACTTCAGCCATCCAACCAAAATGGTCATGGAGATGGAATCATAGGAAGAAGAGGCATACCCAATAGTCAATATGAAGTGGGAGAAGCTTCACAAAGGCATGATGACTATTTGGGCAGTTTGAACGGTGCCAATACTCAAGCTTTTGGACTGCATACTCAGCATTCTAGGGGTGCTTTACCAACAGGAAGATTACAGGGTAATTCTCAGCCACCTGTTGGAAGATTTCAATCTCATTTTGGGGGTTCTGTACTTGGAAATTCTGATCAGTCAGTTTTGGGACAGCAACCCTTCCATGATAGAGAATTCAAGGACAAAATTGTTTTATCCAAATTCAATGGCCAGTCATCTTCACCATCAAAATTAGAGGAATGGACCTCTAAGATGGAGTCTTATTTTGATATATTTCCTAAAACTGATGTTATGAAGATACACTTTGCCTCCTTGCACTTAGAAGGATTTGCTCACACTTGGTGGAGGTATATCAAGAAAGAGAATGTACTTATTGAGAATTGGGAAGCTTTCAAGGCACTTATGGCTGAAGTCTTTGTTTCACCTCTTGAAAAAGAGAAGTTAGAACGAAGATGGTATAACTTGGAACAAAGGAGCCTAAGTGTAAGAGAATATACAAACCAATTCCTCAACTTGACCATGTATGTGGAAAACATCAGTGATGAGGCCAAGTTACACAAGTTCATGTATGGTTTAGAACCATCCTTGTCAGCTGATGTTATGGCGCAAAATCCTACTTCACTTTTCAAGGCTATTGAGCTTGCAGAGCGCTTTGGAAGGAAGTATAGGAAAGAGTCTTCATTTCAGCCAAGTTATGGATAGCCAAGGACTGTTTTAAAGCAAGGGCAAGTTGGTAACAATTATGGCAGCAATCATATGCCTAGTGGGAGCTTACGGATACCAACTTATCCTCCATTTAATGCTTCTAGGCTTCAAGGCAATTTCAGGACAGCAAACAGTCCAAAGGTTGAATTTAAACAAGGTGACAATAAGCCTAAGTCTACTTCAGCCAATACAAATTCCAGAAATATACCTATGGATCTTTACAAGGAAAGAAAGGACAAAGGCTTATGCTTCAAATGTGGAGAAAAGTATACTCCTGACCATGCTTCAAAGTGTGTATACAAAAATGTCAAGCCAAAAATTCAGAGTATGCTAGTTCTTGAGGACCTTGAAAATGACATAGATGAAGTTAATGCAATCCCAATCAATGCTGAAAATGAAGATTTCGAGGATGATGGTGGACAGGAGTACTTTTATGATCCATCTGACTCTTTTCCTTTTGATCCAGGCGGTGATATCCCATTTGATCCTGGTGGATTTTGTAATGAGTTGCCTGCTGCCACTAATTGTTCTATCTCTATGGATGCTTGGACGGGATCTAAGAACCCTAATACACTTCGTATGAAGGGAAGCATATGTGGAAAGCCAGTGTTCATCCTGATAGATAGTGGCAGTACCCACAGTTTTGTCAATAAATCCATTTTGTACAAGTTGAATTGTGTTCCCACCGACTTACAGCAGCCCATTAGAGTACAAGTGGCTAATGGTGAAGAGGAAATCAGCACACAGATTTGTCCACAGGTTTCTTTGCAGATGGCTGAAAATTTTGAAGTCAAAGTAAACCTGATCACTTTGGAAATGGGGCCCATAGATATTGTACTTGGTTGTGACTGGTTGATGACCTTAGGCAGGATTACTATGGATTTCTCACAGTTATATATGGAGTTTTTCTCCAATGGACAGCTCATCCGTTTACAGGGAATCCCTAGTAAATCTGATTTTCAGCTTATCACCATTCAACAACTCAAGAAAGAGTACAAGAAGCGCTCACAGATATTTGTATTGCATTTGAACAAAGAAACACAGGATCAGCCCAATAATTCAGCAAACCATCCAGCCTTGACAGCTCTTCTTGAGGAGTATAGAGATTTATTTGAAGTACCTACTTCATTGCCTCCTAAGAGAGCGGTGGATCACCCCATTGATTTGGAACCCAACTCAAAGATGATCAATAAGCCACCTTACAGACTATCAAAATGTGAACGAGAGGAAGTAGCCAAGCAAATCAAAGAGCTTCTTGAAATGGGATTCATTGAACCAAGTTCTTCACCGTATGCATCCCCAGTCCTGTTAGTCAAAAAGAAAGATGGATCTTTCAGAATGTGCATTGACTACAGGGATCTTAACAAGATAACAGTGAAGAACAGGTATCCTATACCCAGGATAGATGATTTGCTTGATGAGCTTAAGGAGGCTCGATTCTTCACGAAGATTGATTTGAGATCAGGGTATCATCAGATTCGCATGAGAGAGGGTGATGAGGTCAAGACTGCTTTTAGGACTGATCGTGGGCTCTACCATTTCTTGGTGATGCCATTCGGCCTTACAAACGCTCCAGCTACCTTTCAAAGCCTGATGAATAAGATTCTACAACCTTTCCTCTTTCAGTTTGTCTTGGTGTTCTTCGACGACATTTTGATCTACAGCAAGACTTTTCAGGATCATTTGTCGCATATGAGGAAGGTTTTTGATGTGTTGAGACATCATAGGCTTTTTGCTAAGGAGAAAAAGTGTTCTTTCATGCAGACTGAAGTGGAATACTTGGGACATATAGTCAGTGAAAAAGGAATACAGGCTGATCCCAAGAAGGTGCAATGCATAAAAGAGTGGCCAACGCCTACTACTACTACCTCTCTTAGAGGATTTCTTGGTCTATCTTCATTCTATCGCAGATTTATAAAGCATTATGCGGCAATTGCAGCCCCTTTAACTGACAGGTTGAAGAAAGAAGCTTTCTTTTGGGATTCTCTTGCAGATAGCAGCTTCAACCAGTTAAAGGAATTACTTACCTCCGCTCCTATTCTTGTATGCCCGGATTTCTCTAAAGAGTTTACTATACAATGGGATGCTAGTGGCCGTGGCATTGGGGCTGTTTTGCTTCAGGAGCATGGAGTAATTGCATTTGAAAGCCGTAAGCTTACTGATAAGGAGATGGCCATGAATGTTTATGATCAGGAAATGTTGGCTATTTTACATGCAATCAAGAAATGGCACCATTACTTATATGGCAGCCGATTCAGAGTACATAGTGATCATCGCGTACTCAAGTATTTCCTTACTCAGTCAAATCTTACTCCAAAGCAACGACGATGGGTAGCAACATTACAAAATTATGACTTTGACATCACTCATACAAGGGGCAAAGATAACATAGTGGCTGATTCTCTCTCTCGTATGTGGGCCTGCAAAGTATCAGCCATGACGGAATTACATAGTGATTGGATTGAAGAGCTACAAGAGGCATATCTCTTAGATGAGGAATTCAGCCAAATCTTTCAGAAATTACAGTAAGGTCTTATGGAAGAAAACTCACATTACCAGCTTAAAAATGGTCTTATTTGGTGGAAGGGCAAGATTGTTATTCCCTCTACTTCTTCTTTCAAGCGAAAAATTATGGAGAAGATGCATTCTTCGCCTTTAGCTGGACACTTGGGAGTTTTCAAGACTTATGACAGGATCAGCAAGAGCTTTTATTGGAAAGGACTGTGGAAAGATGTCAAGGACTTCGTTATGAAGTGTATGCCTTGTCAGCAAAATAAGGATAGCACCCATAAGCCAGGGGGTTTATTGCAGCCATTACCTATTCCTACGGGTAAATGGACTCATATTACTATGGACTTTATCACTGGCTTACCTACTACCAAGAAGGGGTGGAATAGTATTTATGTGGTGGTTGACAGACTCACCAAAGCAGCTCATTTTATCCCAACAAAAATTCAGTTTACTGCTTCTAAGGTGGCCAACCAGTTTATGGAGCATATTTTCAGATTGCATGGATTACCGCAGGTGATTGTCCATGATAGGGACTCAAAGTTTATGAGTAACTTTTGGCAAGCGGTATTTACATCTATGGGTACCAAGTTGGCTCCATCTACGGCTTATCATCCCCAAACTGATGGACAGACAGAGAGAGTTAATAAATGGTTGGAGACTTATCTTCGCCATTTTTGCTATGATGTCCAAACCTCATGGGATTCTTGGTTACACCTGGCTGAGTTTGCTTATAATAATTCCACTCATGCGAGCATAGGAGTTTCACCCTTTGAGGCTTTGTATGGTTACAAGGTGAACCTACCCACAGTCATTTTTAATGAAAAGATCAACCCTCATGGGAAGGAAGAGTTGGATAGAATGCAGACCCTTCTTCAGCAATGCAAGGTGAATCTAAGGAAGGCTCAAGATCAGATGAAGATGTATGCTGATGAGAAGAGGAGGCCTTTAGAGTTCCAGGAAGGAGAGCTGGTTTTGTTGAAGGTGCCCAAATCCAAGTATTCTACATTGAAAGATGGATCCAGTAATAAGCTTGCCCACAGATTCTATGGCCCTTACAGGATCCTTAAGTGGATTGGAGATTTGGCATACAGACTAGAGCTTCCCTCTTCTACAAAGATTCATAACGTCTTCCATGTTAGTCAGCTCAAGCCCTATTATGGTGATCCAGTGGATTTAGTTGATGAGCTGCCACCTATTGATGAAGATGGTATAGTTCAGTACATCCCAGAGGCTGTTATAGGTCTGCGTGAAAAGAGGCTTCGATCACGTTCTATTGTGGAATATTTGATTAAATGGAGAGGTTTACCCTCTGAAGAGGCTTCTTGGAGACCTGATTCAATATTGAATGAGTATCCATACTTGAAGGATACATTGGTGGCTGAAGTCTATTGCTTATGGAGCTAGTATTGGTGCAGACTGGTTCAGGACAGCACGCTGTTTTAGAACAGTTTTTGCCGTACTTCATTTTCAGAATTGAGCTATCTACATGAGCTTAAAGTACTCTTCAAGAGCTTCGTTTTGATATGTGGTACATCTCATTTGGACACTTCTATCAAAAGTTATGGCAGATTTGGTCTAGCAGGGACTGTTATTTCAGCAAGCTGTCTACTTTCTTCTGGAACTATTTGTTGAAGATTCTATGGCTCCAATGGCTTCTAAAGTTCTTCAAATCATGTATATAGCAGGGTCCACTTTCCGTACTTCAAATTCAGCCCTTGTAATGATAATTCTTCACTCATTCCCTATTTGTAAAGCTGTAAAACAGAGTAGTACTCTGTTCTATCCATCTTTTCTTTAGCTCTTTCTAGTTTTGTTTTTGGGGACAAAAACTTTTGGGAAGGGATGGATTGTAAGAAGCTGGGAATACTTAGAATGCTAATAATATGCCATGTCACATTGACACTGGTATATAAGGAGAGAAGTTGTAATTTTTCACATCTTTTGACATATCAATACATTTACAATCTTTCTCTCCCTTCTTGCTTCAAGCTTCCATGGCTTCTACATCTTTCATATCTTTCTCTCTCCAATTCTAGTCTTTCTCTCTCCTCGTCACTCTATTTTTCTCTCTTCTTGTAGTCTTTCTCTCTCCTCTGCAGTCTTTCTCTCTCCTCTTTCTCTCTCCCTAGTTCTCTCTCTGACAAATCATGTGCATACATTCCCAAGGCACTAGGCATCATGTAGACCGCATACGGGCATCAAATAGCACAACCGGAATGGAGTATAAGCAACAAATGCTAATGCCAATGGTGCTGCCCTGTTTTCAGCCTATTATGATAGTTTATGACAGTCCCAAATCTGAAGAAATTAGCCTCGAATGATCAAGACCAATGCCCAAAGCTTGAATGACATCAAACATGAAGTCTATAGCCCTCTTGATCAAGGTAGAGAGCAAGAAGCAATGGCCAAGTGTGGAGCTGAAGTAGATGAGTGCTCACAGCCTGGAAAAAATGATGCAATTTGCCATGTTGGTGCTGAACTTGCTGCTGCTCCACATGGGCTGAAAAGGGGGTAATGGGGGACTCAAGAAGGGCCTATCAAAGGCCTATGACAAGCCTCTTTGAGCCTTGATAGGTGTATGGCACAATATGAGGGGAATAAGCTTCAAGAGTTTGAAGCCATGGCTGCCCTTGCTGTTTGCAACCTGTAGACTGAAATAAAACCCTGAAAGAATGATCAAATACCTCAGTATCAATGCCTTGAAGGTGCCTCAATAGGCTGGGAAGGTGCTCAAGAAGCTGGGGAGTGACGGGAGCTCGGGGAGATCGGATATGGTTGCCGAGATGGAGATCCAATGCATGAAGCGAGTCGATGCGAAGGTCGGGAAGCACCGAGTCGAGCTCGAGCAAGAGAATGCCAAGCTCTGATACCAGTTGAAAGGTGAGAAGGATCGAAGCTTGCACGCGAGCTATGGCGGGAGAGCAAGAGCAAGAAAGAGAGAGACAAGAAATGGGAACTCCAACAGTCACAATGTGTGACCGGGCCTTCCTTTATTCAAACTGTCACTAAAAGAATAAAGAATAAAGTGACGTGACGGGCGCCCGCCACCTGCAGTGTGCAGTGGCTGGTACTGTCAGTATAGTAATACACGGGGTGGCACGGCGGAGGCGCCTTTACCCCCAACAATCCATAGCTCCTTGAAATTTGGGAGAGCTTCAAGATCAATGGGTTTTTCATGGTTTTGTGAGGTGCCTCCTCCAACAGACCTAGAGGAGTCCTCTTAGTAGTCAACCAAAATTCATATCCATGCACATCACCATCCAGTCTCCCCATGGGAAGCCTAGGACTTAGTTGAACATGGGAATCTCAATTCTACTTCACATGGGAAGCGTGGACAAGTCACCCCTAACAGCAATCTAATGCCCACCTAAGAAAGACCACTTTGTAATCAATCAAAGGAAGGAGTGAGGTTAACATAGCACTTGGTTCAAAGAGAGTGAGAGACAGGGGAGAGTGTAACTCGATCCCCCTACCCATAGGGTAAAATCTCAGCTTTGGCCCCCTAAAATGGTGTTAAACCTTGTAACTAATCTTAGCGATATTGGAAGGGTCATGATTTAATTAGCCCTATTTAATGTTGAAAAGTTACCGGGTCCACCCAGCCATAGGTGTTCAATTGTCAGGATCAAAGTCTCCCACTTTTCTCTTGGGTTTGCTTTAGTTTTCTAAGTAGCAAAGCATACTACCATGTTGTTTGGACGTATAAAAAATAACTTCCTTTTATTACTCTATTAAACTAGGTTCGTTAAACTCAATCTTTAGCACATAACAAACAATTCAAAATCAGATACTTTGTTTCATAATAACAAGCAGAACCATCACTCTGCAGAGTGATACAAAACCATCTTTCTACAAAAAGACACCGTCCAGCCTAGGATAGGACCTTCCGATCCCTTAGGATTGGGCTATATCTGATCCCACTCCATTCGCAGTCAATAGGGAATTTACTAGCTCAGAGCCCCTCTAAGCTTCCCTAAGCCTCAAGATCCATCTTACATAACAGGGGCACTTATCACTCGGCCCTTTGCCCTCTCAGGTGCTCAAGTGATCAAAAACCAAAAACACCTATATCCCTCGGGAGCATAGGATCCGCACTTGCAGGTGAGTTTTTCCACACTCTGCAAAGTGTTAAGAAGCATTGGGTTAACATTCCAAACCACCACAATCCACAACTCGTCCAGCTGTGCAAGCACGAAATCATAATAGACATAATTCCTCATTCACAAATCCAAAAGCAGTCATAACCATAAAACATTTTTAACACACTTGTCAATGTATGCGATGTATAGAATCTATCCCCCTCATCAATTCTCATGTTCTTTCCTAAAAAGTAATTGATAATACTAACATGTTTTGTTTAAGTACGTTCTAACTAATCATAATCTATATAAAAAACTTATTCTAAGGGCTTTTTTAGCATTACTAACTTATCCCTCATTTTTTCGTAAGATGCAAAAAAAAGCAATAGAAAAATTAGGAAGTTCTAGGTAGCTTAAAAGTAATTATTTATGTACTAAACCTGAGTATCTCCATTTGGCCATCCATCGTGATTACAGGGCACGATCGCAACCTTGCTTTCTTATGGAATAACCGGTCTTTTGGGTTGAATGGATTCAGGGGTAACTCCCGCTTGCGCTTCAGTAGCGTGTTGAGTTCCCTCAGCATAGCGACTTTTTCCTCACATTGGTGGGGAGCTCTCTGAGAGCATGACCTCGCTCAGCATCTTGATGTCTCTTAGGAGCCATGGGAGAATCTTGATGGATTTGAGCAATGCTTCCACATAGGTGTGGAGAGAGACAAAGAGAGAGAGAGAGAGAGAGAGAGAGAGAGAGAGAGAGAGAGACTGATTGTAGTAGAGCTTCGTTGTGTCAAAACAGCACAAAGCCTTCTGCATGGGTTGCCCTTTTATTTTGACACTCTATCCCTGTTTATATAGTAATCGGAGGGGTAGGGATAAAGATAGAATGCTTGCCTTTAGCATTTTTTATGACATCATCGATGATTTTAAAAAAAGAACGCTTTCTTTTAGTGTCTTCGATGACATCATCGATGACTATGAGAGAGGGCTCCATTTTTGTAGCATGAAGATAAGAATTTATGTATATACGGTGAGTACCACGCATCACGTCGTCGGGCGAGCGTCACTCTAAGGCTCACGACCAAGGTAGTGACCAAGGCATAGACCTTGGCATACTTGGCAATGGGCTACGAAGGCTTCGTTGGCGCCATTGGCTATGCGTGAGAAGCTCCCACTAGTTATAGAAAAACCTTCCCAAGAGGTCACCCATCCAGGCAATGTCATCACCCAAGTGCACTTAACTGCCAAGTGACTATCTATTAGGCTAGTTCTTTTTGTTGTTTTACACTATAAACATAGTTTTAATAAGCTTGTTTTGGGAGGGTTTCCCAAGCCTTCCTTCCATGAACTGGCATATAATATCTCATCAATTATCTTTCAATGCGTAATCTTTATCATTTTGTTTTCAGCACAAATCAATTTTTAGAATGTATATGCACATTATTTCTTTTTTAAAAACTAAGTAATGGAGACATTACAGGTTTGCACCAATTCATGTTTTTACATATATCTTTAAAAGTACTAATATGCATCAATATCCCTCCATGTTTATTTGTAAGGACATAACTAAGGACTTTCTTAATTCCAATTTTGAAGAAGGGTGGAATGAGGTGGGTGGGATATACAAAGGTGGCATCTTTTCATGCAAAGTGATGGTCTCTACCATTATCTTTCATAATTTGATGAGGCATTCATCATTGTACATGCGCTTCTATTACCAACATTGAATAAAGAAAGCATGCCAATGGATTCTTTTGGATTCCATTGAGAACATGGGATAAGCATTGGATATTCAAATTCATATGCTAGGTGGAATGCTTGAATCAATCAAAGTGAGTGATTATTGGACTCTCCTAAATCTGGGGAGCATCTTATCTTGATGGAAAGCATTCCTACAAAGAGCATCATCTTTTGTGTTGATGGTAGAAAGGTGAGCTTGTTTAATATTGAACTTTTTTTGTTTTGGTTGGGACATAATATATTGAATCTTATTTGGTTTTTCTTTTCATTTAGATAAGCAAAAGAATGGACAAGTACTTTATATTATCGATTACTTTGCAATAATAAGTCAGAATTCATGTGCAAAATGATATATCAAAAGTTTATGATGATGAATAGATCAAGAGATTTTATTTTTAAATTCTATATACATATTTTAGATTCTCTAACATTTTCTATTTTGGATTTTTTATGCTTTTATTTTTTACCTTTTTTAAAACTCTATTAAAAAAGTTAATGGATTTTTTTAAACTAAAACTTTGAGTCCATGGCCTATAAAAACCACTCATTTGGCCTCATTTTCAATTTTTAACTCTCCAACCACTTATCCTCTCCTAAGCACCCTTACACTTGCCTCCTATACTCCTTCCATGATGGATCACACTCTTAATAGCTTCATGTAATTCCTATAAGGCATGGAATTTGCCCTGAGAGATCATATCTTTACAAAATCTTTCCTCCCAATATTAAGTAATATGATATGATGTTGTGGCATGTTCTAAGCTTGCAATACCCTATCGAGTACATGAGAGGCACATGAATACATACTTACGAGATATACTATGGGATTTGAGGATTTTGATGAGAATAGGTGCCATACAATCTTCTAGAGTATATCAATGGCATGGAGGCATTTTACAAATGACTAGGTCATTTCTATGCAAATGTCACCCCCACCTACTTCAAGCACCTCACTCCTCGGCATGCTAAAGAATATGACTTTGATCAACATGGTAGTGACTATGTCACATGGACTACCACCTTTTTTTTGTTACTCAATGAAGGTGAGGATCCTCCTACAAATCACAATGGATGCTGAAGAGCATGTAGGAAGCTTCTTGAAGGATATTCTTGATCCAAAGCCTTCAGCACTAGATAATGTCAAAGAGAGAACGCTTGCTTTTAGCATCTTTGATGACATTATCGATGATAAAGAGAGACCGCTTGCTTTTAGCATCTTTAATGACATCATTGATGATGTCAAACAAGGGGCTTCATTTTTGTAGTGTGAAGATAAGATTTTATGTATATACGGCAAGTACAGCACGTCACGTTGTTGGGTGGGCATCACTCTAGAGCTCACAACCAAAGAGACGACCAAGGCATAGACCTTGGCACCTTGGCCTTGGCATACCTGGCAACGAGCTATGAAGGCTTGGTTGGCACCATTGGCTACGCTCAAGATCCTCCCACTAGTTGTAGGAAAACCTTCCCGAGAGGTCACCCATCTCGGCGGTGTTGTCACCCAAGTGCCGTTAACTACCAAGTGACTATCCACTAGGCTAGTTCTTTTTGTTGTTCTACACTACAAACATAGCTTTAATAACCTTGTCTTGGGAGGGTTTCCCAAGCCTTCCTTCCATGAACTGGCATATAATATCTCATCAATTATCTTTCAATGTGCAATCTTTATCATTTTGTTTTCAGCACAAATCAATTTTTAGAATGTATATGCACATTATTTATTGTAAAAAAACTAAGTAATGGAGACATTACAGGTTTGCATTAATTCATGTTTTTTCATATATATTTAAAAGTACTAATATGCATCAATATCCCTCCATGTTTATTTGTAAGGACATAACTAAGGACTTTCTTAATTCCAATTTTGAAGAAGGATGGAATGAGGTGGGTGGGATATACAAAGGTGGAATCTTTTCATGCAAAGTGATGGTCTCTAGTGTTACCTTTCATAACTTGATTCAACATTCATCATTGTACATGTGCTTCTATTACTAACATTAAATAAAGAAAGCATGCCAATGGATTCTTTTGGAGTCCATTGAAGACATGGGATAAGCATGCACCTACTTCAAGCATCTCACTCCTTGGCATGCTAAAGAATATGACTTTGATCAACATGGTAGTGACTATGTCTCATGGACTACCACCTTTATTTTGTTACTCAATGAAGGTGAGGATCCCCCTGCAAATTCCAATGGATGTTGAAGAGCATGTAGGAGGCTTGTTGAAGATATCTTTAATCCAAATCCTTCAGCACTAGATAATGCCAAAGAGAGAACGCTTACTTTTAGCATTTTTTATGACATCATCAATGATAAAAAGAGAACACTTGCTTTTAGCATCTTCGATGACATCATCAATGATGTCAGGGACGAGGCTCTGTTTTTGTAGCATGAAGATAAGAATTTACATATATACGGAAAGTACCACACGTTGCGTCGTCGGGCAAGCGTCACTCCAAGGCTCACAACCAAGGCGGTGACCAACTCATAGATCTTGGCATCTTGGCTTTGGCATAATTGGCAATGGGCTACGAAGGCTTCATTAATGCCATTGGATGCACGCAAGAAGCTCCCACTAGTTGTAGGAAAAGTTTCCTACGAAGTCACCCATCCCAGCAGTATCGTCACCCAATGAAGGCAACCCTTCCATGAACAGAAACAACCACAAAACCAAGGAGAAAGCACACAAAATCTTTGTGTATGGCACTGCCATTGATCTCAAAATTGAAAAGAACCCATAAATCTCTCTTAATAATGAACAAATTCGTCATCTTCATCAACTTCATCCATAACTTCAACCATTATGCACAAAAGAAAGAGCAAAAGGAAAAGAGGAATTCCTACACAAAAGACAAAGGAGAGAACATAGAGAAATATTGGCACCATAAAGGGAGAATGTGTGTCTTGGAAGAAAGGAGAGAAAGAGGCACATAATCAACCGTGCACTCCACCCCACCTTTTCCTCAAAAGACACACAACCCTTCATATTTTTATTATTTCTTTAATTTTTGATACATTTTCATTCGTAAGGCTTTAGCCTTCACATTTCAATTCTTTCTAATCTTTTAGAAATACATGCACATACACTTCTATACATACCATTTATTAATGATGGATGTGGATATAGCCCCCTCGTGTGTAAGGGTATATTTTAGTGATTTTGCAACAAAATGAGTATTATTTCATTTACAAAAGATGAAATTATGATATATGCATGGAAATTTTTGTGCCCTATTTTTATGCTTCTTTTGGTGTCATCACCCGAGTGCACTTAACTGCCACAAGTGACTATCCACTAGGCTAGTTTTTTTTGTTGTTCTATACTACAATCATAGTTTTAATAACCTTGTCTTGGGAGGGTTTTTCAAGCCTTCCTTCCATGAACTGGCATATAATACTTCATCAATTATCTTCAAATATGTAATATTTATCCTTTTTTTTCAATACAAATCAATTTTTAGAATGTATACTCACATTATTTATTAAAATAAACTAAGTAATGGGGACATTATAGGTTTGTACCAATTCATGTTTTTACATACATCTTTAAAAGCACTAGCATGCATCAATATCTCTCCATGTTTATTTATAAGGACATAACTAAGGACTTTCTTGATTTCAATTTTGAAAAAGGATGGAATGAGGTGGGTGGGATATAGGCATCTTTTCATGCAAACTTATGGTCTCTAGTGTTACCCTTTACAACTTGATTCAACATTCATCATTGTACATGCGCTTCTATTACCAATGTTGAATAAAGAAAGCATGCAAATGGATTCTTTTGGAGTCCATTGAGGACATGGGATAAGCATTTGATATTCAAATTCATATGCTAGGTGGAATGATTGAATCAATCACAATGAGTGATTATTGGACACTCCTAAATCTGTGCGAGTATCTAGTCTCGATGGAAAGCATTCATACAAAGAGTGTGTCAACTTTTGTATTGATGGTAGAAAGGCGAGCTTCTTTAATATTAGAATTTTCTCATTTTGGTTGGGACATAATATTTTGAATGTTATTTGGTTTTTTTTTTCTTTTAGATAATCAAAAGAATGGACAAGTACTATATATTAGTGATTACCTTGTAATAATAAGTCAGAATTCATATGCAAAATGATATATCAAAATTTTATGATGATGATTAGATCAAGAGATTTTATTTTTAAATTCTTTATATATTTTTTAGATTCTCTAACATTCTATATTTTGGATTTTTCTATGCTTTTATTTTTTACATTTTTAAAACTCTATTTAAAAAGTTAATGGATTTTTAGAAACTAAAACTTTGAGTCCATGGCCTATAAAAACCATTCATTTGGCCTTATTTTCATTTTTTCAACTCTCCAACCACTTCTCCTCTCCTAAGAACCTTTACACTTGCCTCCTATACTCCTTCCACAATGGATCGCACTCTTAATAGCTTTATGTAATTCCTTTAAGGCACGGATTTCGCCCTGAGAGATAATATCTTTACAATATCTTTTGTCCCAATATCAAGTAATATGATACGATGTTGTGGCATGCTCCAAGCTTGCAATACCCTATCAAGTACATGACTCACATAAGCTACTCATGAATATATGTATACATCACTTGGATTCAAAATAAGGTATTTTTAAAATATCATTTTTATATATTTTTTACATAAAGAAAGGTGTAATATAAAGGGGTTATTTATGGATTGAATAGAAAAGGGCTATGTTTTATTCACAAAAAAATCATAGATAATGATATTTATAAATAGGCCTTGAACTCACGTGATGTAGAGGATATACATATAATAACTTCCCCAAGGTACATAAATACATACTTACGAGAGTATTCTAGGATTTTGATGAGGAATGGGAGTCAATATCTTCTGGATTATATCAATGGCATGGATGCATTTTACAAATGACTAGGTCATTTCTATGCAAATGTCACCCCCACCTACTTCAAGCACCTCACTCCTCGGCATGCTAAATAATATACTTTGATTAACATAGTACTAACTATGTCTCATGGACTACCACCTTTATTTTGTTACTCAATGAAGGTGAGGATCCTCCTTCCAATCACAATGGATGTTGAAGAGCATGTAGGAGGCTTTTTGAAGGATATCCTTGATCCAAAGCCTTCAACACTAGATAATGCCAAGGAGAGAACACTTGCTTTTAGCGTTTTTTATGACATCATTGATGATAAAGAGAGAGTGCTTGCTTTTGGCATCTTAAATGATATCATCAATGACGTTAGAGAGGGGGCTCTATTTTTGTAGTGTGAAGATAAGAATTTACGTATATACGGTGAGGACTGCGCGTCGCGTCATCGAGCAGGCGTCACTCCAAGGCTCACGACCAAGGAGGAAACCAAGGCATAGACCTTGGCATCTTGGCCTTGCCACACTTGGCAATGGGCTATGAAGGCTTCATCGGCACCATTGTTGGCTATGCACAAGAAGCTCCCACTAGTTGTAGCAAAAGCTTCCCGGGAAGTCGCCCATTCCGGCAATGTCATCACCCAAGTGCACTTAACTACCAAGTGACTATCCACTAGGCTAGTTATTTTTTGTTGTTCTATGCTACAAACATAGTTTTGATAAGCTTGTCTTGGGAGGATTTCCCAAGCCTTCCTTCCATGAACTGGCATATAATACCCCATCTATTATCTTCAAATGTGGAATCTTTATCATTTTTTTTCAACATAAACCAATTTTTGGAATGTATATGTACATTGTTTATTAAATTAAACTAAGTAATGGGAACATTACAGGTTTGTATCAATTCATGTTTTTACATATATCTTTAAAAGCACTAATATACATCAATATCCCTCCATGTTTATTTGTAAGGATATAACTAAGGACTTCCTTAATTCCAATTTTGAAGAAGGATGGAATGAGGTGGATGGGATACACAAATGTGGCATCTTTTCATGCAAAGTGATGGTCTCTACTATTACCTTTCATAACTCGATGAGGCATTCATCATTGTATATGCACTTCTATTACCAATGTTGAATAAAGAAAGTATGCCAATGGATTCTTTTGGAGTCCATTGCAGACATGGGATAAGCATTTGATATTCAAATTCATATGCTAGGTGGAATGATTGAATCAATCACAGTGAGTGATTATTGGACTCTCCTAAATCTGTGGGAGCATCTTGTCTTGATGGAAAGCATTCATAACAAAGAGCGTCATTTTTTATATTGATGGTAGAAAGGTGAGCTTGTTTAATATTGAATTTTTTTCGTTTTGGTTGGGACATAATATTTTGAATCTTATTTGGTTTTTCTTTTCTTTTAGATAAGAAAAAGAATGGGCAAGTACTATATATTATTGATTACTTTGCAATAATAAGTCAGAATTCATGTGCAAAATGATATATCAAAAGTTTATGATGATGAATAGATCAAGATATTTTATTTTTAAATTATTTATACATATTTTAGATTCTCTAACATTTTCTATTTTGGATTTTTTATGCTTTTATTTTTTACCTTTTTAAAACTCTATTAAAAAATTTAATGGATTTTTTAAAACTAAAACTTTGCGTCCATGGCCTATAAAAACCATTCATTTGGTCTCATTTTCATTTTTCAACTCTCCAACCACCTCTCCTCTCCTAAGACCGTTTGTACTTTCCTCCTATACTCCTTCCATGATGGATCACACTCTTAATAGCTTCATGTAATTCTTTAAGGCATGGAATTCGCCCTAAGAGATCGTATCTTTAAAAGATCTTTTGTCTCAATATCAAGTAATATGATACGATGTTGTGGCATGCTCCAAGCTTGTAATACCATATCACGAGTACATGACTCGGGTAAGTTACTCATGAATATAAGTGTGCATCACGTGGATTCAAAATAAGATATTTTTTAAATACCATTTTTATATATTTTTTCATAAAGAAAGGTGTAAAGGAGTTATTTACAAATTGAATAGAAAAGGGTTATGTTTTATTCACGAAAAATTCACAAATAAGGATATTTATAAATAAGCTTTGAACTCACATGATGTAGAGGATATAAATATAGTAACTTTTCCCAAGTACATGAATACATACCTACGAGAGTATACTATGGGATTTAAGGATTTTGATGTGAGGAATGGGTGCCAGACACTCTTTTGAAGTATATCAATGGCATGGAAGCATTTTACAAACGACTAGGTCATTTGTATGCAAATATCACCTCCACCTACTTCAAGCACCTCACTCCTTGGCATGCTAAAGAATATGACTTTGATCAACATGGTAGTGACTATGTCTCATGGAATACCACCACTACAAGGGAATTGGGCAATAGCGACGCCGATTAGCAACGCCAATTAGCGACGCCGGATATCGGCGTAGCGACGCCGGATATCGGCGTCGCTATAGGCGTCGCTATATGCATCGCTATTTGCGTCGCAAATGTGACGCAAATAGTGACACATATAGCGACGCCAATTGCGATGCCGCAGGGAAAAAAAGCGCCTTTTGAGAGCGAGAGCGAGGGAGAGAACCAAGGCTTTGTGAGAGAAGAGGAGGAAGAAACTTGCTGCTGCCGCCACCGCCGCCACCGCCACTGCCGTTGTTCGCGAAGGAGAGGAGGAGCCCTCATTGCAAAGAGAAGCCGCCCACGCTCGCCATATCTCATTGGTGAGTCTCCCTCTCTCTTTCTTTTACTTGTTGAAGGTTTAAATCGTTCTCTTTTGTTTGTTTAGGAGAGGAAAATGAAAGAGAAGGAGAGGGAGAGGGAGAGAGAGGGAGAGAAAGAGAGGGAGAGGGGGAGGGAGAGGGATAGAAAGAGAGGGAGAGTGCATTCTCTCTCTCTCTCTCTCCCTTTTGCTTGTTTAATGTTTAAATTACTTTCTTTTTTGCTTGTTTAGGAGAGGAAACAAGAGAGTAAGAGAGAAAGAGAGGGAGAGGGAGAGGGAAAGAAAGAGAAAGAGAAAGAAAGAGAAATAGAAATAGAGGGAGAGGGAGAGAAAGAGAAAGAGAGGGAGAAGAAGGGAGAGTGCATTCTCTCTCTCCCTCCCTCTCCCTTTTGCTTGTTTAATGTCTGAATCACTTTATTTTTTGCTTGTTTAGGAGAGGAAATGAGAGAGAAAGAGAGTGAGAGGGAGAGGAAGGGGAAGGAAATGAGAGAGGGATAGAAAGAGAAAGAGAGGGAGAGTGCATTGTATCTCTCCCTCTCCCTTTTGCTTGGAGGATGTTTAAATCACTTTATTTTTTGCTTGTTTAGGAAATGAGAGAGAAAGAGAGATAGAGAGGGAGAGGGAGAAAAAGAGAAAGAGAGGGAGAGGGAGAGGGAGAGGGAGGGGGAGGGGGAGGGGAAGGAAATGAGAGAGGGAGAGAAAGAGGGAGGGGGAGGGAGAGGGAGGGAGGGAGAGGGAGAGGGAGAAAGAGGGAGGGGGAGGGAGAGGGAGGGGGAGGGAGGAAATGAGAGATGGAGAGAAAGAGAACGAGAGGGAGAGGGAGAGGGTGAGAGAAAGAGAGGAAGAGAGGGAGAGGGAGAGAAAGAGAGGGAGAGGGAGGGGAAGGAAATTTAAGATAATATACGTATTGGTAATGGTATGCAATGTGCTTTGCATACGGCCACGTACTTCATCAAAATGAACCCAAAATTATTATTATAGAAGAAGAAACCCTTAAATTGAGTATAGGATAATTTCTCTCAGGTCTTATGATTATGAGTAGAATTGATTGAAATAAATTTTATTACCATAGTTATAAAATTTCATAGATGGCACACATTAATTTTAAAATGGATTACTTATACTCAAAGCCGAGATATAACAAAAAATTATCTACCTGGACAAACAAATCGTTGAGCATGATACAAGGCCGAGATATAACATCAGAAAATCTCTCGACTACTATATACAATGCAAGGTTTATGGTCAACTTGCAACTTGACGTACATCTCCATAAAGCTATCCATTTAAGCCTCGTTTGCTGTAATCTAGATAAGATGGCAAAAGAAGAAGGTCCTATTGTTCAAGACCGCGAGTCGTATCTTAATCAGCGTGTCCCATGTCCTTGCTCTCAATGCAAGTTGGCAATTAGATGAAAACGCCGATTGTCTATAGAACACGTACGACGATTTGGCGAGTTTCAATCTGAGATCATTGATCAGGCGATTGCAGATTTTCAGCAAACGGTAATTTGAAGTTAGCATTTTTCATCCATTGTACTCTCAAGCTAATTGAAAACCATACACAATAAGATTGGGTCTTGTTGGCAAATTTTGTATCCAGGGGGGTGATGTCTCGACCCAAGGGGGAGTGCACCCTTTGCGGCCAATTAGAAGAGTTCGTGGACGTGCGATGGATGGATTGCAGGAGCCAATCGACCACTCGCAAGGCCCATCTATACCATCAATGCCAGAGGAGACAGACAACCTTCCCGACCTGCCTACAATCTTGGAGCTTGAGATGGAGGCAATGATCGATGCATTGATTCCCATGGATGTTGAGACATCTGACCCGCTTAGAGAGGAAGCATCCATACCATTATATGATGGGTGCCGAGTATCTCAGTTGAAGACATTGCTTGCACTCTTAAGTGTGCAAGCAAAATACGGTTGGAGCGATATGAGTGTGACTGAGTTATTCAGGTACCTTGCACACAGACTTCATTGTTTTTTTTTTTAACAGTATTATTGCAAACATGGATGGATTTTTCAAGGTGTTTTATGATTTTTTCAGGTTATTGAAATATCATATATTGCCACCTGCAAACACCATGCCTGAGTCTCGTGATGATGCACGACATGTTTTACAGAAGCTTGGCATGGACTACAATAACATCCATGCATGTATCAACAACTGCATATTGTTTCGAGATGAATACGAGACTATGGAGACATGTCCAAAGTGTGGTGCTCACAGGTATCGACAGGACTTGCAAGGGTAGATCATCCCTCAAAAAGTCCTCAGACACTTTCCGCTCATCCCCCGCACAAACCACATGTTTCGCACGTCTACCATTGCAAGCTTGACAACGTGGCATGTGCAGAATAGGTCCACGGATGGAGTGCAACGAATATCAGCAGATTCGCGCGCATGGAGCCACATTGACTCTACCTTCCCAGGCTTTGCACGAGAGCCAAGGAATCTTCGGCTCGGTCTCGCCATGGATGGTGTGAACCCATTTGGTATGCGCTCGACTTCTTACAGTGTGTGGCCTATAGTGCTTGTCAACTACAACATTCCTCCATGGCTTTCTACGAAGAAAGGACATCTCATCCTTAGCTTGCTCGTCCCGGGCCGCTACAAAGTAAAAAATATGGACGTGTATCTTCGTCCATTAGTCGATGAGCTTAAGATTTTGTGGGAGGAGGGGGTCACGGTGCAAGATATGAGCAGACGCGATGGTTGGCGTTCAGCCAACATTCGAGCCATTCTCATGTGGACGATGCATGACTTTTCGGGATTGGGAGAGTGCTCACGTGAGCAGACCTTTGTTCTCGCCGGTAATATCTATATTTTATTTCATTTAATCAAGTATTCACTAGGTCGTGGATCGCCTTGTAGGTCTCGTTACCTCAGGTTATCATGCATGTCCATTGTGTGGGCCACAGTTAGACTCTCGAAGGTCACAAACCATGAAGAAGATGGTATATCAAGGACACGCTGCTTTCTTGCCGGAGGATCATGAACTCAGGGAAGGTTTTCTTGGAAGACCTCCAGCACGTATGAACGCTGCAAGTTGGTACGAGCTGAAAATGGTAAACCCGGAATCACATCCAAATGGAATGCGACGGTTCTCAGTTTTCTACGAGTTGCCATATTGGACCCACTTACAGGTCAACCACTTGTTGGATCCCATGCATATTTTCAAAAATGTGGGCAGCTTGCTATGGGACCACATCACAGGAAAGAGAGATACTATAGGGTCACGAATGGATTTAAAGGAGGTAGGTAAGATGGAGGCGCTTTGGCCGCAGTCGAGTGTTGAAGGGGGAGTGCAGCTTCCTCACGCTCCCTGGGTTTTGTCTACCAAAGAAGAGCGCATTGTGAAGCAAGTAATCAAGTCTATCCGCACTCCGACGGGTATGATGCGTTCTCTCAGGTCCGCATTTTCTAAAGATGACCAAATGTCTGGGCTAAAATCCCATGATTGGCATAAGATATGTCAGGTTAGTGAACAGAATGGATTTTAATTAGTGTGGACATTTTGAAATTTGAAATGTGACCATTATTCTTAATGCTTTCTCATTTGTGGCAGTTTGTCCTACCGATCGCGATCGCGGGATGCCTAACTCCAGAAATTCGCGGGGCCATTTACAAGCTGTCGACTTTGGTGCAATGGATCTCACAGAAAGAGATTAAGACGTCCTCTATTGAATCCGCAAGGCGGGGAGCAGTTGAGACGGTCTGTCTCTTTGAGAAATAACTGCCCACTAGCATGCTCACGATACAAGTTCACCTTCTTGTGCATCTTGTGGATGAAGTGGAGATTGCTTGACCTGTCCATACGCAATGGATGTTCTTCCTGGAGCGCTTCATGAAAACCTTGAAAGGCTTTGTGCGACAACGAGCTCGTCCGGAAGGTAGCATGGCGGAAGGTTGGTTGGTGTCAGAGGCGTTAGTGCATATCTCACAATGGCTACCAACGGTGGAACCAGACAATGAAATGCTATGGACACTGAAGGACGATGACAGGCTGACTGGAGATGTGGTGGTTGGAAATGGGGTAGAAAAAAGAATGGATGCCTCAATGGAAGAGAAGGTGAATCGCTTTTGTATGTTGCACCATGCCTCCATGGAGATGTGGCTCGCCAAGTACCAGATTACAAGGCAAGATCGAGAGGAAGCGCGAGCTGAATTCCGACGCAGTACGCGTCACCGACCGATTCGATATCCCGAAGGCATGGAGGAGATGTCGCGGTTTATATCAACACGATGGTTGCATGGAGCCTTGACCGCAGCATCCAGCGAAGGGACAGAGGTCTTAATGGAGGAGTGGGAGTTCTCGAGGGGATGTAGTCCAAAGGTAATGAGGGGTTTAGAATGTGTCGTATCTAAATTTGCTTGCTACATCTAATTTGAGTGTTTCAATGTGCAGTACAAAATATATAGTGCAGCGTGGTCGCGCGGACGGCATTTTCGGGTGGAGCGTATTGACAAAATGTGCTCCACAATGGACTGTGGTGTCATGGCAAGGTTTGAGCAAGAGAGCCGGCAACGAGCAACGGATCCGAACACGGTTGTGGATGAGATGGAGTATTTTGGGAACTTGCAAAGTATTATTACGGTGGATTACCGTAGCTTCTCCATGATAATATTCGATGTACAGTGGTTCAAAGTGGTACTTGGAGGAGCTGGCACAACAGTTCGACGAGGTCCATCTGGATTTCTTGAAATAGATTCCGAAAAAAAATGGATGGATTTGCGCGACACCTTTGTGTTGCCGGCCGCAAGCTTGGAGCCCGCATAGATGAAGAAAATAGAGTATACGATCAAAGCGATATTCCAGGCATAGATGAAGAAAATATGCAAATAGAGGGATCGAAATTACAAGGGGTGGAGGCCACCGCAAGCTTGGAGCCCGCATCGGCTAACAAGGCACACTCCTAGGGATTATGGATACCTAGTGGATGGCAGGTCAGGAGCCATCATCATGAATGATGAGGGGAGGAGGGTGATGGCTCGCATGAGGGAGTTGTGCCAACAAGTTTTTCGACACAACATCCTGGATCATTGGAGGAACATACCGGAGGGGAGCAAGGAGTACATAGTAGCATCTTTGCACGAGGAGTTCCCGGTGCCAGCCGCAGTGGATAGATTCTCTATGGGCTGGATGATGGATTGCATGCGTGCATACATGTCACATAGACGATCCGACGCACGCAAGGCAATCAAGAGTGGGGCTCCAAAGCCTGAGTGGTTAGATGCAGACGACTGGTGCCGACTAAGGGAGGAGGCTACAAATTCGCCAGGACGTTGGAGTCAGCAGAGTGGGAGGCAGCGAGGGCACGAATCAAGGCCGGATCGGTACATCATCTTGGGAGTGGCGGCCACAGGACATATTTGGAGGACTTTGTAAGTTTCTCTTTTGTTTTGCTTATTTGTTTTTTTGAGATATTCTTTGTACTGACAATCATGTTTCTAACTGTTAGCATTTTTTTTTCTTTGCAGCACTCCATTATAAATTGCGATCCGCAGGGCCTTGAGACTCGATATGCAAAGAGGCACGGTCTCAGATCATTGATCGACCGATTGTATAGATGCGGCGGCCCAGTAAGTCACTCATCTTTCTTGTTTGTAGTTACCATGAGATATTTGAATGCATTATTGTATGGTGGATTGATATGTTGTTTCTTTTTCTGCAGAATCCGTTTGATGCTCCTTTGCAGCCGGAAGAGCTTTCGGGGGACGACGATTTGTAGCTCGCCCTTGGATCCTTAGAGCTCACATACCTTTAGTTTTTAGTCGCCCGATCTATGTAGACATTTTCTATGTATTAGTGATATTGTTTTATGATTGTACCAATCGCATTTTATGCGATATCATGTATTTATTTCATCTATCAGTTTTATGATTTCAGTATACATTCTTTTTGTTTGCAAACGCTTTGTATGCAGCAGTGCAGAAACTATTTTGTATGGCTCTCATACAGCACACAGTGCTATATGTGGCAGGGCAGCTTGCTACCCTGCCACAAAAAAAAAATTCTCTATTACCGTCGCTGTTTGCGTCGCAAATTTACTGCACGCGTCGCTATTGTCGTCGCTATCAACGTCACAAATTCTATGTAACCGTCGATATATGTGTCGCTATATGCGTCTCTATATGCGTCGCTATATGCGTCGCAAATGCGACGCATATAGCGACGATTCTATGGCGTCGTCAATAACGACGCTTTTTGCGACGACGGGGGCAAATTTTGTTGTTTGTATTTTCATCGCTTTAAACGTCGCTATAAGGTCTATATCTTGTAGTGCACCTTTATTTTATTACTTAATGAAGGTGAGGATCCTCCTACAAATCACAATGGATCTTGAAGAGCATGTAGGAAGCTTCTTGAAGGATATTCTTGATCCAAAGCCTTCAGCACTAGATAATCCAAAAGAGAGAATGCTTGCTTTTATCATCTTTTATGAAATCATTGATGAGAGAATGCTTGCCTTTAGCATCTTTGATGACATCATCAATTATGTCAAAGAGGGTTCTCCATATTTGTAGCGTGAAGATAAGAATTTACGTATATACCACGACGAGTACAATGTGTCACGTCACAACCAATGCTCACAACCAAGCTGGACATTTTGAATCTTATTTGGTTTTTCTTTTCTTCTAGATAAGCAAAAGAATGGACAAGTACTATATATTATCGATTACTTTGCAATAATAAGTCAGAATTCAGGTGCAAAATGATATATCAAAAGTTCATGATGATGAATAGATCAAGATATTTTATTTTTAAATTCTTTACACATATTTTAGATTCTCTAATATTCTCTATTTTGGATTTTTTATGCTTTTATTTTTTACCTTTTTAAAACTCTATTAAAAAAGTTAATGAATTTTTTAAAACTAAAACTTTGAGTCCATGGCCTATAAAAACCATTCATTTGACCTCATTTTCATTTTTCAACTCTCCAACCACCTCTCCTCTCCTAAGACCCCTTACACTTGCCTCCTATACTCCTTCCACAATGGATCACACTCTTAATAGCTTCATGTAATTCCTTTAAGGCATGGAATTCGCCCTAAGAGATCGTATCTTTAAAAGTTCTTTTGTCCCAATATCAAGTAATATGATACGATGTTGTCGCATGCTCCAAGCTTGTAATACCATATCACGAGTACATGACTCAAGTAAGTTACTCGTGAATATATGCGTGTATCATATGGGTTCAAAATAAGGTATTTTCAAAATACCATTTTTATTAAAAAATTCATAAAGAAAGGTGTAATATAAAGGGGTTATTTACAAATTGAATAGAAAAGGGTTATGTTTTATTCACAAAAAATTCACAGATAAGGATATTTATAAATAGGCTTTGAACTCATATGATGTAGAGGATATACATATAGTAACTTTCTTGAGATACATGAATACATACCTACGAGAGTATAGTATGGGATTTAAGGATTTTGATGTGAGGAATGAGTGCCATATAATCTTCTAGAGTATATCAATGGCATGGAAGTATTTTACAAATGACTAGCTCATTTCTATGCAAATATTACCCCCACTACTTCAAACACCTCACTCCTCAACATGCTAAAGAATATGACTTTGATCAACATGGTAGTGACTATGTCTCATGGACTACCACCTTTATTTTATTACGTAAAGAAGGTGAGGATCCTCCCACAAATCACAATGGATGTTGAAGAGCATGTAGGAATCTTCTTGAAGGATATTCTTGATCCAAAGCCTTTAGCACTAGATAATGCCAAAGAGAGAACACTTGCTTTTAGCGGTTTTTATTACATAATCGATGATAAAGAGAGAACACTTGCTTTTAGCATCTTCGATAACATCATCGATGATGTCAGAGAGGGTTCTCCATATTTGTAGCGTGAAGATAAGAATTTACGTATATCCGACGACGAGTATCTTGCATCTCGTCATCGGGCGAGCATCACTCCAAGGCTCATGACCAAGGCATAGACCTTGGCATCTTGGCCTTGCCATACTTGACAATGGTCTACGAAGGCTGTTAGAATATCAAGCTCCCGTTACTCTTCAGTCAGTCTATCTTATGTGTATGACCGACATTAGTTGGATACAGTTGTACACGTATGTGGCATTCAATAAGTCGGTGTAGTCAGTGACTTAACCACTATTAGTCTTGGTTAGTCATACCTATGTGTGTAAGTCTCTTTCAGTTAGTATAAGGGAAGAATAATGGAAGAACAACAACAATGAGCTGAGACTCATCTTTCGCTCCACTCTGTCTCTCTCCTCTCTTCCAACATGGTATCAGAGCTTGAATGCCTGACTGAAGCTTGAAGGCTTTGGCAGTGGCCCTTTGACATCAAGTCATCATATCTGAAGAAAACATCATCCAAGGAGACTATGCCTGCATCTCTTTTTTTTTAAGAAGCTATATCTTGCTACAGAAATGGTTTTTGGAGAAATGGCCCCACACTACAAACCGTTCCGACGTAGTCTACAACTTTGCAAAAGAAAGTTTTTTCAAATTTCTCACAGATTTTGAGATACTCAGCATAGACCTGTGCAGACTGGTTGTTTACTGCAGTAAATAGCAGGTGATTCCAAGGCACTAGTGACTTTCATCCTAACAATATATATGCCCTTATTATCATGCATTTGAGCATGATATTGGTGTTGAGATATCGAGCTCCACTCGTGATACGCCAGGGTGACCGTTGTGCATTTATGTCACCGACGTGTCAGTTGCAGATGCGGTTGGTATACCGCCCATGAATAATAGCTACATGATAGCTATCCTTATCTATTCTAGTTCGTGGCTCAGTTAGTATGCCACCTTAGTTAGTTGAGTTTGGTTTGAGACCCATATATAGGGTTCTTCTATTTCTTTGTACTAGAGTTCTTTTGGCTTACACAACTAAGAAGAGGAAAACTGTTTTCAGCCTCCACCCTTGTGTGTCTTCCCCCATTGTGCAAGCAAGAAAGCTTCAAGCGAGACTCCTTCCTTCTCTCTCACAATCTTGAAATGGTATCAGAGCCTTGTTCGTGGTAAGGAGCTCAAGAAAGCAAGCCAAGCTCGCAGTGTTCTGGTAAGAGGAGCAGTGTTGCTTTCATCTTCTGTTTTGGGAGCAGATCTCTGCAGGTAGCACAGCCGGAAAGTGCAGGAGTGCATTGTCTCAGGTTGAGACGCCCTTCGCGGTGAAGCAAGAGGGCAGTATATGCTGCGGGTGTGGGCTTTAGCCCATGGCGACCTTGTTTTTTGATTTGAGGCCATTTCGAAGCCTGTTTTCAAGGCGGAAGTTTTCTGCACGCACTCAGGAAAAGGCTCAGTTTTATGCTGTGCAGCCACTGTTCTACAGGTCGGTGAATAGTTACTGTAAAAATTGCATTGTATGCTTGTGCGCAGAGACATTGGGAGTTACAGAATCATCCCTGTTGCCTGTTGATGCAAAATCGTCACTAGGAAGTGACTGTGTGGTCAAATACCACTTTCGCCAGTTTTGCAGATTTTCCCTTGTGAGGGTGAAGTTGTGGTTTTTGCAGTGACAGAATTTTTTGCAGTCTTCTGTAATGGCATCTGATTCTCTTTCACAGATTGTCACTGAAAAGCTTGACAAGAACAACTTCCAAGCATGGAAGTTTAGAATGACGAATTTCCTTATGGAAAAAGGATATTGGGAATTTGTTGCAGGAAATGAAGAAGAACCAGTTCTTCCTGATGTTCCCAATCAACAGCAAATGCAGGCATTTAAATCATGGCATGAGAGAGCCAGGAAAGTTATGTATTGGCTGTCTATCAGCATTTCAGACTCTATGATTGTGCATATTCAGGATGCAAGTACGCCAAAGGAGGCATGGGATACTTTGTCAAAAATGTATAGCACAAATACGCAAGCCAGGAAAATGCAGCTCAAGCAAGAGTTGCACAATGTGCAAAGAGAAAATATGAGCATCAACGACTACCACATGAAGGTGAAGAAGATTGCAGATGCACTTGCTTCCATTGGGTCACCAGTGGAAGATGATGATTTAGTTTCTGTGACCTTGAATGGTCTAGGAAAGGATTATGCACAGTTTCGGACATCCATTTCAGTTCGTGAAAGATTTCCTGATTTTGAGGACCTGATTGCTCTTCTAATTTCTGAGGAGCAAAGAAATGGTGGTGCATCTTCTTCAGGAGGAACTTCAAAAGAAGCTGTCTTCTACTCAAATGCTGGAAGAGGTAGAGGCAGAGGTAGAGGAGGCCGATACGGAGGCCGTGGTAGAAATCAGAATATGCAGCAAACTCAAGAAAACCAGTCCTATGGAGGAGGATGTGGTAACTCTAGAGGCAGGGGGAGCCAAAGAGGTCGTGGTGGATGGCAAAGAGGCCAAAATGCAAACAGTAATGTTGAATGCTACTATTGTGGTAAAATGGGTCATATGGCTAAAGACTGCTATAAAAAGCAGAATGACATCATGAATGGAAAACTGCAACAAGGAAATTATGCATCCTCTAGTAGACAGGGTGATGACAGAAATGAGCATCTGTTTATGGTGCAGCACATGAACAATTCTGTGACAAGTGCAGAAGAAAGCAACGATGTATGGTATGTTGACTCAGGTGCATCAAACCATATGACAGGTCATGCAGAATGGATGGAGGATGCAAGGAAAATGGAAAAACCAAGATTTGTGGAGACTGGTGATGATACTGCACATCCTATTGTGCAGATTGGAAAATTTCCTTTGTCTATGCAGGATGGGAAAAAGAAATACATGTCCGATGTATTTCATGTCCCGAATATCACCAAGAATCTGGTTTCTGTTGGTCAAATGGTTGAGCAGGGCTTGCAGGTCAGATTTAATCCTCATGGATGCTTTGTTGAGGATATGAAAAATAAAGGTCGCTTGATAGCAAAAGGAAAGAAGAAGGGCAGAATGTTTACATTGGATGCAGACATGTCTGAATTGAGTGCAGCAATGTTTGCACATGGGACCGGTGTAGTTGCATATATTGATAACTGGCATAAACGCATTGGTCATGTTAATGTACAGCGACTTAAATCAATGCAGGCCCAAAATATTGTTGCAGGTTTGTCGAAATTCAAGGTTGCAGAAATGCATAAGGTATGTGCCTGTCAATTTGGAAAACAGGCAAGGAAACCATTTCCTAGACATGTTCAAGAGAGTGAGAAGCCATTGGAATTAATCCACTCTGATGTGTGGACAACTAAAGCTGCATCTCTTGGAGGTTGTCATTATTTTGTCAGTTTTATTGATGACTATAGCAGAAAAGTTTGGGTGTATTTTATGAAAAAGAAAAGTGAAGTTTTTGGGCATTTCAAAACTCTTAAAGCTATGGTTGAAAAAGAAACAGGCTTGCAGATAAAATGCCTAAGGTCAGATGGAGGGGGAGAGTACCTCTCAAATGAGTTTGCAAGGTTCCTGCAGGAGCATGGCATAAAGCAGCAATATTCATGCAGTCATACCCCACAACAAAATGGAATTGCAGAAAGAAAAAACAGGCATATTGGAGAGGTATCTCGTGCCATGCTCAATGAAAAAGACTTGCCAGATTTTTATTAGGCTGAAGCAGTTGCTACAGCAGTCTACATAATGAACAGGACTCCCACTGCAGCAATACATGGAATGACTCCAGAGGAGAGGTATACTGGTAGGAAACCAGATATTTCTCATTTGAAAATTTTTTGTTGCATTGCCTATGTACATGTGCCAGATGAGTTGAGATCCAAGTTGGATCCAAAAGCTGAGAAGTGCATCTTTATTGGTTACTCTCTGCAGCAAAAAGGGTATAGATGCTATAACCCTTCTACTCGTAAGTTTACAGTGAGCAGAGATGTTGTTTTTGATGAGATGAGTAGCTGGTATAAACCAGTAAATGTGATTGATGATGTAGATGCACAAAATGGTAATGCTGCATAAAATTCACAGCAGTAGTCACAAAATATTAGTGGACCTAGAGCGTCCTCTAGCAGTGGTTCACATTCTTCGCCATGGACAGGCAGATTGAGATCAGGAGAATCTTCTCAAAGTAATGCAGATAGTGGTATGCAGGTATCACGAAAAGGAAAAGAGAAGGTTGATCAGTCCATGTTTGATGTGAATGCAGGTCACTCTTATGTGGATGGTGAATCCAGTGGCTCAGAACAGAGCATTGATGATGAGTTGGGTATTCCTTCTATTGTTACACCTGGAGTAAGGAAGACCAGGGATGTTTTGAGAGCACCTGGGAGTGAACCTACTTTGCGCAGGTCTACGAGAGCTAGGTATCCTGTGGATAGGCTGAAATATGATGGATTTACAGCCATTCACTATGCATATATGGTCAAAGTGATACAGGAACCAAAACCCACTTCTTTTGAGGAAGCCATGGGAAAAGAAAAATGGGAGAAAGCCATGGATGAAGAAATGGATGCCTTGGAAGCTAATGCTACATGGGAATTGGTACCTTTGCCTAAAGGTAAGAATGCAATTGGCTGTAAGTGGGTTTATAAGGTGAAGCACAATGCTGATGGTTCTGTGAACAGATACAAGGCAAGATTAGTAGTCAAGGAGTATGCACAAACATATGGCATTGACTATGAAGAAACATTCAGTCCGGTTGCAAGGATGGCAACCGTAAGAGCAGTCATTGCTATGGTTGCGTCAAAGGGATGGTCTTTACATCAGATGGATGTAAAGAATGCCTTCTTGCATGGTGATTTGCAAGAAGAGGTCTATATGGAGCAGCCACCAGGTTATGTGCATGTTGTTCATCCTGAGTTTGTTTGCAGGTTGAAGAAAGCCTTGTATGGCTTGAAGCAAGCACCTAGAGCATGGTCTGACAAGATAGGATAGTATCTTGTCACTATTGGCTTTCAGATTTCCAAGGCAGATTTCTCACTTTATGTGAGAAAAACAGAGAAAGGTATTATGCTACTTGTCATTTATGTTGATGATTTGATTATGACAGGTGACAGTGATGAAGATATCCTTCATGTGAAAATGCTATTGAAGCAGAAGTTTGAGATGAAGGATTTGGGAGAGCTGCGTTATTTCTTGGGCATTGAGGTGATTAGATCACCAAGTGGGATGCAGCTCTTGCAGAGGCAGTATGGATTGGACATGCTGTCCTAATATGGGATGACAGGCTGTAAGCCTATTTCAGTTCCTTTGGAGCAGAATGTGAAGCTGAGCACATTTGCAGGTGAGCTTCTAGAAGACCATACTATGTACAGACGCATAGTAGGAAGTTTGATTTATATGACTATTACCAGGCCAGATTTGAGCTATGCTGTTGGATTGGTAAGTCAGTTTATGCAGGCTCCAAGGAAACCACATTTGGATGCGGCTAGACGCATACTCAGGTATGTGAAGTCCACATTGCAGTATGGACTATTTTATGAGACTGGGGTTCAAATACAGTTGCATGGATACACTGATGCTGATTGGGCTGGTAGTATTTCTAATAAACGATCTACCAGTGGATATGTGTTCTCTTTTGGGAGTGCTGCAGTCACTTGGAGCAGCAAGAAACAGCCTACAGTTTCCTTGTCGAGCACAGAGGCTGAGTACAGGGGTGCAGCAATGGCTGCATGTGAGGTAGCTTGGTTGCATAAGCTACTTTATGATATGCATCAGTCTACAGATGGACCAGTTGCCATTTATTGTGACAACATGAGTAGTATACACTTGGCAAATAACCCAGTCTATCATGCTAGAACAAAGCACATTGAGGTGCATTATCACTATGTGCGAGAGAGGGTTTTACTATGTCTTATTGATCTAGTTTATGTCAGCACAAAGGATCAGGTAGCTTACATATTCACGAAGGCATTGGGCGCAGAGAAGCTGCGCAAGTTCAGAGACATGCTTGGTGTGCAGAAATTGGGATTGAGCTCGAGGGGGAGTGTTGAGATATCGAGCTCCACTCGTGATATGCCAGGGTGACCATTGTGCATTTATGTCACCGACGTGTCAGTTGCAGATGCGGTTGGTACACCGCCCATGAATAATAGCTACATGATAGCTATCCTTATCTATTCTAGTTCGTGGCTCAGTTAGTATGCCACCTTAGTTAGTTGAGTTTGGTTTGAGACCCATATATAGGGTTCTTCTATTTCTTTGTACTAGAGTTCTTTTGGCTTACACAACTAAGAAGAGGAAAACTGTTTTCAGCCTCCACCCTTGTGTGTCTTCCCCCATTGTGCAAGCAAGAAAGCTTCAAGCGAGACTCCTTCCTTCTCTCCCACAATCTTGACAATTGGAGTGTTAAATGCTCAGTTTTGGAGCTTATTTGCAGGCTAGAAATAGTGAACTGGTTGCTGTCCTAAATTTGGAAACAATATACCTACATGATTGAAGTATTTGTGATGGTTATTTGCTAGTGACAAATGCTTGGATCATACCTCTTGAGTGGTAGATTCTTTTTGGAATATTGTGAGTGCTGAAAGTCCAAAGTTTGGACTAATTTGTTGCTGGTTATACCAGGGCATTGACTAGTTATTTTTTGCAGGAAGGATACCTATCATCTTCACTTGACATACATGCAATATATTCTGACCAATTGGACATGTATCAACTCTTGCGTAGAGTGGCAACTGAATGAGATGTCTTGGGGATTTTTTGAGGTCTGAATACTCTTGTTTTAATAGAGAAAATACTGCTGGTTATAGTAGTGGGTTGGCTGTATTTGGTACTACTACTTGCATACAGTACAAACATTGATACTTGTATGGACATAGTTTGTTGTTGGGATGTTTTGCCACTACCATAGAATGTTTTGAACTGATTTGAGCTTAGTTTATGCTTAGTTGACTATGTTTTGTCATTGTTGGAATATAGTTTATAGTAAGCAGGTTGTCATGAAAGCTGTCCTGAATTGCAAGAAACTGTCTTGAATAGCAAGAAACTAGTCGTGAACTGTAGGAAAATGAGTCAGATACTTACAAGTTGTATACATCACTGAATACCTAAGCTGTAACTATGGCAAATGCTCAAGGCACTGACAATATCACTCAAATTGTGGGAGAAAATCTAGACAACAAAATTTTGCTTTATGGAAGTTCTATATGAAGAAATTTTTGGTTGGCAAAGGTTATTGGGACTTATGTACAGGTGATGAGGTTGAACCTGAAATACATGAAAGGAATCCAAAAAATGATCAGAAAAGGGCTCATAAGCTATGGACTGAGAGAGCATGCAAGGTGTTACATTGGTTTTCCTTATGTATATTGTAATAAAGCATAAATGCCTAGCATAAACGCCTTAGTCTAGGGTAAGTATAAAAGGTGGAGGTGTAACATGTGTAGCATCTTTTTGCCATTTTACAAACATTACTTGTTTGAGGTCTTAACCTCCCACTATCTAAGAGGGTGAATACTCTTGGCCACCATAGCTTAGGGTGCATACCTTGCTGCAGCCTCTCATCATTTGATTCTCGACCAATATTGGTAATACCATTTCTTGCCAAGCCACCTTGGCTATAGCTTCTGGCATTTTATGTCTATTTCTTGTATTTTCAGTTTAAAAGCTTGCTGTGAAATTTAGCTTTATTACATTGGTATCAAAGCATGGACTTTGATCCATAGGAAGTGTCATTTTTTTGGATAATTTAGTCATTGGGACAGGAACTAGTGAATTGGAGCACCAAGATTTGGTCACAAGGTTTTGTACAGTTCAAACAGTGACTAGTCAAAGTTCTCTGCAACAAGTCAAGACTAATTTTCAAGGCTTCTTGAAGAAGATCTTGAGGAAGATGGAGGTTCTTGGCCGAAATAGCAAGACATGGTCAAATGGAGGTCCATTTTGAAGGCTTTTGACCCTAACTGAAGTCTAAGTGGGGTTACATTGGTTAAACTGAGATTACTTTTTGGGGACAATTTCTCTCTCTTCTTCCTTTCAAGATTCTCTCCAAGAATCCATGGATTCACTTGCTGAAATATTCTTCCAATATCTATTTTCTCCTAAAGAGACGTCATAGCCTGATTCTTTGTGTCAAGAGCTCCTGATTGAGTAGCATTGTACTCACCTTTGATGAGGGTGATTAGCTAGGACAGCAGGCTGAATCAGTGCATTTTGCGTTGAATTTCCTACTCATCTTCTCCCTATTCCTAGCAGTTAAAGGCATCACCTATGGCTTGAACAATTAGTCATCATCAATCTATGAGTCTCCATTCTAGTATACTCAGCTAAAGGCCATTCTCTTGAGCATTCTTGAGCTCTCAAACCCTAGCTATGATAGATTTCAAGATAGTAGTGATTTTCTTGGAATTTCTTCAAAGAATCAAATGGCTTTTACTCTAACAAGTATCCTAGAGCTTCCTCAACACTCAAGGGACCAACACTGAAGCCTTCTTGGACGTGAAGCTTCAAAATATAGTGGCTATGGAGTCAAAACAGGGCAGCAAGCTTCAAGAATCCAATTCTTGGATTATCTTCTTCAATTTCATAGGGCTTTTGTTGTCTACAATCCCGAGAAGGTTCAATTGAAGGTATTCTTCAATGATTTGGTTTACATTGGAGAAATTCTTAAAGTTTCAAAGCATTTTCAGCCCTTTGTACATGGAAATGTCTGAAAATTCATGGGATCCTTGATTTTAATGAGAAATTGCACGTATCAAAGCTCAAAGGATCTTCTCCAACAAGCTATTATGGATTTCTATCAATTCATTGACTTCTTTTGATTGCATTGGAGTAATCTTATTGATCGGGAGTTGAAGTTTACTTGGGAGCAATCATTTGGACAAATCCTTCTTGAAGATTGGTCTTCTTAATTTAAATATTGGTCTATTGATGGTGTCTTATATTGAATGTTGATTGATTGGATTCATCCACTACTTTCCATTAGCATTAAAGAGGTAATTCTAGTACTTCCAGCTTAATCTCTCTTTTATCCAATTGTTGAACCAGTCCTATTGTCCATAAGAGAGATTAAGTGTAGTAGAACCTCTTAATTCCTATTGAAGGCATGTGGAATTCAGCCCAGGACTGATTATGGTTGCTTGATGAGTTCTTTTCTGCCCATTCAAATGTTGAAGCTCAATTGATTGCATAAATGCTACTCACTGCCTACTTGACTTGGATTTTTGTCAAATGGTTGAGCATTGATGCTATAGGACTGAAACAATGATGAAAATGGTAAGTGGGAACATTGTAAAAGCAATGAGTCACTACAAAAGGGTAATACCCTATCCATAGCCTTTTCCCACTTGCATTTCATTAAAAGTTCAAAGGCTTTTTCAATCAATGCATAGCATCCTTGTTTGATTAGCCATTAGAATGTACTTTCCATGTTGGTTTCCGTGAGGAAAAGCGGATGCCAGGCGAGTCAGGAAGACAAAAGAGAGGTGACCCTCCCTTCCTGATTAAGACCCTGAAGGGGTGCACCCAGCTTAAGGTGGAACTTTGCACACCCCTCTTGTCTCGGAGCCCATACTATTTTCAAATTTAGGTGCAGGTACATTTCCATTATCAAAGCATGGCACAAGTACAACATTGATCAACAATAATAAAGGTTCCATAAGTGGTTGGTGAACCATTGGAAGAGGGGCAGAGCATCTCCTACTTTCAAGACACCTATAGGTGTTGACAGATAAAAGAGAAGGTATATACCCATCTATAGGTTGTTCTTGAGCCCTACAAGTTCCCCATAACCCTTCCTGGTTGCTAAAGTGGTTTACAAGGGTTTCCTTCACTCAGGGTATTCCTACAAGGTCAAACAGGGTTTCCACAGGGTGTTAACAGGTTGTAGGAATTCTCTGGATAGGTACACAGTTTCTATTACAACAAATTCTATCGTGATTTGATTCAAGATCTTAATAGCTTGATTTGAAGAAGGGAATCTAAGCTCTGATTTGAATCAAAAATTTTGTAAATCCAACATTGGGAGCAAAAGTTATGGCCAATTTACTAACAGGGGGTCTAGTGGACTGCACCTGAACAGGCTGTCTGGAATACACTGTTTGAGTTCAATCTACCTATATACCTTATTGCAAGTTGAGATATTACTAAATCTGGTATATTTCCATATAATAATCTTTCCATAGAGCTATTAATCATTGGGATTGGTGCCATATTCAAAGAGAAACAAGGGGTTTAGTGACAAACTGTCTACTATTACAACATTATTTCCTCATGGCCAAGAATAAGAAGAAAGACCCTATTATTGAGCCATTGAATGATGGTGTTAGAGACTTCTAAGAGGATCAAAATTACACAACAGAATCCCATAAAGTTGATCAAGTAGATGAAGAATTAAGCATTGGAATTGCTCATAGCACACATCAAGGACAACAAGACATACATGAAGAGCATGCAGGGAATGATTATCTCCTACAAAGAGCTAGGACATGTCAATGAAGGCCTTTCTAAGGATTTAAAGGCTTTGAATGAAGGTTTAACCCATATGAATCAAGGTTTGTTGCAAGGGATGGCACAAGTAAACCAAAGAATCTCTGAATTGCAGCAAAGCAATAAATTCTTATTCCAAGAGCTCATCTCAACCATAAAGGAAATCGGAAGCAAACCACAAAGTGAACTTCAAAATATTGAAGACTCCCATGCAATTCCCTTTGTTGGTAATCATTCCCATCCAAACAAAGAAAAGTTTCAGCCAGTAATGCACACCTTTGAAAGGGGAGAGCCATCTAAAGTCAGGGGCAACCATCATCCTTCAAATTCATGGTATTCATATCCCAAGACCTCAGTTTAGTCGTCCAAAGGATAATCATAGACATGAAGGAGAACAGGACAACACTCGATGGGATAGTGATTATTATGGATGACCCCTTCTACAAGAATTTTTATCATCAGCCCTCAAATGCACAAAAAGGAAATACAATCAACAATCAAGTTCATGAAGGTGGAAGGCATGGTGAGCAAAGATCAGCCCATGACATCCCAAACCAAGAGCGTGTTTCAAATGGACAACCCTCATCTCATGGTTTTGGGCCATCTACTTTTAGAAAATGGAACAAAGATTCATGGAGACAACAATCTCATGGGCAGTCATCTTACAATGAAAAAGAATATAAAGAGAAGATCAATATCACTAATTTCAAAGGAGATAATGCATCACCTTCAGAATGGGAGGAGTGGATCAATAAGCTTGAATTATGCTTCACCCTTTACCCTAGAAGTGAAGAAGCCAAAATTTATTTCACGGCCCTTCATCTTGAAGGTTATGCCCATACTTGGTGGCGTTACATGCAAAAGATTGGGCAAGACTCTTGGGAGGAGTTCAAGCAAGCGATGATTGATGTCTTTGTATCTCCTTTGGAAAAAGAAAGGCTTCAAAGAAGATGGTATGTGTGCGCTCAAAGGGGAATGTCCACTAGAGACTATTCCAATGCCTACTTGAATCTTTCCATGTATATTGAAGGTATTTCAGATTTTTCTATGCTGAATAAATACATTTTTTGTCTTGACCATGCCCTATCATCAGAGGTAGGAGCTCAACAACCAAAAACATTACATGAGGCCATATACTTGGCCGAAACATATTCTTTGAAGTACAAAAGGGATGCAGGAAATTTTCAGCAAAGAAGTATGGGTAATAATGTTTCCAATCAACCTACAAAGTATGGGCAAGTTTTTAGCCAATCAAGAGACTCTTTTAGACAAGAAAACAGAGGTTATAACAGTCCAAACAGATATAACAGCAAAGTGCCAATATTTTCCATTGTTTATGCCTCTAAACAAAGTGGAAATTTTGTACCAAAACAGGGGCAAACTTTCAGAAATGTGGTTGAGCCAAGAAGTACTTTTTCAAGAGCTGAAAATGCTCCTAAACTGCCCCAAAATAATTCTAACAGCAACTTCCTTCCTCACGACAAACTTCGGGTAATGCATGCAAAAGGATTATGCTTCAAGTGTGGGGAGAAGTGGTCACAAGATCATAAGCTGAAGTGGAGTTTAAAGCTAAGAACTCAAAAATCAACATGGTGGTCACTCAGGAAGTGGAAGTTGAAGAAGAAGAAGATCAAGAGGGAAAGTTACTACATATTGATGCATACCCAATGGTTGAAAATATTCATGAAGAAGAGCATGCCACCAATGAAGAATTCTATGATCCCATGGATGGATTTCCTTTTGATCCAGGTGGTAATCATGATTCTCATGTTTCCTTGTATACCATCTCACATGATGCATGGACCGATTGCAAAGGGGAAAAATATTGATATTGTCATTAATGTTACCTTCTTCATCATTGTTTCCACCTTTCTCATCCATAGAGGCATCACCCTCATTGTTCTCTGACTTGTTGTTATTAGCTTTCACATCCTCGCTTGATGCTTCCTCTTTTGGAAGAAGCTTCTTGGTCCTAAGCACTTTTTTAAAAGTATCCAAGGCCACTAAGGAAGGGTCTTCTAGTCTTTGGATTAGATGGAGGGACCATGGATACGATGAGGTTTTGTTGCTAATGGAGTCATCCCATGGCCTAAAATTAGGGATCTCTTTGTCTTGCCATAGTGGAGAAGTGAAAACTTGTTCTTAGCCTTGGCTTGGTAGTAGTGGATGTCATTGCAAAGTTTTCTTAGTGTAGGCCATGAGCTAGTATAGAAGAGAAGAAGAGAAGAAGAGAAGATAATAATAGAAATATGAAGTATAAAATAAAATAAAATATCTCTATTTATATGAAATCTAGTATTAGGTTTTAAGGGAGATTATGGGAGCTTTCACTCAACCGCCAAGACCCACGAACCACTTATTGTTTCAAGAGTTCCAAGCCGAGCACTAATGGCTACCTCTCACATAGCCGACGCGCCATCCATATCTACGGGTGTAGTGAGCTTACCTCCGTGCCGGTTGAGTTACCTCCTCTCCCGCAAACTCCGGTAGCTCCACGATCCAAGTGCAAGCTTCAAGCAAGCTCCATCCTCAAGCTCCACGCTCCAAGCTCCATTGCCGTGAGCAAGACAAGAGAAGAGAAGAGAAGAAGAAGAGAGGAGAAGATGGAGAGCTTCTCCTCCTCGGTCCCTCACCCTCACACACTCACTCCCTCACACTCTCACACTCCCTCTCTCAAGCACAAGCTCAAGCAAGCAAGAACAAGAAGAAGAAGAAGAAGAAGAGAGCTACTTTTGGCCACACACAAGAATGAGCTTCTCATTCACTTTTCAACTTTATATACAAAACCCTAAATCCCTTTTGGGCGGTCATCCCCTTTTTTCCCTTTTTACATGGCCGTCCATAGCCTAGGCCCTTTTTCCCATTGTCCTTCTATCTTCCTAGCTTCCTTTCCACCGCCCGTCTGCATTTACAAATTGCACGGGTGAGAGCCCGGCGCTCTTTTACAAGATTTCAAGGTGCGCCTTTTTATTTTAAAATGCGCCTTTCCCCTTTTGCCTTTTCCTTGGACTTTTAAGATTGCCCTTGCACTTTTGGCATTTTCTCATTTTCTTTCTTCAGTCGGGCTACCTTTTTTCCACCTTTGCCCTGCGTCTTTTCCACTTCTTTCTGCTTTCTTCGTGTTGGGGTTAACATTACCCCCCTTCTAGACGAGTGCCAGTCCCATGGCACTCACCGTCGTAGGTAGCAGGCTGTAGCATGCACCGAAGATGTGGGTGACAAGGACGCCTGTGGTTTCCATGGAGGAGTGTTGGTGGTGGTGTGGCAGAAGGTCCTGGGGGCCTGTTGGTGGCCAAAGTGGCTGGTGGAAGGTTGTTGGAGTTGGTGGTAGGGCTATGCTGTGTTGGGGATTGCATTGATAGCCAGCACAAGTGTTGGTTTGTTGGGGATTCTGCACATGACAATTCTTTGCGGGCTTGTTGGATGGTAAGGGACAAGTATCAAAGTTGAGCGTTGATGAAGAGCAAACAACACCTTATACCTGCAATTGGAAAACCTCACCTGTGATCTCTCCTTAAGGGGTAGTGCTAGGCTTCTCATCGTGCACAAGACATATTTTGATTAGTTTGGGAGACAGGTTGAACACTAAGCAAGCCTAGAGTATTGTCCTGCACTTGAGGACCCAAAGTGTGGATATACCTCGATGCAAATATTATGTGAGTGCTCATGCATACTTAGATATTACATAGTTAGAAGACCGTGGGCTAGTTTCTCCTAACAATTCGTGGATGAAGCAAAGTTGTTCATGTGGAGAAGGAGTACGCGTGAAGGCATATGAGACATCCTTTGCATTGTGACTGCACGATGTAGCATAATGGAATACAAGGACACCGCACTTTCAGTGGAAACTATTGGACTTGCTTGATGAGTACGGTGTACTTTTCATGGCCAATCGTGCGGTGCTTATCACCACTAATTGCAATGGTACGAAGGCAGAGTGCAAAAGAAAATTGTGCAAGTGGGTCAGGGTGATAGGTCTAACCCTAGGCAAGACAAGCTCCCCAGGTATGTCCTGCCCTTGATGTGCCCTGAACAATTGTGGGTGAGTGTAAGGGGCTAGGGGACTAGGGACGAAGCCGGTCGACCAAGGTCACCAGACGTACCTAATTTGAGGACCCCTAGGTGATGTGCTGTGATCGTGGGTGCTTCTTATTTTTTCATTCATTTCTTTTCCTTTTCTTTTCCTTTCTTTTCGTTTCATTTTCTTTTTCTTTTTCTTTTTCTTTTTCTTTTTTGCCTGAGTACAACCATTATAATATGTTGAGGCTATTAGCCTTTCAATGGGTTGGAAAATGTCAAGCTTCGAAGGCTCCGAAAATGAATAGTACAATGATGATGGTGCCCTAGCCTCGTTGTTAGAGAAGCAGTTGGCGAAAGGGAGAGATACACTTGAGATATTGCAACCCTCCTTATGGCACATGCGATGTGGGTACAATTGAGGTAACGAATGCCGTGAGCCAACTATAGAGCTTGACCCAGAAAGGGGGCGTGGCCCAGGAATGTTTTGTGGGCCATGCAATGTGGGCGGTTGGCAAGGGTGCTTTCGGCAGCGTGGCTTTGCCGTGGCTCATTGTGGGGTTGTGGGTGTTGCGGTGATTGGGCATTGAACATTTTCGCACAAGGACCTGTATTATCCTACGTCCACTTGTCGCTTCATGAGAGCATATGCATTGTGTATGCCGCAACTATAATAAACCAGTGCAATGCAAGGAGACATCACTTATTTGAATTCTATGGTGTTGACTAGACATTTATCACCTGCGCTTGATTAGCTTTTTCTTTTGCTAAAGGCGTAGCATATATTAAACGCAGATATGATAAGTTCATACAAGTCAGGAACATGTCAACACTTAACAAGTCGGGAACACTTAACCATTTAAAAACAAAAAGTCCTGGCCAGTTATCATTTGATAAGCCCTTTATGCATTATGGGCTACTCGATTTGTACGAGGCGGGGTGAGTCTGGATGGCCGGATGATTGGGGCTCTGCTGGTGTGGGGCTCCCGTGGGCGTGAGCAGGGAACATGTCGGCCGGGACATGAATGGTGTAATCCCGGCCCGTTACCGTCTCCAGAATATCTTTAAATAATTCATTAAATTCTTCTCTTTCCCGAGCTGCCCTTTCTACCCTTGAGCATCTGGGGCCCGAGCGGGAGCTGGGAGTGCGTACCACTAGTGCTGCCACCTGTTGTGTGTTTCGAGTCTCGACTTTCTTGACTCGAGGATTCTTCGGCCTTCGCCCTGGGCAATGTCTCTTAGGGCCTCGCTTCTTGGCATACCTCTTGATGGTGGGCACATAGCGCTTCGGTGGAGGGGCGCGTGCCACATGCTCCCGCCTTCTGTGAAGAGCATCTTTGCATGCTAGATCTCCATGATCCGCCATGCATTTTGCCTCAAAAGGAAACCTGCAAGATGCAGTCCAAGGGTTAGACGTTGATATAGGGTACAACTGTTTGCATGGAAGGGATTTTAGTGTGGTTTATGAAGCACATATGACAAGAAGGGGGGGTTGAGGCATGCAGTATTTCGTCGTAAAGGGATGGCCCCCATGATGATATTCGTGTTGCCTCCAGCCATTAGCCAATATTGGCTTATGCTAAGTTGTGTGGACCAGTTGTCATGGAGTGGGATAGGGCACATCCTCGGAAGGGTAGACCAAAACAGGAAGGTGTATAGAAAGGGACTGCACCCTATCTACAACATCAGTGTTGTTGGTCAAGGCCTCCTATGGCGGTAATGTGGGTTGCATGCCCTTCACTTGGAGGTGGGAATGGACACACAGCTTTTAAATGTGTGATGAGAAGAGGACTTGGGGAGCTTAGCCTATCAGACCCAACTCTTCTGCCTTCGCTTGACTATCATTGCTTGTGTGTGTTAATATTGTTTATACAAGGTGACACAAGAATCAGTGTTTATTTATATACATATTTATAAATCCACGTCACTTCACGAGGATAAGAACCAAGTGTAGAACTCGGGGTTGTACCGGAGCGTGGCACACGCATCTAGTATTCGCGGCAGCTTACTTAACACTGATAGATATTTTGCCACGTCGAGTAGCATGGAACCTTGACCAAGTCTACTGGCAATATGTAACTCCTCCTCAATGAGAACCTTATCAATTAAAGGGCCATGTAGCCTAGTTCCAGCTAAGTCCGTACCCCGAATGTCAGACAGCACTCGAAGGGAAGTCGATGCCACATAGGTTGGGTCTCTTTGAGACCGCCATTTGGCCAATTGCTCTTTTGAGACCGTCATGATCTGAGCCCCTATTTCGGCCATTACAACGCGGCTTTCGCACCAACACTGCTCGAATTGACTCTGGCTTGCTGACAGTCGCTTTAGTAGCTCTATGTCTATGAGATTCGATCGGCAGAGCACTTCATTGAACGTGACGGTTAAGAAAAATTCATCAACCTCCTCGTCAGGGATGAGTCACATATGTTCATGCAGGAGCCTGTCATAGTGCCCGTTAAGATGTTCTTGTTATTCCCATGATAGAGGGAAGGTCAAGTAATCTCCAAGCTGCTCCATGGGGATCGTGCCCATGTCCGCAAGGACGTAGACACAAGCGACCACTTTGAGCTTAGCCTCCAACTCAGTTAAGCATTCTACGACACTTCGATGTTCAACGAGGGCTTGCTCGATTGCTATCTCATGCAAAGTTCTAAGAGTTTTCTTAGGTTTTAGCATGGCTGGGGGCTCAGGCCTAGATGAGCAAGATTGGTCAACACTAGGATTTTTTATGCTCTTGGGGTTCTCACGTTTCTCCTGAGGTTTTGCTACTATTTTGTCATGGTTCTTTTCGGATGTGACTGGTATAGATTTGTCACCCTGTTGTGACAGCGTTGTATCCACTCTTGATTGATCAATGTGAGTTCTATTGTCAGTGGATAGAGTGTTGCAAGCAACCGTTGATGGCAACCGTTGCTTTGGGTTGTCAGAGCACACAGATGTGTCTGAGGTTTCACCGCTATTAGGAGAGGCATCAGTGGGTTCATTGGTGGATGGACTCGATACTTTATTCATCAGCTCTCCAATGCCCTTCATCTCTATATTCTTGGGGTCCACAACCACGTGCAACTGTTGTTGTTTTCTCTGCTTTCTCCTCTTTTTCTTGGTCAATGAAGGTGCCTCTCTCAACGACTCAGGACCTTGGGCTATATCGACCATTGATGTGCTTGGTCGGGCCTCAACATTTCCCTTCTTTAGTGTGTCCTTATGGGACATAGATATGGTTTGCTGAATAGCCTTGCCTGATTGTGAGGGCACAACTGCCGCCCTTTTCGGAGAGTCTAGCTTTTCAACCAACTCCCTTGTGTTTGACTCCTCCGTCCTAGGCTTTAGGCACTTTGAAAGTGCTGGAGTTGTCGAGGGCTTTGGTTGCGACACCTCCTCCATAGGTAAACTACTAAGGACACGTTCCACGAGGGGCATTGTCACAGCCAAGGGTTGTGACTGCTGTGGTCCCTGATTGGAAGTAGTAGCAGCTAGTTTAGTGGGCTGGCTACCCTTGGTGGATTGCGGTGTCAAGTCCCTAGGGCGATCAGAAGTGGTTGTGTCTTTTGTTGGCCTTTGAGCGCTCATCTGTGCAAATCGAGCATGAGTTGATTTGGTCACATTAGATTGCTCATGCATATCCTTGGGTCGAGAGCTATAGACGGAGTCATGTCCCACCTCTTGGACATTTGGAAGCTTAGAAGGAGATAGAGATTGGAATTGAGTAGTTTCCCTTGACCACCGCTGTTGTGCTTCTTGTGTCCATTTGGAAAAAGAGGATGTAGGAGATCTAGGACTCTTAGGTGGACTTGGCACTCTTTGAATGACTTGCTCTAGGCTATTAGACGATTGTGCCATTCGCTTTGTTGAGCGATCAGCCTTGCTTTGAGCAATGTTGTGCCTATGATGCTTGTTCTCCCCTTGGGAAATCAAAGGCTCCTTGGGCACTAACGGTTTTTGTGCCTGCTCAATGGCTACGTATGACATCTGTCTATTTAGCATGCTAGGCTGGGGCTCCTTCCTTCAAACAATCATGTCTGGTTCCTTGCCTTGAGACCTAGAGCTTCTCTTAGATTCCCTCCTGTGCCATGCTTTTGATGCACTCTGGCCTTCAGCTGATAGAGGTGGTTTAGCAGGGGGTTTTGGTACCCAAATCCATTGGTTGCCTGCATAATACCCTTGAGCACGAAGCAATGCTTTGGATATCCATCGCGGCGTTGTGCTAGCTCTCCATCGATGCCTTCGCCTATAAGGCTTGGGCTTCTTTCGTGGTCTTCTAAGATTTTTGTGAGTCCAAACCCTATCCTTGGCCTTGTCTCTTGACCTTCTTGTTTTCGGAATGGCCTCACTCACTGGTTCTCGTTGTTCGACCTGTGCTTGTATCAACTCTTCCAACAAGTCCTTGCCCTCGTTTGTAGGCTTGACTGTTATGTCATCACCTTCCTTGCCTTTCCCTTGAGGTTCGATGAGGTCACCCTTGCTAAAGGTGGTGACTATCCTCACACCCGGTAGTGTCAGGTGTATCCTCTGTGCTACATAGTCAGCCTCACATTTGGTCACCCTTTTGAAGGGTCTTCCTAGGAGGGTTTCTTTCCTGCAGAGCTAGCACTTTTTGGAGGAACATGAAATAGGATAGGCAAGCTTTTTGTTTCAATTGTCGCAAGGATTTTGCACTTCCCTATGAGTGCTTGTGGGTGTCCCCCATAAGGGCTAAGTGTTGCACTAGTCGGTGTGAGCTCTGGTTGGCCTAGTAGGGTCCATGATTCATAGGTCAAGATGTTAAAATCTGCTCCTTCATCAATCAGAGCATCGATAGTATGCTCTCTTTTCGCAGTGAGTTTCACCCTAAGATAAGTAGGTGGTACTATGTCTTCATCTTTCGGGTCCTGGCTTCTTGTAAATTTAAGCCTTCTGACAGATGCCCTTGAGTTCTTGACTACACGACCAGATGTGGATTCTCCACTGCTATCTTGGATCGTCAGTGCAGTGCTATTCAAGGTACATCTCTCGTCAAGAGTGTCATGTCTAGTCATCTTCGCATTTGTAGCTTGCTGAAGTTGCATTTTGCTCTGACTAGACACGGTTTGAACACAATGTCTTTGTGTTCTCGTGGTGTGGACTTTTTGCCCTTGATGGCTAGATTGGCCCATTGATGTTCTAGGGTCTCTGTTTCTCTCTGTTCGGGTATGGCCTTTTGATTGCTCTATTGCAAGTGAGACTCCATGCTGGTGTAGAGCCATCACTTCACTAGGGTCCAATTTGGAAGACCTGTCACTGCGCGCATTTTCTCTCCAACCTACTCGAGGGAGGTGTGGAGGGGGCAGAGCCCCCTCTGCGAGGGTCCGGGGGGGCAGTCCCTCTGGCCCGCAGGGCCATTATGGTAGACGCAATATGCACTTTGGAGGACCATTTATAGCCAAATTTTGAACTACGTGCTCTAAATTTTAGCCCAATGAGGATCTGTGATGTGCCTTTATCTCTATGCAGTCTTTGGGGTCAATCTTGGGGTTTAGATACGTCAGAATTTGTACTCTAGATACCTGTTCGATTTTGACAATTTTTTGTCCGATTCTCAGATGTCCAATTTTCAGGAATCCGCTTATCAGAATCGGACGTGCGATTTTGGGTTGGTGCGATCGGCCCAGTGGTCCAATTTTGGTCACGTCCGATTCTAGGACTCGGATCGAAAAAGTGGTCCGATTCTCAAAATGGTCTGATTCTGGGAATCGGATCGAACAAGGTGGTCCGATTCTAGTAGTCGGACGGCGGTCCGATTCTAAGTGGTCCAATCGTGGATTGGTATGAGTGTCCGAGTGTCCGAGTCGGACAGGTTGGTCCGAGCGTTCGATTCTCAAAATCGGACTGGTTGGTCCGAGTCTGAGTGGTCCGAGTGCCACGTGGCACATCCGATCGGGCTAGTCCGATTCTGGGAATCGGACTAGACTGGTCCGACTCACTCTCAGTCGGGCGGTCCGATTCTGGGACTCAGACGGTCCGACTCCCGAACTCGGGTGGTCCGATTCTGGGAATCAGACCACTGCGAGTTGGTCCGAGTGCGTCGGCGGCGGGCGCGATTCCCGCGCGTTTAACCCCTCCTTATTGTCTGCTGCACGCAATCACCACCAACTTTCTAGATCTGATTAGAGCACTTGTTGGAAAACACCAGACTCACCTGGAGCAGCACGAATCACCGGCGCCTAGAGATCGGGGTAGCGCTTCCTCGTCCTGTGAACCAGAAGCTCTCTCTCTCTCTCTCTCTCTCTCTCTCTCTCTCTCTCTCTCTCTCTCTCACAAGGCAACCAAGGAAATGAGGTTTGTCCTGGCCTCCCATGCCTCTTAAGGTCCTTTCCCAGCACTGTGGAACCTCATAGCTAGTTCCCTGTCCTTGTCTCACCCAGAACTTGAATCTGGTCCCCTGTTTCCCTATTTTAGCCTATTATACAACAACAGAAAACCCTACTATTTGTTTCTTTTTCTTTGTTTTTTCCTATCCTGAACGCATCCAAAACACAAAGTAAATACCTACACTACTCCATCTCAATCATAAATCTCAAGAAAGCAAAACACCTACTTGCCAAGGAGATCGAATACCCTCTTCAACCCCCTCGCTTCCTACCTATCTACCTCAAGCACTGGTTCGGGGAAAACCCTACTCCAATGCTCGATTCGAAGCGCGCAAGCGCTCAAGGCTTGAATCCGTTGGTCCCGGCAATGGAACCAAAATGTGGGAGCTTTCACTCAACCGCCAAGACCCATGGACCGCTTATTGTTTCAAGCGTTCCAAGCCGAGCACTAATGGCTACCTCTCACATAGCCAACGCGCCATCCATATCTACGGGTGTAGTGAGCTTACCTCCGTGCCGGTTGAGTTACCTCCTCTCCCGCACACTCCGGTAGCTCCACGATCCAAGTGCAAGCTTCAAGCAAGCTCCATCCTCAAGCTCCACGCTCCAAGCTCCATTGCCGCGAGCAAGACAAGAGAAGAGAAAAGAAGAAGAAGAGAGGAGAAGATGGAGAGCTTCTCCTCCTCGGTCCCTCACCCTCACACACTCACTCCCTCACACTCCCTCTCTCAAGCACAAGCTCAAGCAAGCAAGAACAAGAAGAAGAAGAAGAAGAAGAGAGCTACTTTTGGCCACACACAAGAATGAGCTTCTCATTCACTTTTCAACTTTATATACAAAACCCTAAATCCCTTTTGGGCGGTCATCCCCTTTTTCCCCTTTTTACATGGCCGGCCATAGCCTAGGCCCTTTTTCCCATTGTCCTTCTATCTTCCTAGCTTCCTTTCCACCGCCCGTCTACATTTACAAATTGCACGGGTGAGAGCCCGGCGCTCTTTTACAAGATTTCAGGGTGCGCCTTTTTATTTTAAAATGGGCCTTTCCCCTTTTGCCTTTGCCTTGGACATTTAAGGTTGCCCTTGCACTTTTGGCCTTTTCTCCTTTTCTTTCTTCAGTCGGGCTACCTTTTTTCCGCCTTTGCCTTGCGTCTTTTCCACTTCTTTCTGCTTTCTTCGTGTTGGGGTTAACATAGATTCACACATGGTTTTACATATGTGCCCATTTTGACTCTTCCCTTCGCCTTGTCATATTCCATGCTACATGTGTATTCATTGCATATGTGTTTTGCCACTTTTTCTTATTACATGCATGGATTTGTCGCTTTAGAGATTTAGCCAATGTGACAGCCTTAGCATTCTCTAATATGATGGAGTGATTGAAGGTGCATCTATAAAACCATCAAACGTTTCTACAAGGCCACTTTTCTTGAAGCCATGACCTCCATGATAAGTGCTCTTGAAATATGCACCAAGAGCCCAATAATGAGACTTTCCGATACCTTGGGTACTCCATATTTTCAAAGACCTTATTTCTCCAAAAAAATATGATCCATGAGCATATAATATGTGTTACGAAGGTATGCAGCATTGACATTAGATTTGGAATGCCAATTATCCAAATATTAAAAAGCATGCAAGTAGTAGAGTTGAAGGTGTACCATGTAGTGGGTGATGTTGGTTTCTTCCCATGCATTAACAACTAGCTTTGTAAAATCATTGTGATCACTATATGAAATTCAATTTGAGTAGAATGATCTATTGATGGTTTTAGCATTATACACACTAGCTAATCAAAAGAATGCCAATCTTTCACCCGTGCTTTCTTAAGACTAGGTCTCTTTCCGAATATGTACTATATCTATATAAATCTTTCCATAGCTCCCACTTTAACTTTGATTGCTTGCAAGTCATATTAATATCTTTTGTACTACATCATAAGTTTGGCCTAATATTTTTGGTTCTTTTTAATCTTTAACTTGCCTCCATCTACACCTGGTGAATTGAAATGTTCTTCGACTTTCTCAATAGTTGCTTCATGTCTAGAGGGAGGCTTCATTATGTATACATAATTGATATGAAACTTTAATAACTTGCCAAATATACACATGAGACAATGTAAAGTGGAAAAATAAACATTCTAAATGTTAATTGGAAATATGGCTTTTCAATTATTGTCTCAATATATGACTTATTTGGTGGTACCTTTCTATTCCAAGCTAGTGCTCCTCCCTTTCACACAACATTATTTACAACCTTAAAAGAATTGTTTCTTTTCATGCAAAATGAACAAGACAATGACGCAGATACCTTAATATTATAATTGAACATATACTTTAGAGTCTTGAGATCACCACCCAAGTTCCAATTAATATTGAATTCTCGCCACTTGTTTACTTGAAAATTATATTCAGATATAGAGTATGTTGAAAGATCCAAGAGAGAACATTATCTGTCTCCTTGGGCACTTCAGCTACTACTAGTTACTAAATTTCCTTCTTTGATTGCACACTAAATGGTTGGAGTACAAGTGTGCTATCTTTTTCATATGGCATAATTTATCAACATAAGACCCACCTTCTCCAACTTACATCCCTTTATGATTTGACATTCATCAAGCTTGATAACAAACTCTAAGGTTGAAGCAAAATCTACCAATTATAGTTGGTACAAACTTAGGAGAAATGAGTGTACCATATTGAATCCATAATGTTAGATTAAGACAAGTCAATACCTTTTGAGCATTGCACCTTGTAGAAACGAGCCATGGCACATTGTAACTTAACCAAGTCAACAAAAATATTGTTGAAGTTATCATAGTGATTAAGAAATCCTTCCAGCTTTAGTTCCCTCCGCTTTTGTTTTGTTAGTGATTAAAAAATGCTATTATATTGAATCAGTAATGGATATATTTTGTGCTCATCTTACAACTCTAAGCTAAAATGAACACTGCAAAATCATGTGCTTTATTTTGCTATGAGTCAATCTAGTTGCTATCATGTTGTATAGGGTCTCATAGCCTTGTTGACTAACCTCGATTGTATTATGTGCTATTTAAAATTCTTCCGCAAACAAACTTTTAAGAACATCCATAAGAACCTTGTTCAAAGCAGCAAGCCAAAGGGCTCAATGTTGAGGGTCTCTCAAAATTCCAATCTGATGCTTTTATTTTAAGAATGCCTTTATAAACTCCATTTGTTGACCCTCACTTTGGCCTCCAGCATTATCAAAAAAAAATTGAGAAAAAATAGACATTTTTTGGGAATAAAGTAGATTTTGATTATCTTTCAATAGAAAATGATGAACATTAATGCTTCCACAAGTCTTTTCCATTTTTCTAGCATTCAAAGATAGTGATAGCATTGGAAATAATCAATGTTTTATTTCCCTATAACCCATAGGATTTTGCTTGCACCTTTGAAACTTTACTTCTACAATGTTTTTATCCTTTTCCATTTGCTCTAAAAGCAATCCTAATGATGTATTCTCCTCCTCCAAGGTCAAATTTCTTTATGTGTCCTTTGCTATGTCTTGTTACTTGTCTTTATATTGCTTCAATTCTTCTTTACGCTTCTGCGCTTTGATTTGTTGATCTTGTAAGGCTTTTTGCAACACATTTGAAGATCCATGGGATTGTGTCAAAGATTTATGAGTACTATACAACATTAATTGATAATATTGATGCATATGTATATTTCCACCTAAGCTTTTGCAATAACCTAGTAGACCATTTTCCCCATCCTCGACAAAAGTGAGAGACAAAGACTCGTGGAATTGAAAGGTGGATTTGGATCATTAGGATACAAGGAAACATCCACCCAAAGATCAATATTTTTCTTTCTCTCTAAATAATATTGAAAACTAGTTGTTACATTTAGCCTATGTTTACTCTAAGGGAACTTTGCGATAACATCATACAGTTCATCTACACATAAACATGTAAATCCACCTTCCTGTTATGATTTCTTATGTCTCTAATGGTTCCACTAGATTAGGAGAGAAAATAGAGTAGATTAAGTTTTCATGGTATAATACTAATTAATTGGAAGGATTAGAGAGAAAAAGAGATCATGACAAATAGTAAAATCCATATATAATATGATTAGGTATCACTAGAGATGGAAAAAACTATGTTTTGAGAAGGGAGGAAAAAAGCCATCTTTTGGGGTCAAAATAAGTCTACCCTATTGATATGGAAATTAGGAGGAGTAATGGAGCATAAAGTAGATATATAATTATCTCTATAGGATCCAAGGTATCACATAAGTGGGTATTAGAATATACAAGCTAATTTGAAGGGACTTCAATACAAAAAAGTATATAGAAAATGTGTATTAAACTTGCAATATGATTGGGTGCCTTTTGAGAAAAAGAAACGTATTTTTTATAAAAAAATCAAAAGTTGTTTTTGATATAAAAATAAATTCAAGTTGTGGATGTGGCACTTTTGGAAGAGTGGTGGTCTTGTCTTGGAGGATGAACTGATTTAGAAAGCCTTTAATGCAAAAAAGTATTTAAAAATGAGTATTTCAACTTGCAATATGATTTGGTACTTTTTAAGAAAAAACCATAGTTTTTGTGAAATTTTTTAAAAAGTAATTCTTTAGGAAAAAATAAATCCTAGTTGTTGATGTAGCACTTTTGGAACAGTTGGTGATCCCAACTTTGAGGATTAAAAGGGCTAGTTACCAAGGTGAAAAGAAAAGGAGAACCCCCTCCTTTCTAGATAGAGCCCACCACAAAAACGGGGTGGAGCCTAAGAATGTAGGGGGTCAAGGGACAAAAAAGCATACAATGATGACCATTAAAGAGAGACTAATCCAAGATTAAAGATTCATAATCAATTTCTTACGAGGCCCTTTTTGAGTCCATATTTTCCCCAATGCTTAAATCACTTAGTCATAGATACAGAAATTTTGTCCAATCCACCATCCATCTTGAAAGGTGAAATAAGAGTGGAAGAACAAGCAAAAGCAAAAGCTATGGAGGTTGAAGCAAAAGCGAGCAAGACGATATGTGGGAAGTCCAAGAATCACAATGTTTAACCTTCCTTCCTTTATTCTATTGTCATGTAAAGAATAAAGAATAATGTATGACTTGCCTTTTCTTATTCTATTGTCCAAATGCAATGTAGAAGTCATAGTTATACCAAGGTTTGACTACCTAGGCATATGGTCTCATTGTGCAAGCCTTAGTGGTTGCAATGTACTCAGTCTCAATGGTAGACAAGGCCATACATTTTTGCACCCTAGATATCCAAGAAACATAACCTCCAGCAAAAGTGAAGGTATATCCTATGGTGGACTTTCTACTATCTACATGTCTTGTATAGTCAGAGTCTATGTAGTCCATGGCTCCAATATCATGGCCATCATAATAAATGCATATATCTACAATGCTCTTAAGGTATCTCATATGATATCCCAATGTTTCTTGCCCACTGTTACCATACAATGAGCCACAACTCCCACTACAAATGCTATGTCAGGTCTAATGACTATCATGGCATACATCAAGATGCCCACTATAGATGCATACGGGATCTTAATAATCTTGGACTTCTCATTATCTAACTGGGGAAAATCTACCTGATTGACCTTCACATGAGAAGATAATGGGCATCTACTAGGCTTACCACCTTACATATGAAATCATTCAAGGACTTTATGAATGTACTCATGTGATAAATAGAGGAGTCCTTTAGAGTGATTACATGTAATACACATACCAAGTATATGAGAGGCATACTCCATGTCCTTTATCTCAAAGCTCTTCTTAAGCTAAGTCTTCAAAGCATCCAGCTCATCATCAGCACTCCCATCAAATAATCAGCATGTCATCTCAATAAATAGTACCAAAATGATAAGGCTACTTTCATGAGCCTTGTTTATATAAAACATAGATCCATATCACTACAGGAATAACCCTATGCATGTATAAAGGTATCAAACTTATTATACCATTCCCTAGGAGCTTGCTTAGGTCCATAAACACTCTTCCTCAACTTGTGCACTAGGTGTTTGTGCTCTTTTTCTCAAAGCCCTTAGTAGCTGCCACATATAGATATCCTCATGTAAGTCCCCATGAAAAAAAGCCATTGAGTCACATCCATGTGATACAAGTCTAGATCCATCTACACAACCAAGAACAATACCAAGAGTAGGGTAGTCATCGTGACCACAAGAGATAAAATCTTATCAAAATCAACTCCCTTCTCTTTCTTAAAACCCTTAGTAACTAATCTAGCCTTATATATTGGCTTAGATGACTAGGAATACTCTTTAACTTGTATACCCACTTGCATGGCAATACATGTTTTCCATTAGGGAAAGGAAAAAATCCCATATATGATTTTTTTAATAGTTAATTGTACTTAGACTACATGGCTCTCTCCTAAGAGTGACTATTATATTTGCACATAGCCTTCTCATAAGTGAGAGGCTCACCAACATTTGGCACCATGACATATTATATAGATGGTACAAAAGGATCAGGAGGACATGAGGCTCTTGAAGAGTATCTCAAAGCTAGATGTGGGGCATGTATGGCTTATCTTTTCTATCCAATATCATGATCTTGCACAACACGTAGATCCTGGGCCAATATAACATCAGCAATTGTGTAGTAGGGGTTGGTTGGTGGATTGTAACAAGAGGCTCCTCCTGAAAGATCACCTTGCCTACCTCAACTACTTACTCTGGTCTCATATGAATCTTTTTCTTATGGAATATGAGATCATGGTGGTGATGGATGACCTTCCAAACCTATGGATCCCAAAGGTGATAACCCATCTCACTTGCATCACTATATCCAAGAAAGATACATTTGATAGACTTTGGATCCAGCTTATTGCATTTGTCATTGGCAAAATGGTAAAAATGCTCACATCCAAAGATATGCAAGTGTACACATGAGGAAAACCATACCTCCTCTATAACTTGATCACCAAGAGCAGTGCATGGGGATCTATTAATCAAGTGAACAGTACTAGTAACTACCTCAAACCAAAGGTACTATGATAAGCTTTCCTAACTAAATATACTATGGACTTCTTCTTGAATAGTCTTATTCATGCACTTTGCATCACCATTCTAAGGTGGGTTGTATGGGATAGTCAACTAATGTTCAATATTCCTCTCATCACAAAACTACTCAAATGCCTTAGAAACATATTCACCCATCATTAGATTATTGGCTTTTCAACTTATGCCCAAACTACTTCTCTCAACCATAGCAAGAAAACATTGAAATATAGCTAACACCTCTTATTTTTTCTTAATAGGATAGATCCAAACTTTATGTGAATGATTAGCAATGAATGTCACAAAGTACTTAGCACCACCTAATGACTGATAGAGCATGGCAACAAAGATGTTTGAATGAACACAAGAGCCAAAGGTTCACCCATGTGCATAGAGCTAGAATCTTTATGAGAGTTACGTGTCTGCTTGCCATATAAACAATGGTCACAAGAGTCAAAATATGAGTAGTCAAGAAGTGAAATTTTTTAGAAACAAGTGAGAACTTCATTTATTTAAGGAACATACGCCCAAGATAGTGATGCCAAAGAGATACATGAGAAACATTGGTCATATCCAAAATATGATCAACAGATCTAGATACAAGCAAAGAGTATAGGCTACCAATCTTGGCACTGCTGGCAAAAATAATATTTCCATAACTAATCTTCCATATAGAATCACCAAAAGAGACATGGTACCTATCATCATCCAACTATCAACAATTTGCAAAGGGTATAGCAACCAATGCATAGTTTAGAACAAATCACCAAACCAATAGTACCTTGTGTATCCTAGGAAGCAGTAAACTCCCTTATAGTTTGTGGGTGGTTGCAAATTAACAATGACCCTGACTTTGGAAAAGTTGGTGGCAATGCCATTCTTAGACACCATGTACCCTAGGATACATCTATGTTTTACCTAGAATTGGCACCTTAGGGGGTTCAAGGAGAGATTGTACAATCTACACCACTTAATGACTGCACAAAGTTTATCTAGGTGTTCCCTCCAACTGGAGTGGACACATAGATCATCAACGAATACCTCCAATTCTTGCCTAAGCATGTCTTTGAAGATGGTGCACATGAGGTGTTGAAAGGTAGTTGGTGCATTTGTTAGCCCAAATGGCATGACTATGTAGGCAAGTATGCCCCATTTGGTTGCAAATAATGTCTTATGTCTGTCACTCATCAAGGTGTACCTACACTTGGTTGTAACCTGATAAGCCATCTAGGAAATTGTAGGCTTCCTTCCCCGCTACTCTTTTGAGCATGTGCTCCGTGTAGGCTAGCCAATAGTTGTCCCTCTTAGTTGTAGCATTGACCTTTTTATAACTCACATACACTCAAATCTTCTCATTCTTCTTCAGGATGATCACTATAGGCGACATGAGAGCGGAATTTTGATGCCGAGAAGTGCTTAAAAATAGCTAAAAATTACGAATATCAAGGGAAAAATATTCAATGTCGAAGGCGGCGGCTCAATCTAGGACGATTTTAAGCGTCAAAGTGCTTTAAAGGCGCCCAAGCGACACTTGTTGATTTTTCATAATTTTCCAGACTGTCTTGCGGGTTGACAAGAGTTACTGACCAATGCGGGATGCTGAGCCGGACACCCAGGATTTTTCAGAGCTCAATTCGGAGTCCGAACGGAGAAATGGCCACAAAATGGTCAAGATATGAAAAGGTGGACACTTGGGAGGCCAAAATTGGGCATGCCTTTTGAGTTTGGACCCCCCCCTCTAAAATTTTATGTACCTTATTAAGCAAAAAACGTGGAGAGAGAATGAGGGATGAAGAAAAAACGTGGAGCAACATGGCGGCCGTTTTTTGCGCCCTCTCATGATGGAGATGGACTATGCAGGCTGAAAGCAACCCATACAATTGATCATGGGGCTGATCTTCCCTCTCTTGGCTAGTCTTATCGCCTGTCTTCGCCCGTACAATGGTGGGCTAAATGAAGAGAGCCAATTCTAGTCTTTCTCTCTCCTCCCTCTCTCTCCTCTAAGGGCAGATTCATGTGGTGAAGAAGAAGAAGAAGAAGAATGGATCACGAATGCTTGTCCAATGAAGACCGGATTGCTCCGTGGTTCAAGAGGAATGAAGATTGCTGATTGTGGATTGTCATGAGCATTAATGGCTACTAGAAATCAGTCCCAAGACATGGCAAATAAAAACGTGCAACCCGCAAAGAACAGTAATCTCATTTTTACAAAGGAAATTGATGTTTTATGCAATTTGCTTCATGAATATTTGTTCCCATGGGATGATTATGCATCATAATGTTGTTTGCTATGAGTTTGATCAGTTTATGCTTAGAAAATCAGAAAATCATAAGTGTTGTGACTGAAATTAATGGTGTAAAACCCGTAAAACACGCAAAATATGGAAAAATTGGGTGTTTTTGATATAAATTGATAATATAATAAGACACACCAACTAAATTTGTGTTTTTACTGCAAATGAACCTAAGGGCCACAGTCCACAACTCATTTTTTATTTTTAGTTATTTAATATTGCAAAAAATACAAGAAAAATAGAGAAAATTGGTAAAAATAAGGGAAAAATAGATTTTGAGTGCCGAAAATTAAGGAAAAATAAGATTCATGTTTGTGGATGTATGGGGAGTCTGAAGTATGAGGTTTAGCCTCAATTCAGCCCTACCTTTATGTTTTAGTGAGTTTTATGGCTTTTTATACACAAAAAAATGTGGAAAATGAACCCTAAACCTATGCACCATGCACAACCTAAACGAGTGAGGAGGTAGAGTGTATGAAAAGTGCTTAAATGCTGAATGGAATGATGAAAAGCTTGCTGGTTTTTATGCATACCATTTAGGTTGGACGATAATTAAAAATTAAGAACCTAGTAGCACGAGGGCTCCTCGGAGCTAGGTTCATGCAATGCCGCATACGAGCGATAGTCAAAATCATTGAAAGAGATGTTTTTCACATGTGTACAAATGCTGATTTTCTTAATTGTTTGAGCACATGGACATTCACAATTTGCATGAAGCATAAAATGGTAAAGAGTATCAGACAATACCTCCTGGATGCATGGCAATTGCTTTCTAGAGGAACATGACCCGCGTTGAGTGAGAAACGGGATATCCCAAGCTGTAGGCCAGGCATTGGGTCCTAAGGGAAAGAAAGTGAGGAAAATGGTACATTCCTAGATACGATCAATTGGTACCTTGAGTGGAACTATGTGCGATATAGTGTTATATATGTTTAGCGACGCATCGAGGGGCCAATCCCCAAGATGTAGGAGAGTCGTAGTGAGGTAGCGGCAGTCAGCCGTGGGAGGACCTCCTATGTTTGTACTTTGTGCTATTTGGCAATGTGCTTGGGACTACCTCTGAGGAGTGTTAATTGGGTTAGAGTTGGACTACGAGATGTAATACAAACGCGCAAGATGTTTGGGAAGATTATGTATGTGTCATCCACGCTCCTGGCCACGAGGCCGTGGGGTTGTTGAGCGCATGATAGAGGTCCGTCTAGTGCATGAGCCAATGCCGGCCCCTTTTAGGTCCCATCAGTGGTGCGTCTGCCGCGAGCCGCCTATAAGTGGCGGTTTTCGAATCTAGGGTTTCAAGGGACCCTAAATTATCAATAAAATGGGGTTTGTTCAAGGATGGAAAAACTTGGCTTTTCCCATACAAAACTTACTAATGGACTTAGTTAGTTATGTAGAGCATGAGTCCTCTGCAGAAGATAATATATGTGATGAAAAGAGTAGCCAATTAGTGGTTACCCCATCCTCTAATATGATGGCATGGGGCCCGAGGTTCTCCTTGGTGTGGTCTCTACCCAAGAGAAATCATGTTTAACCATCCATCAACCAAGAGGGCATGAAACAAGCATGTTGGAAACTAGGGCAATTATGGCATCAGCAGGTCATCATGCTAAAGTCATGATGCCATGGGAAAGTGCAGATGTACGATGGAATATGCTTGTGGTTGAAACATCCCATGTAATGGGCCACCATTACGACATAGTAGGCATCACAAGGATGTTAGAAGCCCTAGCTGTCAAGGGAAAACCATTGCTTAAAAAGCACGGTTCCCAAGTTTTAAGAAGTGGTAATGATAAATCGGCTATAGATAAGGACCAAAAGCTCTTATATAAACACGTTATGGACTTTCCTTTTAAAGGGAAAGGTATGGAAGACCCTCTAAGAGGGAATCAAAAGGACATGTTGAAATTTATAGGACTCCCTAGACCACTCAGTGAGTTGGCAGAAAGGGATGTCAATGAGGATATTAACCCCCCTACACCGAAAAGGGTGGGGATGGAAGAGGTTAAAGATCCTAAGAGGCTGGACCCAGATCATGATGAATATGAAGATTTTAATGACCCGGTGTTGATCCCAAAAGGGAGGACTAAATGTCCTTCTCTTTATAGGGATCTCCCAGTGTTTTATGGGTTGCCAGATGAGGATCCGATGATTCCTTTAAGAGAATATGACCTAACTTGCATTGCAAGTGGGTTCGACGATATACATCAGATGCTTGTATTCCCAAGTACCCTAAAGGGAGAGGCAAGGAAATGGTACTGGAGCCTCCCAAGAGGATCGATCAGATCATTTGAGGAGTCTTGTGATAGATTTCTAGATGAGTATGAAAAACAGCTCCCTATGATTCAGGTCTTAGGGCAGCTTATGCAGTTTAGACTGGAGTCTTATCCTTCTGTTAAAGAGTATGCTAGAGCCTTTGATAGTACTCTTAGGCTTTGGCCAAGAAGAGCCATTGCATTAGCAGATGATGTACTATGTGAGCTCTTTCTGAATGGCTTAGAGATTAATACGCAAATCCAAGTGGGAATGCGGAATCCTAAGTCGTTAAGGGAAGCAAAAATGTATGCCATCGATTATGAGGGTCATATTCAGAAATGTTGGAAAAACTTTTGGAGATTTCCCCGCTCAGTACAGGTGCATCCCAGCTTCCAATCATTTCTGCAAGGAGACAACTCACTTGTTGATACCAAGGTAGCCTATGAGGGGAACCTTGGTGGCCAAAATCTCAAAGCAGAAAATGGCCATCCTATGAGTAGTAATGACATGCCTCTCAGTGAACAGTTGCCAAGCCATGTAAGTCCTAGTAGGGCTTGCAACACTTCCACGAGAGATAGTTGTGATGGAAATATGGATCGCACCAATGGGCCTATGAGTGTTGATAACAATTCTGTGTGTGGTTCTAATTTTGTTGCTAGTAAGGCTCTTGAGAGACCTTTGGTGTTGGAATCATGCTTCCGGGTGGATGTTGTTCCCTCCAGTGAAAGCATGGTTCATATGGAAGAAAATTTGCAGTATGGACGTAAACAAGTAAAGACATCTTCTGTAAAGAGGATGCAAAATGCTAAAAGTCCACCTGTGCTTCACAAAGTTCATAAGGATGTGAGGCCATTTGGCCATAGGGATAAGTTTGCATTGAGTTCGTTAGACCAGTGCAGCAAATTGAGGGAGTGCAAGAATATTAAGGGAAATGTGAGATGGGTTTGGAGACCCAAAATCTCCAAAAGTGTGGCAGGAATGTCGGACGCAAGGCCAAGGATCCCATCTGGATATATTCTGTTGAACCCCCAAGAGGATAAGACTGGATATACATCTGACAATATACACTGCCTTGGGATACACTCATGTGATGTGCCTAGGCTTGAAGCTCTACCTAGTTTGGGTTGCAACACTGATTTATGTGAAAACCCAAATAGAGGAGGTTCGAATGAGTAAAAAGCTATGATTATTTCTCCCAAAGGGGCCACTCAGCCGCTTGAACGACCAGTTTATTCGGATTACAATAAATGTAGGACATGCGAGCCCACTGAGGCCTTTTATTTAGCTCATAGTGCCCAAGAAGGGATCGGCCTTATTGATGAGTTATTTGTGGAAAGGCTTGGACTTGTACCTCTACAGGAAGAAAACCCTAAGATTAAAAAAAGAAAAAAAATACAAGATCAAGCTTTTCGCTAACTTGCATGAGTAGCATGGGGTTAGTCGACCTATGATATGCTATCCTTGGCACCCTGGGTAGTCTGATAGGGTGTGATGTATATGCCAAGGACATCAATATTACGTGGGCTAAAATGACCTATCTAGTTTTAAGCTAGGAAGGCTAGCTGCTTTGGAGATTACGTCCAAATCTCATTAGGCCAAGAGGGCCAGTTGTCTGTTTAGTGCAGGTGCGGTTAATGGTTTCTGGTTTGAGTTCTGTGCTAGACAGGTTTGAAGAAGAGCTTGGAAGGAGCCTTTTGTTGCGTGGAATCTTCTTGTGGCCCTATCCAGGTGATATCTTTCCTTTATGAGTACTGTGGTTTTTATGCTATATGTATTCGTGTACTTGTTAAGGGGGGTTTTTCGTTTCTTGTTGGGGACCGGCGACCAAGGCATGAAGTCCCAGGTTTAGGTTAAGTATGTCTGAAGGGAGGTCTGAGTAGTTGTTGCCTCCTGTAAAGACATTGTCAAGCATCAAAAGACTTGTTTTAGAAGGGAGTCCTAGTGACCCTGTTCTGCTAGCCTGCTAGGCAGCCATTCTAGGAGTTCCTGTTAGTTGTGAGGCAGTTAGAGAAGCCTGCCAGAAGAAAAATGATGATGATAAAGGAAAAGAAACCCTGAATATCTTAAAGACAATAAATATATACAAAGATGTGTAAAAAGGGGTTCTAACCCCTATAAAAATAGAAAAGAAAAGAAAGGGAAATTTATGAGAAGTTGATCATTGCCTTGCAAAGGCCTGGTAGGTTCCTGGGGACGAGTCAGACCCGGGGCTGATGCCTTGTCTTCTTAGGGGTGGTATCTTGCTGGAAAAGAAGAAAATAAGGAAGATTGGAGTGAAAATAAAAGTGAGCGTCAAAAGAGGATTAAGTGTCTCCTTGCGAGGGCTTGGTAGGTTCTTAGGTACCGAGACATGACCTGAGGCCAATGCCCTGTTCTCCTTGGGTCACTACGCTCAGCTCCCTCCTTTTTACATGCTCGAGTATGTCAATAAAATAAAAACCCTAAAAGAAAAAATGTGCTGAAAGAAAATACTTCTTGATCAGGCTATAGGAGTCCTCGCCTAGTAGGAGCTCCTAGTTATGTTGTCCTTAGTTAGGTAGGTAGTTTAGACCACCACTTAGGGCAACCTCTTTGACAGTTCTTTTTAGTTTGGCTGTGTTGGAGCAGTTGGTTAGTGACTAGCTTCGGACCTTTTATCAAATTATGCTAGGCCTACTCCTTGTGGATGTCATGCCTTGGTTCTGCCAGGGGATAGGATGAGCATTGTGCTGTGTTTAATATGTATCTATTTTGTATCAGCTTGATGCTTCCTTTGGTTGTTTTGTGCAGATCTGGTGTGGGATTCGACGGGCTGAGTCGCCCTATCCCGTGGTCGCCAACGAGAGCAAAATTTTGATGTCGATAAGTGCTTAAAAATAGCTAAAAATTACGAACATCAAGGAAAAAAATTCAACGTCGAAGGCGGCAGCTCGATCTAGGACGATTTTAAGCGTCAGAGTGCTTTAAAGGCGCCCAAGCAACACTTGTTGATTTTTCATAATTTTTCAGACTGTCGTGCGGGTTGACAAGAGTTACCAACCAATGCGGGATGCCGAGCCAGATGCCCAGGATTTTTCAGAGCTCAATTCAGAGTCCGGACGGAGAAATGGCCACAAAATAGTCAAGATATGAAAAGGTGGACACTTGGGATGCCAAAATTGGACATGCCTTTTGAGTTTGACCCCCCCCCCTAAAATTTTATGCACCTTATGAAGCAAAAAACGTGGAGAGAGAATGAGGGATGAAGAAAAAATGTGGAGCAACATGGCGGCCGTTTTTTGCGCCCTCTCATGATGGAGATGGAGTATGCAGGCTGAAAGCAACCCATACAATCGATCATGGGGCTGATCTTCCCTCTCTTGGCTGGTCTTATCGCCTGTCTTCGCCAGTACAATGGTGGCCTGAATGAAGAGAGCAATTCTAGTATTTCTCTCTCCTCCCTCTCTCTCCTCTAAGGGCAAATTCATGTGGTGAAGAAGAAGAAGAAAAATGGATGACGGATGCTTGTCCAATGAAGACCAGATTGCTCCGTGGTTCCAGAGGAATGAAGATTGCTGATTGTGGATTGTCATGAGCATTAATGGCTGCTGGAAATCAGTCCCGAGACATGGCAAATAAAAACGTGCAACCCGCAAAGAACGGTAATCTCATTTTTACAAAGGAAATTGATGTTTTATGCAATTTGCTTCATGAATATTTGTTCCCATGGGATGATTATGCATCATAATGTTCTTTGCTATGAGTTTGATCAGTTTATGCTCGGAAAATCAAAAAATCATAAGTGTTGTGACTGAAATTAATGGTGTAAAACCCGTAAAACATGCGAAATATGGGAAAATTGGGTGTTTTTTATATAAATGAAAAATATAATAAGACACACCAACTAAATTTGTGTTTTTGCTACAAATGAACCTAAGGGCCATAGCCCACAACTCATTTTGTATTTTTATTTATTTAATATTGTAAAAAATACAAGAAAAAATACAAATGAACCTAAGGGCCATAGCACGAGGGCTCCTCGGAGCTAGGTTCATGCAACGCCGCATACGAGCGATAGTCAAAATCATTGAAAGAGATGTTTTCCACATGTGTACAAATGCTGATTTTCTTAATTGTTTGAGCACATGGACATTCACAATTTGCATGAAGCATAAAATGGTAAAGGGTATCAGACAATACCTCCTGGATGCATGGCAATTGCTTTCTAGAGGAACACGACCCGCGTTGAGTGAGAGACAAGATATCCCAAGCTGTAGGCCAGGCGTTGGGTCCTAAGGGAAAGAAAGTGAGGAAAATGGTACATTCCTAGATACGATCAATTGGTACCTTGAGTGGAACTATGTGCGATATAGTGTTATATATGTTTAGCAATGCATCGAGGGGCCAATCCCCAAGATGTAGGAGAGTTGCAATGAGGTAGCGGTAGTCAACCGTGGGAGAACCTCCTATGTTTGTACTTCGTGCTATTTGGCAATGTGCTGGGGACTACCTCTGAGGAGTGTTAATTGGGTTAGAGTTGGACTACGAGATGTAATACAAATGCAAGATGTTTAGGAAGATGATGTATGTGTCATCCACACTCCTGGCCGCGAGGCCATGGGGTTGTTGAGCGCATGATAGAGGTCCGGCTAGTGCATGAGCCAGTGCCGGCCCGGTTTAGGTCCCATCATGACACCTAGTCCGTGTGCTCAATTTTTAGATGAATCTAGCCTTCAACAGCTTATCTATCTCTTCCTTAACAACACATGCATGCTTAAGATTCATTGGGTATGGTCGCTGCTTGACTAGCATTGCATCAAGAGTCATGGGGATGTTATGTGTCATGACACTCACATCTAATTCTCTTAGTTCACCAAGCAAATACATCTATGTATTCTCATAGGAGAGCAATGAGATTAGCATCCTCTTTTTTAGTTAGGTCCCAAATACGAGTTGAGGCTTTTCACCATTCCCTACTAAATTAACTTTCTTGACCTTAGCGGGCCCCTCTATCAATTCGCTTGCTTGTCCTTACTTCTTAGCTCCTAGTAAGATCACCACCATGTCACCCTTTTTGTATTTTGTGAAGTGCTTTAGTAGGTCTTGGGGCTCTTCTGCTTTTGACCCCTTTGACTGCCTCCTCTTTTCCTCCTTCAACTACTTGCACCTTAGGTTGACCAGTAGGTCCACTTTGTTAAGTTTGGTCTTAGGTGGTTGAGGCATCTTTGGATCACTCTCAGAGCCTACTTTTGATTTAGAGTTAAACTCACAACCCTCACTAGAGGAAGGAGTTTCCCTTGGTGGTTGTAGCTTTGAGGCCCATTCAATTCTAAAGAGTAGTGTGGTACTTGGTTGAACTAATCCAACTTGTTCATAGTCCATTACACCTAGGGGGTCTAACCAAGTACGATTGCATTCTATCCTGACAAATCCTCTTTCAATCTTAAAGACATTGGCTTTCTATCATTTGGAGTCTACTCGTATCTATTTGATCACTTAGCCATCTGTATCATAATCTATTGTATCAGCATCTTCCTCACTTTCCTGATTCATAGAGTAGCCGTCTTCGTACTCATCATCTAAATTGTCATATTCTAGCTACTCATCATCTCTTAGGCTTCTGCTCTTAGCCTTCTTCTTGTCCATAATTAGTGCCTAATTGTACAATAGGTTCAAGTCATTCACTTGGGTCCATTGCCACCTTGGCTCGTCCATGAAGTCCTTAAGAGGTTTGAGATTGGTAGCTAGGTTACTAATGAGCTCTCTGGTCAAGTATTCAAGAATCCCCTATAGTTGAGTTTGTTAGATGGAATATGGAAGGGGATAGGTGTTGGTCCATGGCTAGATCTCTTGGGAATCATGTAATGTGGTATTGATAGTGGGATCCTACTCTTCAGCAAAACAGTTGAGATGGTGTGACTTTGTGGGGCTCACCAGTTTCCATGGCAGCCTGCTTATAATCCTCCTCATCATTTGCAAATGGGAGATCAATGGTGGCTAGCACATGCATCCAATCCTGCTCATCCTTGGGGTAAGGGATATGCTTTGTTAGTGGCTCATAGGAATTACAAACTTGTGAGTCACCTTTCAAAATAGCAGAGATAGCATCTAGGTCAATTGGCGTGGTATTCTAGGTATCCATCTCGACTCTTACAAATTCTGATATATTGCCTAAGAATATTGGACCCTTGTCCCAATCCTCTATCACTTATGTGTTTTGCATACAAGGTTGACCTAATAGGATTTGTAGTCCACTCCTTTCATGACTATGAAGTTCACTAAGAACTAGACTCCAACTATCTTCAAGGGCTACTCGTTTAGTACTCCAAATAGTCTAACCTTCATTCTGTTAGCCACCGTGACACTAAACCTAGCGGCCTCCATAGGTGGGTTACACAAAGCCTATAGGATTGTATGGCTGAGAAGAGACTCAGACTTTCACTCCTGTATCTACAATTTCCTTTCTTGTAGCATCTCTCCTAATGTATTGATGGGTAAAATTGCATGCCTCTCTGTGCCTTCCCAAAAAGAATTCACATGCAAATACTTAGGCACCAAGTTTAGGGTTAAGCTTAGTATGTGTATTACTACATTGTGGTCAGATAAGTTGGATGCTCCAAGCTTTTCAGGTCTTTCTACACTGCTTCAACCCTTGCCATAGTGTTGGGTTCTACCTAAACAGCTCTCCCAGTGTGGTAGAGTCACACGGGTTGATATCAATGTCATGAGTAGGTTGCTAACCACTTTCTTTTTGTTAGGCTCTACAATCTTTTGCTAGTGATATCGGCTAGTCTTCTTGCATGTGGTATTTAGGCATAAATGCTACATGGGGTGCATATGCATCTCTCAATCTTAATTGCGTAGGCGAGACAAGTGTGCTCATGCTAGAGAGCTCATCGATCTCCTTCTATGATAGGTTCAACATCTTTTAGGTGCTCTTGGGCTTCTCTCACCCACTCCTTGACCTTATTCACTACTTCCAATTGGTGCCTCGGGTTGGGATACTCCCCAATCTTGGCACTCTCCTTTTCTGCAATCTTAGGAGTAGATGTTTTTTCTCTTCTACATCCGTGACTTGCTTCCCCTTGGGTAATGTGGTGGCACTATTTGTTTTAAGCGTTACCTTTGTCTCAACCCTCTTTCTCCTTCTCCTATGGTTCTTCTTCCCTATTGAAGCTGTGTTAAGGTTGCTAGATCTAGGTAATAAGATACTAGCCTACTTCATTTGTTTTTTGGTTCACGACATTTAATGGGATTGGCATGGCCTCACCATCAAGTGTCTTGACTTTGAACAGCCCCAAGGGTATGGATGGCATGATTGCTGAACTATTGAAAGTTTTTGCCTAGGACACTATGTATACAAGTGTGAGATCTTACACTTTGGACATCTTAGGTCGGCTTTGTCTTGATTGGATTGCTCCCTTTTGGGACAACGAGATGAGAGGTGGCTGCAAGTCTATCACGCCATGGGTTCTTGGTTTTGTCCTTCTAGACCTCTACCTCTTCCCTTGCCTAACTCTATCATCGACACTAGTCTAAAATCCATCAAGATGGTTTTACCCTCTTCATCATATGAGACATACGGGCTCATGTATACGTCATCCTCATTTGGCTCCTGTATGTAATGTATCGGAGTGTCACTTGGTGGATAGGTCACGATGGGTCTAGGTAGTCTAGCTATGCCTATAGGATTGATGTCAATCCTAGGGACGATAAGATTTGACTCGTTGGGTGCTGGGAGAGCTAATGGAGCTTCCCTCCTAAAGTTCAACAGCCTATTCCCTAGGCAATATGGCTGATTGTAAGGTTGTGGGTATGGGAATCGTCTTGGCAATTTGCATTGCATTGTGTCATGCCCAAATCGATAGTTTCAATTAGCACATGGTCTTGACCTAGGATCCAAGCACTCGGGTTGGGAGGTTATTTCCTCTACAATGCATGCATTGCACATGAGATCATGTGGGACTCCTCATCATCTCTTGCAACTTGGCCAACTCTAGCTTCATGTCCACCAACTCCTAGCTCTGGTTGACACCCTTTCCCTTGTCTTGTGTGTTTTGGATGGATATCTCACTAATGGTTGTAGCTCTCTTTGAGGATGTAGAGCTAATGCCCTCTTAGGTTATGGTTTTGGAGCTTCTCTCCTTGAGTAGGTCATCCATGCATATGACTTCTTCAAATACCCTAGCTAGCACATTCCTTTGTAGGTTTGAGTTTCTCACCAAGGACTTGTAGAGCTCCTCACTTTCGATTCCATTTATAAATACAATGGAGAAGACTGCTTGCTTGTTAGGTTGTTCTACCCTGGGATTTTCTTAAAGAGTCGCTGCATGTGGGTGACATAGTCTCGTATATCCTCCTTATCCTTTTAGCTGACATTCATCAACCTGATGATGAGGTTATTGGAATGTCCCACTTCGGAGAACCTCTTGATGAAGAGACTCTTGAGGTTATTAAAATTGTTCAGATCAATATCGTTTAGGCTAGTAAACCATGCTTATCCTTTGTAGGTCTGCTTTGGTTTAGATTGTCTTGTATAACCAACCATCCATAACCGATATTAGAAACTGTGTTACGATATCTTAGAGTCAATTAAGATCCTTTTGTAAGTCGATTCTCATGGCAATGAGGTGGAGCTTCCCATGCAAGGATAGACGTAAGTGCCATGAAATTTAGATATTCAGTGGGAGTTTTAGATGGAGTTGCCTAGGTATATCCCTTGATGGGCTACCAAAATCGTGCTATCAAAAATTCATTAGATAGCCATGTTAGACATAATACTAGAGTAAAATGAAATATGATTATGAATCTAGGAAGAATTATTTTATAAAGATCATACAATATTATGATTAAGTTTACAAAAACCCATCTCCATTGTACCATGAGAGGCATTGGACACACAAAGATATGCATTTTTTCATGAGCCCAATCACCTTGCTTATATCTAAACTAATTTGAAGAGAATTCAGTGGATGGAAAACCTCAAATTCTTTAAGCTATATTTTATATTTGAAAGATCGAGATTAGACCTTGTCCTCCACATAGATGTGTTGGGGTTAAAGGCCACCAATGCCTAGCCATCTAGATTTAGTTGTACTTACTTTTTTCACACCTATTTAGTGTAGTGGTAAGCACATGTTGTTGTTACTTTATTCTTTATTCTTTACATGATAATAGAATAAGGGAAGGCAAGTTACACATTGTGACTATTGGAGCTCTCACATACTGTCTTGCTCTCTCTTACTTAACCTCCATAGCTCTTGCTTCTTTCTTAGTTTTGCTTGGGCTTCCACTCTTACTTCACCACCTTTGAACTAGTATTAGAGTGGGCATTCAAGGAGCTTCACTGATATTGCATTTAGCCTAGGAAGAGAGCTTATTTATAGCTTTTATAGTAGTCCCAATTGAGATATGCATTGGCTTCCCTACCTTCAACAATTGCTTTAGGTTGACATGGCTTAGCTAAGCCTTGTTGAGTGCTTAATGAGTTAAGAAGTAGCCATTCTATCCATTTTGAGCGGATATAGAGCATGCTATAGAAGTCATAAATAGCCATGGTAGCTTGATAGCACTTTCATATTTTGGTCATAACTTTTGCATACAATATTAGTTTGATGTGTTCCATAGCTCAAAAAATAAAAAGTGTAACAAGAACTACATATTGGATCAATCACAAAGTTGATTCTATTCAATTCTGTGTTTTACATAGAACAAAATAGTTTTGGATTGCCTGATAAGAATTCATAGTTATGTACATGTATTGAATGCCTACATGTTATTCAAGTATGCTACATGGTTATGTTGATACTTGGAATTGTTATTTATGCTTGGATATACTTATATTGAGCTCTATATATTCAATTTGAGCTCGGTTGGTTGCATTCAGGCATTGGCTATTTACTTAAGTGATTCCCACTCGTGGGCTTAAAGACTTATTGAAGGTATATGCTCTCGAATGTATATATAATATATTTTGGGCACTTGGATGCCATGAGCTCTATGCATTGAGCTTTATTCACGACTTTGGATACTATGGATTTCTTGGCATTTTCTTCACAAGACTTGGTTGATTTGAGTTAGTGGGCACCTTCTACTGCTTAGTATTAATGGGTTGTCAGTGGTGGACACATGCTTATTATGCATTGTGGTATACATCGATGTACGTGACACCTTGGATGCTTTGATACTCCTTGGTACTGGGTGGTTTATGGTACATTGCTAGTTACATTGTTTATCCTAGTTGCTATCCGAATTTTCTTAGCAGTGGGAACTTATTCTTTTGCATGTTTTCCTATAACTATATGCTAATTTATTGTAGTTTTATAAACAACCAATCAATTTTGATTAGTTCTTTTGAGAGCAGACACTTGTACTCAGTACTCTAGTGCTTTTTTCTTGTGGACAATAGTGTACTAGCTCGGCCTTTCTCTTGCTATAATCTTTTTGGCTTGGTTTAAGAGCTAATTTACTGTTACTATAGTACCGTCTACTCTCTTTGTTTAATAGGCATAATGGCAAGTACTTCAAATGCTTCCAATGATAGTGATATCCTTAATATAGAGAAGTTGGATGGCAATAACTTTTAGTATTGGAAGACAGATTTGGTAGGTATTGATATAGATGAAGCAAGTCAAACTATTAAAATTAGAGGGCATAAAGCCAAAACTTTATGATGTAGTGGAATGGGAAGAGTGTGATGAGCTATGTAAGTCTACCATTATTTTTTCATTGTTACAACAAGTATACTTCAATATCATTGAGAGTGAGGGTGGTGCTTATGCATTATGGAAAAATATTTGTGATCTCTACGATATGTAGATTCTTGTAACTCAATTGTATTGGCCTAAGAAAATTGAGGACCTTCGCAGAAGGGACATCTATGTCATCTCATTTAGATGAGTTTCATTCTATGTTTAGTCAACTTACTTCACGGAGGTCTTAAGTTTGAGGAGATTGTCAAGACTATTTTCTTACTTGTCACATTACCTAAGTCTTGGGATACTTTTCTAACTACTATGAGTACAAATCCTCTTGAAGGTGGGTTTCAACTCAAGGATATAGAGGGTGCTTTACTTACTAAGGAAGTGAACGAGAAGAATGTTGATGTCATCCATACATCTCATGCACTTATAGTGAGAGGCAGACAAGGTGGTAATGGAAATAATACTCATGGTTAGAGACTCATAGCTCAACAGAGGCAAGTCTAAGTATTATGGATAATCACGTAATAAGTACCATGGTCATAAGTCCTCTCTTGTCATTGTTGTGGGGATAGTGTCATATATGGTCACATTGCCATAATATGCACAATGATAGGTATAAAAAAGTCAAAAGAAAAGCATGGGATAATGACAAATCTTCAGATAATCATAACATTGTTCCTAACTCCAATGTTAAGGTAGAAGAGATAAATGCCTTGGAGTAAAGCTCAGATGATTACATACTTGTTGATTCATAGATTGATGCTACTCAATTGACTCATGCTCTGTGTTCTTACTCTCTTAGTGTTGGCATATTGATTCAAGGGCTTCATCTCTTGTTACCTTACTCTTTTAGTGTTGGCGTATTGATTGAGGGGCTTCATTTCATGTTACCTTGCATTGTCATTGATTTTATACCTAGTATACTACCACAGTTTAGTTAGACTGGAAAATGACATTGCATTGGATATTATTGACATAGGTGATGTGAGATTGCAATTTTATATTGGTGCCCCATTTATACTTCATGATATACATCGTGTCTTAACTTTAACTTAAAGCCTTATCTTGCTAGTAGACAACTCACAGCGGATACAAAGGTGAATTACTCCACAACCACGACAAAGAGGGAAGGCCTAGTTATGGTGTTTGCTACTGTGAAGAAGTTCTATCGTTATCTTTTAGCTACACCCTTCACCTTCTTTGTTGACCATTAGGCTTTTCTTTATTTAGTAAATAAACCTTGCGCTATAGGACGCATAGCTAGATGGTTACTTCTACTTCTAGAGTTTGACTTCTCTATGGTGGTTGTACGCAAGAGTAAGCAGCACTACATGGCAAACCATATGTCCCACATACCCACTGGAGGAGCTGTTGACTAAGGCATTGTAGATGACCTGCCAGATGTGCACCTTTTTAGCATGACCAGTGGGAGCAACATGTTCAAGGCCAATTTAACACCATATTAGGCAGATGACATAGTCCAAATTCTAGAGCATGGATTTTTTAAGTGACCTGCAGAAAAGGCTAGGCTAAAATGTCTTATCCTTAAGGTTTAGTCTTATCAATTAATAGCCATCCAGCTCTATAGACTAGGATAGGATGGGTTATTATGAAGATGTGTGTATGAGCACAAGATGGATGATGTACTTACTAAAGCACATGGTGAAATTGCTGGAGGAGACCTCAATGGAGACACCATAACAACACATAAGGTGCTGCAATCTCAACTATGGTAGCCCATCCTATTCTGCGATGTAGCTAAGTTCCTGAAGCATTGCGACAGGTGCCAAAGAAACAAAGTGCCCATCCATAAGGATAAGATGGAGTTGACCCCAATAATAACATGAAAACCCTTTGAAAAGTGGAGAATCAACTCCATTGGGCTAATCACTTGTCGTATGTTAACCCCAAGTCAAGAAGGTGGAAGAATGAATGAAAAAGCAGGAAGAAGATGGAAAAAGAGCAAAGACATGCAAGCGGCCTCTAAAGCTAAGCTGGGGCCAAAAGCGTAATTTTAAATGAAAGGCGCCTCAAAAAACTCCAAAAGTTTGAATAAAAGAGCGAGTTCGTATAAAAGAGCGCCAACTCCCTCCTGTACCAATTGTAAAGTATTAACGGGTGTAGGCTAGAGGCATAAGGCTAGAAGGGAGAAATAGACAAAGGACCTTGCCACAATGGCCAGTCATGTAAAAGAAAGGGATAGGTGCCCATGAGAATTTAGGGTTTTGTATATAAAGTTCAAAAAATGAATGGAAGCTCATTCTTTGGTGTATGGCTAACGAGAGCTCGTCTCTTCTTCTCCTCTCCTTGCTTGTGTGTGCTCTTGAGAGAGGGAATGTGAGAGTGTGAGAGACTGAGTGTGTGAGAATGAGGGATCAAGAGGGTGAAGCTCTTCACCATCTCCTCTTATCTTCTCTTCTCTTCTCTTCTCTTCTCTTCTCTTCTCTTCTCTTCTCTTCTCTTCTCTTGCGTGCGCGGCTATGGTGGATGGAGCTTGGAGATGGAGGAGGTTTGAGGATGCCTGAGCTAGCATCTGGGATTGTGGAGCTACCAGTGTGTGTGAGAGAGAAGGCAACTCATATCGGCATCAAGATAAGCTCACTACACTCGTAGGATCGACGGCGCATTGGCTAGGTGAGAGATAGCCATCAAAGCTCACTTGGAACGCTTGAAACAATAAGCGGTCCATGGATCTTGGCATTTGAGCGAAAGCTCCCACATTTTGGTTCCGTTGCCGGGACAAATGGATTCAACCCTTGAGCACTTGCGCACTTTGAATCGAGCATTGAAGTAGGGTTTTTCCCAAACCGGTGCTTAAGGTAGATAGGTAGGAAGAAAGGGAGTTTGAAGAGGTATTCGATCTCCTTAGCAAGTAGGTTTTTGTTGTTTTGGACTTGGGAAAGCATGATGGAGTAGTGTAGGTATTTTTCTTATAGTTTTTTCTTGCATTTAGAAAGGATAGGAGAAAAACGTTAGAGCAAACAGTAGGGTTTTCTATTGTTGTATAATAGGCTGAAACAAGGAAAAGAAGGGCAAGAAATGAATTTTTGGGTTAAATGTCAGTAAGGGAAGCAAGATTAAGGTGAGTGCAGTCTTGGACAAGGTGATAAGGGGCCAAGAGTGGCAAGAAAGGCCACATTGTGCATTGCAGGGTTTCAGGAGAGCAAGAGAAAGGAAGAAAGCTTCATTGATTGGATCCGCTTCGATCTGGCCATCTGTGAGTTATTTGCCCAGCAGCCCACGTAATTTCACACCTTCCACTGCATGCGTAGGTTGGATCTGGAGCTGCTCAACTAGTAGGATGGCTTCCATTGCTCGGCACGACGAATTTTTTGAAGTCTAGCGAAAAAACATGTCGCATTCGGCCCGTCTGAGTGACCGTGATTTTGGACCAAGTCCCAGAATTGGCCCTCAGACCGCTCGGTCATTCAACCCTTGGCCCTACCAACTCAGCCCGACTCCACTCAGAAAAGTTGACATTCGGCCCAGCTAAATGTTGGGGGGTAAAGGCGCCTCCGCCGTGCCGCCCCGTGTATTACTACACTGACAGTACCCGCCACTGCACACTGCAGGTGGCGAGCGCCCGTCACGTCACTTTATTCTTTATTCTTTTAGTGACAGTTTGAATAAACGAAGGCCCGGTCACACATTGTGACTGTTGGAGTTCCCATTTCTTGTCTCTCTCTTTCTTGCTCTTGGTCTCCCACCATAGCTCGCATGCAAGCTTCGATCCTTCTCACCTTTCAACTGGTATCAGAGCTTGGCATTCTCTTGCTCGAGCTCGACTCGGTGCTTCCCGAACTTCGCATCGACTCGCTTCACGCATTGGGTCTCCATCCCGGCAGCCATATCCGATCTCCCCGAGCTCCCGTCACTCCCCGGCTTCCTGAGCACCTTCCCAGCCTATTGAGGCACCTTCAAGGCATTGATACTGAGGTATTTGATCATTCTTTCAGGGTTTTATTTCAGTCTACAGGTTGCAAACAGCAAGGGCAGCCATGGCTTCAAACCCTTGAAGCTTATTCCCCTCATATTGTGCCTTACACCTATCAAGGCTCAAAGAGGCTTGTCATAGGCCTTTGATAGGCCCTTCTTGAGCCCCCCATTACCCCCTTTTCAGCCCATGTGGAGCAGCAGCAAGTTCAGCACCAACAGGGCAGATTGCATCATTTTTTTCCAGGCTGTGAGCACTCATCTACTTCAGCTCCACACTTGGCCATTGCTTCTTGCTCTCTACCTTGATCAAGAGGGCTATAGACTTCATGTTTGATGTCATTCAAGATTTGGGCATTGGTCTTGATCATTCGGGGCTGATTTCTTCAGATTTGGGACTGTCATAAACTGTCATCATAGGCTGAAAACAGGGCAGCACCATTGGCATTAGCATTTGTTGCTTATACTCCATTCCGGCTGTGCTATTTGATGCCCGTATGCGGTCTACATGATGCCTAGTGCCTTGTTTGGCTTGAAATATTGGCTGATTTGGGACTATTATTTACTATTATACAGTGCTAGAAACAGGGCAGCCACACTTGGCATTGGCATTTGATGCTTATACTCTACTCTGGTTACCTTATTTGATGCCCGTATGCGGTCTACTTCCTACCCGGATGTATTGGGGATGTATGCATTTGGTTTGACCATGATTTTGGCTTGAATTTGGAGCTGAAATCTACTGTTTAGAACAGTAAATACATGCTGGAATAACAATGGGCTGAAGGTACTTTACATGCTTTGGCACTTACCTACCGATACCGGATGTATGCTTTGAGCTTTGGCATGATGTCTCTGACATTTGGGGACGACTTGGAGCATATGTATGAGATTATGGGATGCTTTTGAGCTTCGCATTAGCTCCGTCTTCACTGGCATTTGGACCGACTTGGCATGCTCGTGGACCACCTATGCCTCATGTCTCTACTTGACAGTTAGGCTTTTGCATTACATGCTTTGGTTCGTGACATATGCTATTTGGTTTGTGTATGCCATACCGACATTTGGAGCTTGGATTTGGATGTATTTGAGCATTCCCGGCTTACTTGATCACTGATCTTGGTTGCTATTTGGATGTCATTGAGTTGACTGAGAGCTTATTTGGGCTTATGTATTGCTTCATGGTTAATACGACCAGTGCTTCATGTATGTCATGCTCTCTTGGATGCGCTTGATGCATTGACAGGGTCACTTATCACTGGTGCTTTCTCTTGGGTTGTTTGAGCTTCTGAGCTCGCTTTGTATGCCTTTTGTGCCAGTGGGAGCATTTTACATGCTTGCTTGACCTTTGACAGTTGCATGCTATTGGAGCACTTACATGTATTTGGAGCAGTTTATGTCTTGAGCAGCTACATACGTATTGAGACTTTGGGATCATACTCCGATATTTATGGATATGCATTGATGTACTCTTGGTTCACAGGATGCTTATGAGCTGAGTCTCATATCTGGATCTTTCTCTTTGAGCAGATACCTATTTGTGTCAGGTTTTTGTAGTTACAGGAACACTTTGCCTAGAGTGTCTGGGGGTGTGCCTTTCACTGGCAGATGTTATTTTGACATGCTTCGGTGTTGACCTCATGTTCTTTTCACTGTCATTGGCCTTGCTTATGTCTGTTTCATGCCGACTTTGGACCTAGCATTGTTTGCTTGACATTGGATCCTATTTTGAGACAGTTTGCTCTCTAGACTGCATACCTGCAATTTATTGGTGGACTGAGGTGTACTTTTCATGCTGAAATAACCTGATTTGGTGTACCGCACCTAGTACTAAGTGGGCAGCCACTTTTGGCACACTTTGCTCGCCCTTTGGGCCCCGTTTTGGTCATTTTTGGGCAGTTTCTGCAGTAAAACAGCAAGCAGTTTTGGACTGTTTGGGCATTTCCAGCCTGCATAATGGCGTCATCTTTGCATGATAGTGCCATCTTTAACATTACAAAGTTGGATGGTACCAACTACTCTTACTGGAAGAGTCAAATATGGCAGGTTTTGGTGTAGAAATCTCAGATTAAGCCACTTCGGTTGAGTGGGGAGCAGCCTGAAACTATGGACAATGACGACTGGCTTGAACTTGATGAGCTATGCAAGTCCACGATTGTATTGTCTCTCACTGAACAGGTACATTATAATGTATTTGAGGAAGTACAAAGTGCATGGGATCTATGGAATAAGATCAAGAATCTTTATGATAAGAAAAGTCTGGTGAGTCAGATGTACTGGTTGCAGCAGCTTATGGATCTGCGCATGAAGGATAATGCGACTATGTCTGCTCACTTGAGCCAGTTCCATTCTATACTGAAGAACTTGACTTCGCAGGATATCACCTTTGGAGAGGAAGTAACTCCTCTTTTCTTGCTTGGGACGCTGAATGAGTCATGGGATGTATTCCGCACTGCTCTTTGTGCCTCTAGTGCTACTCTAAAGTTGGCAGATGTTGAGAGTGCTCTTCTTCAGTAAGAGGTGAATTGCAAAAACTTGGATGCCTCTCGTGGTAGTCATGCTTTGACAGTTAAGAGGCAGGAATGACAGGTATGACCGTGGTAATGGCCAAGGCCGTGACTCGCAGAAGGGTCGGTCTAAATCTCGTGGCAAGTCGCGTGGTAAGTCGCATGGGCGCAATGCAAATGTCACTTGTCATCATTGTGGGAAAAAGGGCCATATTAGACCACAGTGTCATGAGTTGCGCAATGAGAAGCGCAAGGATAAGGGGAAAGATAAAGTGCAGGAGAAGTCCTCTGATCACAGCATAGTACCTGCGAAGTCCAACGTCAAGATTGAGGAAATTAATGTCACGCAGACTGAGGAGTCCGATGGTGGTGATGAGTTTATACTTGCAGCTAGTTCTTCTGATGCTTCACACTTGACTGAGACATCTAGTATGTATACACAGTGCTGGTTATTGGATTTAGGTGCGTCCTTCCATGTGACGCCTTACCGTGAGTGGTTTCACTCTTACCGTACTGTATCTGGATCAGTCAGACTTGGAGATGACAGGTCTCTTGATATTGTGGGCTATGGAGATATTCAGTTGCAGCTTTCCACTGGCAGTTCCTTTTTGCTAAGGGATGTACGTCATGTACCTGCACTTACGCGCAGTCTTATGTCTGCAGGACAGTTGGATGATGCAGGGTTTCATGTCTGTTTTGGGGATTCTGCCTGGAAGATTACCAAAGGCAGACTTGTGCTTGCTAGAGGCGCCAAGGCTGGCAGCCTCTATCCTCTTGTTGTATCTGGGTCTTCTATAGACCATGTTTTGGCAGTGGGCTCTATCCCACATGTATCACTTTGGCATGCCCGTTTGGGGCATATGTCTTTGAAGGGAATGAAAATGTTATCTGGTTTGCAGTATCTTCCGCCTTTGGACTATGCACGTTTTGACTCATGTGATCATTGTCTTTATGGTAAGCAGAATAGGTCTACGCATAAGAAATCGGGTAGGCCACTCATGAGTGAGCCCTTGGCATTGGTGCATTCCGATGTTTGTGGGCCTATGCCTTGCATGTCTATGGGTGGCGCGAAGTACTTTGTTACCTTCATTGATGATTTTTCTAGGAAAGTGTGGGCTTATCCCATAAAGCAAAAGTCCGATGTCTTGGCAGTCTTTCAGCGTTGGCTTGCTCTTGTTGAGAACCAGACTGGGTATAGGCTGAAATGCCTTAGGATTGACAATGGGGGAGAATATGTCTCCCGTGCTTTTGAGCAGTTTTGTGATGACAGGGGTATTAAGCGTCAGTTGACCGCCCCTTACACCCCACCCCAGAATGGTTTGGCTGAGCGCATGAACAGGACTATTCAGGAGTGTGTGCGCTCTATGCTTAGCCATGCAGGCCTACCCCAGAGTTTTTGGGCTGAGGCAGTTAGTACGGCAGTGCATGTCATAAACCGATCGCCTTCCAGTGGATTGGATTTCCAGGTTGCAGAGGAAGTTTGGGCTGGTAAGCCACCCTCTTATGCGCATCTCCGTGTCTTTGGATGTGAGGCATTATGCCATGTGCCCAAGGACAAGAGGAGTAAATTGGATCCAAAGAGCATTAAATGCATATTCCTTGGCTATGGTGAGTCAGGAGAGATGGGCTATCGCCTATGGGATCCGCAGGCGCGGAAAATAGTACGCAGCCATGATGTCGTCTTCCATGAAGACAAGATGCACAGGCAGCCTGAGAAGGTGGTTGAGATCCGCAGAGTGATCTTTCAGGAGGAGCCTAGAGATCCAGCACAGCCAGTAGTATAGTCTGCAGCAGTTCCTCCACAGGGCCAGGGTGTTGGACAAGCAGTTAGACAGGCATCAGAGCCTGCGGTGAGACGGTCTGCTAGAGACAGCCTGACAGATTTCAGCCCTCTATGCATTATGTTTTGGTTACAGATGCAGGAGAGCCTTTCACTTATGATGAGGCTATGCGCAGGGGTGACAATCACTCCTGGGAGAGGGCTATGCAGTCTAAGATAGACTCCCTGCATAAGAATGAGACTTGGGATTTGGTTGCCTTGCCTAAGGGCAAGAAGGCTTTGCCATGCAAGTGGGTGTACAAGCTGAAAAGTACCCCTGGACACCCCAAGCCGGCATATAAGGCTAGATTGGTAGCAAAGGGTTTTAAGCAGGAACATGGTGTGGACTTTGATGAGGTCTTCTCTCCTGTGGTTAAGATGACCACCCTGCGCTTAGTCTTGGCTTTGGTTGCACAGCTTGACTTAGATCTATATCAGATGGATGTCAAGACGGCTTTTCTACATGGGGACTTGCATGATGAGATCTATATGGATCAGCCTAAGGGATTTGCAGAACCTGGCAGGGAGCACCTAGTGTGCAAGTTGAAGAAGAGCTTGTATGGCTTGAAGCAGGCACCTAGGGAATGGTATCATAAGTTTGATGCCTTTATGCAATCACAGGGCTATAGCAGGAGTGCTATGGATCCGTGTCTTTACATGAAGAAAGCTCGTGATGGCAGTTTGCTTATCTTGGTACTCTATGTTGATGATATGCTGATAGCAGGGAAAGCTCATGATGAGCTAGATGCTCTTAAATTTCAGCTGAACAAGAGCTTTGAGATGAAGGATTTGGGACAGGCCTCACATATACTTGGGATGCGCATTAAGCGCGATAGGCATCAGGGACTTTTGTATCTCTCACAGCGGGAGTACATTCATAAAGTCCTTGAACGCTTCTGCATGCAGGACGTAAAGCCTATTGGTTGTCCCTTACCTTCTTATGTGAAGGTATCACAGGCCCATTGTCCGCAGATAGATGAGCAGAGGGCCGAGATGGCCAAGATCCCTTATGCTTCAGCCGCGAGCAGTTTGATGTATGCCATGATAGCCACTCGTCCAGATATTGCGCATGCAGTTGGTGTTGTGGCACGCTATATGGCTACACCTGGCAGTAGACATTGGGATGCCGTGAAGGGTATCATGAGGTACCTGAAGGGCACAGCAGATATGTGTATTTGCTATGGCAGCCAGGATATAGGGGTCGTGGGGTACACTGACTCCGATTATGCAGGACATGCAGATAGTAGGAAGTCCACTTCTGGCTATGTATTCATCTATGCTGGAGGGGCTGTCTCTTGGATGTCCAGGGTTCAGAAGTGTACGGCTTTGTCTACCACTGAGGCCGAGTATGTTGCAGCCACTGAGGCTTGCAAGGAGGCCATATGGTTAGGCCGTCTAGTTGCTGACCTTGGGATTGATGCTACACCTACACTGCATTCGGATTCTATGAGTGCCATTCAGTTGGCTAAGAATCCGGTCTTCCATGCGAAGACGAAACACATTGAGGTGAGGTATCACTTCATACGTGGTGTCGTGGAGGACAAGTCTGTTGACCTTGTCAAGATCTCCACTGACGAGAATCCTGCAGATCTGCTCACGAAGAGCCTCACTACTGAGCGCTTTGCCTTCCTCAGGAGGTTGATGGGCGTTGGATGAGATGTCGCCTTTCCTCATCCCTTGTACCTATGTACATTTGTACTGTCTTTTCTTTTTCTTTTCTCTCTCACTAGGGCAGATTCACCTTTAAGTGGGAGGTTGTTGGGGGGTAAAGGCGCCTCCGCCGTGCCGCCCCGTGTATTACTACACTGACAGTACCCGCCACTGCACACTGCAGGTGGCGGGCGCCCGTCACGTCACTTTATTCTTTATTCTTTTAGTGACAGTTTGAATAAAGGAAGGCCCGGTCACACATTGTGACTGTTGGAGTTCCCATTTCTTGTCTCTCTCTTTCTTGCTCTTGCTCTCCCGCCATAGCTCGCGTGCAAGCTTCGATCCTTCTCACCTTTCACTAAATTCACCAGTCAGCCCTCGGCCCACTTGACTCAGTCCACCTGACTCGGCCCTCGGCCCACTCGGCCACTCAACCCTCAGACAACCACACTCGAACTAGCCAAATTTGACATTTGGACCAGTTACATTCGGCCCTTTCTCATTCAGCCCTCGGCCCTCGAACAGGCCAAATCGGGCATTCAACCGCTACAATTTGGACCTGTTGGGTTGAATTTAGATTTTTCTCAAATTTTAACTTGTAGACAATGAAATTGATCGAGAGACCATATAGAGCCGAAACCATATCATAGATCGATCACTGGGTTGAAACTTAGAGCAAGTAGTTCAAATTTTGGCTATAAACGGTCCTTCAAATCACGGATGGCGTTTATCGTAACGGCCCTATGGGCTGAGGGGACTGCCCCCTCCCCTCGAACCCCCACAAAGGGGGCTTTGCCCCCTCCGCACCTCCCCCAAGTATTTTGGAGAGAAAATGCGCACTATGACAGGTCCTCCAAATTGGATCCTAGTGTAGTAATGGCTCTGCATAAGCATGGATTCTCACTTGCAAAAGAGCAACCAAAAGCCCATACCTGAACAGAGACAAATAGAGACCCTAGAACCTCAATGGGCCAATCTAGCCAACAAGGGAAAAAAGGCCACACTGCAAAAACACGTACGTGTTGCATTTGGACTACATCTAGTCAAAGCAGAAAGCAACAACATCAAGCTACAACAATGAGAATGAATAGATATGACAGAGTCCTGATAATAGATGCTCCTTGAATAGCACTGCACTGATGATCCAAGACATCAGTGGAGAATCCACATCTGGTCGTGTAGTTGGGGACTCAAGGGCATTTGTCAGAAGGCTTAAATTTACAAGCCAAGACCTGGAAGATGAAGACATGGTACCACCTACTTATCTCAGGGTCAAACTCACCGCGAAAAGAGAGCATACTATTGATGCTTTGATTAATGAAGGAGCAGATTTTAATATCTTGACCTATGAATCATGGACCCTACTAGGCCAACCAGAGCTCACATAGACTAATGCAACTCTTAGCCCTTACGGGGGACACCCACAAGCACTCATAGGAAAGTGCAAAATCCTTGTGACAATTGAAACTGAAAGCTTGCCTATCCTATTTCATGTTCCTCCAAATAGTGCTAATTATGGGAAGGAAACCCTCCTAGGAAGACCCTTCAAAAGGGTGACCAAGTGTGAGGCTGACTATGTAGCACAGATGATACATTTGACACTACCGGGTGTGAGGATAGTCACAACCTTTAGCAAGGGTAACCTCATCGAACCTCGAGGGAAAGGCAAGGATGGTGCTAACATAATAGTCAAGCCTACTGATGAGAGCAAGGACTTGTTGGAAGAGTTGATGCAAGCACATGTCGAACAACAAGAACCAGTGAGTGAGGCCATGCTTGAAACAAGAAGGTCAGGAGACAATGCCAAGGAAGGGCTTTGGACTTACAAATATCGTAGAAGACCCCAAAAGAAGCCCAAGCCTTATAGAGGAAGGCATCGATGGAGGGTCAGCACAACACCGCGATGGATATCCAAAGTGTTGCTATGTGCTCAAGGGTATTATGCAGGTAACCAATGGATTTGGGTACCAAAACCCCTGCGAAACCTCTTTTGTCAACCAAAGTCCAGGACGTTTCAAGATCAAAGAGGCGCAGAGAAGGAAGTCTAAATGAAAAACCAAGTCTCGAATCAAGAACATTGGAGTGACTGAGCCCCTCATGATCGAGATCAAGAAACCAAATGGGACTAATCGGAGGGTAGATCCTCAGCCTAGCGTGCTTCACAAGTAGATATTAGATGTAATTATTGAGGATGCGCAAAAGCCACTAGTGTCCAAGGAGCCTTTGATTCCCCAAGAGGATAACAGGCATCATAGGCACAATATTTCTCATGACAAGGTTAAATGCTCAACAAAGCAAATGGTAAAATCATCTGACAGCCACGAGCAAATCTTCCAGCCCATGTCGAAGCCACTTGGGAGTCCCAAGTCTCCTATACCCTCTTTCCCTAAACGGACACAAGAAGCACAACATCAATCATCAAGTGCAGCTGCTCAATCCCAATCTCTATCTTCATCTAAGCTTCCAAATGTCCAAGAGGTGGGACATGACACCATCTGTGGCTCTCGGACCAAGGATATGCATGTGCAACCTAATGTGACTAGATCAACTCATGCTCGATCTACACAAGTGAATGCTCAAAGGGCAACAAAAGACATGACCATTTTTTATCGCCCTAGGGACTTGACACTGCAATCTACTAACAGTAGCCAGTCCACTGAAATAGTTGCTACTACTTCCAATCAGGAATCACAGCAATCACAGCCCTTGGCCGTGACAATGCCCCTTGTGGAACATGTCCCTAGTAGTTCACCTATGGAGGAGGTGTCGCAACCAACTTCCTTGACAACTCCAGCACTTCCAAAGTGCCTAAATCCTAGGCTGGAGGAGTTAAAAATAAGGGAATTGGCTAAAGAGTTATACTCTCCAAAAAAAGAGAGGCGATTGTATCCTCACAACCTAGCAAGGCTATTCAATAGGTCGTGGCTATGTCCCATGAGGACACACTAGAGAAAGAGAATGTTGAGCCCCAACCAAGCACATCAACAACTGATCTAGTTCAGGGTCCTAAGTCATTAAGTTATGCACCTTCACTGACCAAGAAAAAGAGGAGAAAACAGCAAAAACAATAGCAGTTACAGGTGGTTGTGGACCCCAAGAACATTGAGACCAAGAGCGCTGGAGAGCTGAGGAATAAAGCATCAAGTCCATCCACCAATGAACCCATTGATGTCTCTCCTAATAGCGGTGAAACCTCAGACACATCCGTGTGTCCTGAAAAATCAAAGCAGCCGTTACCATCAACAGTTTCTTGCAACACTCAATCCACCAGCAGAACTCACATTGACCAATCAAGAGTGAATATAACATTGTCACAATAGGGTGACAAATCTATACAAGTCACATCTGAGGAGAACCAGGACAAAATAGTAGCAAAACCTCAGGAAAAATGCACAAACCCCGAGAGCATAAGCAATCCTAATGTTGACCAATCTTGCTCATCTAGGCCTGAGCCCCCAGCTATGCTAAAGCCTAGGGAAACTCCTAGAACCTTGCATGAGATAGCAACCGAGCAAGCCCTCGTTGAACATAGAAGTTTCGCTGAATGCTTAACTAAGTTGGATGCTAAACTCAAAGTATTCACACGTGTCTAGGTCCTGGCAGACATGGGTGCATTCCCTAAGGAGCAGTTTGAAGAATACTTGCCATTTTCCCTATCCTGGGAAGAGCAAGAACATCTTGATGAGCACTATGACAGGCTCTTGCAATCTCTTAGAGATAGAGCAACTCAAGTGACAATCAGAGGGTCAAAGTCAATTTGAAAAATGTTGGTTTGAAAGCCGCATTGCAATGGCCGAACTAGGAGCCCAGATTATGACAGGCTCAAAGGAGCAATTGGCCAAATGGTGGTCTCAAAGAGACCCAACCTATGTGGCACCAACTTCCTTTTGAGTGCTATCTGCCATTTGGGGTACGGACTTAGTTGGAACTAGTCAAGAGAACTCTCTGGCTGATAAGGTTCTCACTGAGAGGAGTTACATGTTACTAGTAGACTCGGACAAGGTGCCATGCTACTCAATGTTGCAAAATATCTATCGTTATTGAGTAAGCTGCCACGAATACTGGATGCATGTGCCACACTTTGGAGTTCTACAATGGGCTTTTATCCTCATGAAGTGACATGGATTCATAAATATGTATATAAATAAACAATGAATTTTGTGTCCCTGTATAGATAATATCAACACACACAAGCAATGATAGTCAAGCGCAGGGAGAAGAGTTGGGTTTGACAGGCTAAGCTACTCATGTCCTCCTCTCACCACACATTTAGAAGTCATGTGACCATTCCCGCCTCTAGGTGGAGGGCATGCAACCCTCATTACCACCATAGGAAGCCCTAACCAACATCTCTGATGGTGTAGACAGGGTACCGTCCCTCTCTATACACCTTTTCCCCTTTCCAGTCTATCCTTCCGAGGATGAGCCCTGCCCCACTCCATGACAACCAGTCCATGCAACTTAGCATAAGCCAAGATATGCTAATGGCTAGAGGCAAAACGAACATCATCATGGGGGCCATCCCTCTACAACAAACACTGCATGCCTCACCTCTCCCCTCCTCATCATATGCACTTGATAACCCACTGTATAATCCCTTCCATGTAAATAGTTTTATCCTGCCTCAAGGCCTAATCCTTGGTTTGCATTTTGCAGGTCCCCCTATGGTAGCAACCATGGACCACATAGTTCAGCTGGCATGCAAAGAAGCTCTCCGTCGTCGGAAAGAGCATAAGGCACTAGCGCCCCCACCACAACACTACGTGCCTACTCTAAAGAGATATGCGCCGAAAAGAGGCCCTAAACGACACCGCCTAGGACGTAGGTTGAAAACCCCCCAAGCCAAGAGGATGAGGGCTCAAGGGAGCACACGTGGTGTGGCAACACCAACCGCACAGGCTCCCACCAAACGTCAGGCACCAAGTGCTCGAAAGAGGAGAGGGCATCTCGAGACAAGCAGGAATTTGACACATTGTTTAAAAGCATTCTGGAAACAGTTGCGGCCAGGGACTACACCATCCGGGTCCCAGCCAACATCTTCCCCACCCAGCCTCATAGGAGCCCCTCACCGGCACAACCTCGGTCACCCGACCACTCAAACTCGCCCCACCTCGTGTAAATAGAGTAGCCCCTATGATATATAAATAGCTTAACAAAGGCCATCCTGCCATAACTTTTTGTCTTTAAATGGTTAAAGAGGCAGGCTCCCTACCTGTATACACTTTCCTTACCTATTGCTAATATATGCCACGTCTTTAACAAGCACCAGAATATGCATCGCAATCAATATCATAGGATTTTGATAAAGTAATATCTTGACATGATTGCATCTATTGTTGTACTTGAGGTATGCGACTTGCATATACTCTCATGAAATGACAAGTGGATGCAGGACGACGCAGGTCTTCGTGCGAACGTGTTCAATACCCAAGTCACCGCAAGACCACCAACCTCACAAAGAGCTGCAACAAAGCCATGCTGCCAAAAGTGAAAATCACCCTTGCGAGTTCCCATGTCATATGGCCCAAAGCATGATCTTAACGACTTCATCTTTTAGGGTTACACTCTATGCCGAGCACTCACAGCAGCTATTACCCCAGTTGTACCAATATCGCACGTTCCAAAGAGGGTTGCAATATCTCAAGTGTATCTCCCCATCTCAACAATTGCTTCTCTAACAACGAGGCTAGGACACAATCATGACTATAATATCCATTTCCTGAGCCTTCGAAGCTTGACATTTCCAAACCCATTGAAAGGCTAATAGCCTCAACATATTGCAATGGTTGTACTCAAGCAAGTTCAAAAAAAAAAGGAGAAAAGAGAAGAGAAAGAAAGAAAGAAAGAAAAAAGCACAAGAAAAAAAAATGAAAAAGAAAACAAAAAAGAAAAAAAGAAAAGAAAAGAATGAAAAGATACGAAGCACCCACAATCACAGCACAGCACCTAGGGCTCCTCAAATTAGGTACGTCCAATGACCTTGGTCGGTTGGCTTTGTCCCTAGTCCCCTAGCCCTTTAGCATCACCCACAATTATTCAGGGCACATCAAGGGCAAGACATACCTAGGGAGCTTGTCTTGCCTATGGTTAGACCTGTCACCCTGACCCATTTGCACGATTCCCTCTTGCACTTTGCCTTAATACCATTGCAATAAATTGTGGTTAGCACCGCATGAATGGCCATGAAAGTACACCATTCTCATCAGGCAAGTCCAATAGCTCCCAGCTACCAAAAGTGCAGTGTCCCTGTGTTCAATTATGCTACATCATGTAGTCACAATGTAAAGGATGTCTCATACACCTTCGCATGTACTTCTTCTCAACATGGACAACTTTGCTTCATCCACAAATTGTTACGAGAAACCAGCCTGCGATCTTCTAACTACGTAATATCTAAGTATGCACGAGCACTCACACAATATCTACACCAAAATATACACACAGTTTGGGTCCTCAAGTGTAGGACAATACTCTCAACTTGCTTAGATTTCGACCTATCTCCCAAACTAATTGAACTATGTCTTGTGCACGATAGAGAAGACTAGCACTACCCCTAGGGAGAGACCTATTGAGATATCGAGCTCCACTCGTGATACGCCAGGGTGACCATTGTGTATTTATGTCACCGACTTGTCAATTGCAGACGCGGTTGGTACACCGCCCATGAATAATAGCTACATGATAGCTATCCTTATCTACTCTAGTTCGTGGCTCAGTTAGTATGCCACCTTAGTTAGTTGAGTTTGGTTTGAGACCCATACATAGGGTTCTTCTATTTCTTTGTACTTGAGTTCTTTTGGTTTACACAACTAAGAAGAGGAAAATTGTTTTCAGCCTCCACCCTTGTGTGTATTACCCCATTGTGCAAGCAAGAAAGCTTCAAGCGAGACTCCTTCCTTCTCTCCCACAATCTTGACATGGTATCAGAGCCTTGTTTGTGGTAAGGAGCTCAAGAAAGCAAGCCAAGCTCGTGGTGTTCTGGTAAGAGGAGCAGTGTTGCTTTCATTTTCTGTTTTGGGAGCAAATCTCTGCAGGTAGCACAACCAGAAAGTCCAGGAGTGCATTGTCTCAGGTTGAGACGCCCTTCGCGGTGAAGCAAGAGGGTAGTATATGCTGCGGGATAGGGCTTTAGCCCTTGGGGACCCTGTTTTTTTTATTTGAGGCCATTTCGGGGCCTGTTTTGGAGGCGGAAGTTTTCTGCACGCACTCAGGAAAAGGCCCAGTTTTATGCTGTGCGACCACTGTTCTGCAGGTCGGTAAAAAGTTACTGTAGAAATTGCATTGTATGCCTGTGCGCAGAGACATTGGGAGTTACAGAATCATCCCTGTTGCCTGTTGATGCAAAATCGTCACTAGGAAGTGACTGTGTGGTCAAATACCACTTTCGTCAGTTTTGCAGATTTGCCTTTGTGAGGCTGAAGCTGTGTTCTTTGCAGTGACAAAATTTTTTGCAGTGTTCTGTAATGGCATCTGATTCTCTTTCACAAATTGTCATTGAAAAGCTTGACAAGAATAACTTCCAAGCATGGAAGTTTAGAATGACAAATTTTCTTATGGGAAAAGGATATTGGGAATTTGTTGCAGGAAATGAAGAAGAACCAGTTCTTCCTGATGTTCCCAATCAACAGCAAATGCAGGCATTCAAAACATGGCATGAGAGAGCCAGGAAAGTTATGTATTGGCTGTCTATCAGTATTTCAGACTCTATGATTGTGCATATTCAGGATGCAAGTACACCAAAGGAGGCATGGGATACTTTGTCAAAAATGTATAGCACAAATACGCAAGCCAGGAAAATGCAGCTCAAGCAAGAGTTGCATAATGTGCAAAGAGAAAGTATGAGCATCAACGACTACCACATGAAGGTGAAGAAGATTGCAGATGCACTTGCTTCCATTGGGTCGCCAGTGGAAGATGATGATTTAATTTCCGTGACCTTGAATGGTCTAGGAAAGGATTATGCACAGTTCCGAACATCCATTTCCGTCCGTGAAAGATTTCCTGATTTTGAGGAGTTGATTGCTCTTCTAATTTCTGAGGAGCAGAGAAATGGTGGTGTATCTTCTTCAGGAGGAACTTCAAAAGAAGCTGTCTTCTACTCAAATGTTGGAAGAGGTAGAGGCAGAGGTAGAGGAGGCCGATTTGGAGGCCGTGGCAGAAATCAGAATATGCAGCAAACTCAAGAAAACCAGTCCTATGGAGGAGGACGTGGTAACTCTAGAGGCAGGGGGAGCCAAAGAGGTCGTGGTGGATGGCAAAGAGGCCAAAATGCAAACAGTAATGTTGAATGCTACTACTGTGGTAAAATGGGTCATATGGCTAAAGACTGCTATAAAAAGCAGAATGACATCATGAATGGAAAACTGCAACAAGGGAATTATGCATCTTCTAGTAGACAGGGTGATGACAGAAATGAGCACTTGTTTATGGTGCAGCACATGAACAATTCTGTGACAAGTGCAGAAGAAAGCAATGATGTATGGTATGTTGACTCAAGTGCATCAAACCACATGACAGGTCATGCAGAATGGATGGAGGATGCAAGAAAAATGGAAAAACCAGGATTTGTGGAGACTGGTGATGATACTGCACATCCTATTGTGCAGATTGGAAAAATTCATTTGTCTATGCAGGATGGGAAAAAGAAATACATGTCCGATGTATTTCATGTCCCGAATATCACCAAGAATCTGGTTTCTGTTGGTCAAATGGTTGAGCAGAGCTTGCAGGTCAGATTTAATCCTCATGGATGCTTTGTTGAGGATATGAAAAATAAAGATCGCTTGATAGCAAAAGGAAAGAAGAAGGGCAGAATGTTTACATTGGATGCAGACATGTCTGAATTGAGTGCAGCAATGTTTGCACATGGGACTAGTGTAGTTGCAGATATTGATATCTGGCATAAACGCATTGGTCATGTTAATGTACAGCGACTTAAATCAATGCAGGCCCAAAATATTGTTGCAGGATTGCCCAAATTCAAGGTTGCAGAAATGCATAAGGTATGTGAAGCCTGTCAGTTTGGAAAACAGGCAAGGAAACCATTTCCTAGACATGTTCAAGAGAGTAAGAAGCCATAGGAATTAATCCACTCTGATGTGTGGACAACTAAAGCTGCATCTCTTGGAGGCTGTCATTATTTTGTCAGTTTTATTGATGACTATAGCAGAAAAGTTTGGGTGTATTTTATGAAAAAGAAAAGTGAAGTTTTTGGGCATTTCAAAACTCTTAAAGCGATGGTTGAAAAAGAAACAGGCCTGCAGATAAAATGCCTAAGGTCAGATGGAGGGGGAGAGTACCTTTCAAATGAGTTTGCAAGGTTCCTGCAGGAGCATGGCATAAAGCAGCAATATTCATGCAGTCATACCCCACAACAAAATGGAATTGCAGAAAGGAAAAACAGGCATATTGGAGTTGTATCTCGTACCATGCTCAATGGAAAAGACTTGCCAGATTTTTATTGGGCTGAAGCAGTTGCTACAGCAATCTACATAATGAACAGGACTCCCACTGCAGCAATACATGCAATGACTCCAGAGGAGAGGTATACTGGTAGGAAACCAGATATTTCTCATTTGAAAATTTTTGGTTGCATTGCCTATGTACATGTGCCAGATGAGTTGAGATCCAAGTTGGATCCAAAAGCTGAGAAGTGCATCTTTATTGGTTACTCTCTGTAGAGCAAAAAGGGTATAGATGCTATAACCCTTCTACTCGTAAGTTTACAGTGAGCAGAGATGTTGTTTTTTATGAGATGAGTAGCTGGTATAAACCAATAAATGTGATTGATGATGTAGATGCACAAAATGGTAATGCTGCATAGAATTCATAGCAGCAGTCACAAAATATTAGTGGACCTGGAGCGTCCTCTAGCAGTGGTTCACATTCTTCGCCATGGACAGGCAGATTGAGATCAGGAGAATCTTCTCAAAGTAATGCAGATAGTGGTATGCAGGTATCACGAAAAGGAAAAGAGAAGGTTGATCAGCCCATGTTTGATGTGAATGCAGGTCACTCTTATGTGGATGGTGAATCCAGTGGCTCAAAACAGAGCATTGATGATGAGTTGGGTATTCCTTCTATTGTTACACCTGGAGTAAGGAAGACCAGGGATGTTTTGAGAGCACCTGGGAGTGAACCTACTTTGCGTAGGTCTACAAGAGCTAGGTATCCTGTGGATAGGCTGAAATATGATGGATTTACAGCCATTCACTATGCATATATGGTCAAAGTGATATAGGAACCAGAACCCACTTCTTTTGAGCAAGCTATGGGAAAAGAAAAATGGGAGAAAGCCATGGATGAAGAAATGGATGCCTTGGAAGCAAATGCTACATGGGAATTGGTACCTTTGCCTAAAGGTAAAAATGCAATTGGCTGTAAGTGGGTTTATAAGGTGAAGCACAATGCAGATGGTTCTGTGAACATATACAAGGCAAGGTTAGTAGTCAAGGGGTATGCACAAACATATGGCATTGACTATGAAGAAACATTCAGTTCGGTTGCAAGGATGGCAACCGTAAGAGCAGTCATTGCTATGGCTGCATCAAAGGGATGGTCTTTACATCAGATGGATGTAAAGAATGCCTTCTTGCATGGTGATTTGCAAGAAGAGGTCTATATGGAGCAGCCACCAGGTTATGTGCATGCTATTCATCCTGAGTTTGTTTGCAAGTTGAAGAAAGCCTTGTATGGCTTGAAGCAAGCACCTAGAGCATGGTCTGACAAGATAGGACAGTATCTTGTCACTATTGGCTTTCAAATTTCCAAGGCAGATTTCTCACTTTATGTGAGAAAAACAGAGAAAGGTATTATGCTACTTGTCATTTATGTTGATGATTTGATTATGACAGGTGACAGTGATGAAGATATCCTTCATGTGAAAATGCTATTGAAGCAGAAGTTTGAGATGAAGGATTTGGGAGAGCTGCGTTATTTCTTGGGCATTGAGGTGATTAGATCACCAAGTGGGATACAGCTCTTGCAGAGGCAGTATGGATTGGACATGCTGTCCAAATATGGGATGACAGGCTGTAAGCCTATTTCAGTTCCTTTGGAGCAGAATGTGAAGCTGAGCACAGATGCAGGTGAGCTTCTAGAAGACCCTACTATGTACAGACGCATAGTAGGAAGTTTGATTTATATGACTATTACCAAGCCAGATTTGAGCTATGCTGTTGGATTGGTAAGTCAGTTTATGCAGGCTCCAAGGAAACCACATTTGGATGCGGCTAGACGCGTACTCAGGTATGTGAAGTCCACATTGCAGTACGGACTATTTTATGAGACTGGGATTCAGATACAGTTGCATGGATACACTAATGCTGATTGGGCAGGTAGTATCTATGATAGACGATCTACCAGTGGATATGTGTTCTCTTTTGGGAGTGCTGCAGTCACTTGGAGCAGCAAGAAACATCCTACAGTTGCCTTGTCGAGCACAGAGGCCAAGTACAGGGGTACAGCAATGGCTGCATGTGAGGTAGGTTGGTTGCATAAGCTACTTTATGATATGCATCAGTCTACAGATGGGCCAGTTGTCATTTATTGTGACAACATGAGTAGTATACACTTGGCAAATAACCTAGTCTATCATGCTAGAACAAAGCACATTGAGGTGCATTATCACTATGTGCGAGAGAGGGTTTTACTAGGTCTTATTGATCCAGTTTATGTCAGCACAGAGGATCAGGTAGCTGACATATTCACGAAGGCATTGGGCGCAGAGAAGCTATGCAAGTTTAGAGACCTGCTTGGTGTGCAAGAATTGGGATTGAGCTCGAGGGGGAGTGTTGAGATATCGAGCTCCACTCGTGATACGCCAGGGTGACCGTTGTGTATTTATGTCACCGACTTGTCAGTTGATTGCAGACGCGGTTGGTACACCGCCCATGAATAATAGCTACATGATAGCTATCCTTATCTACTCTAGTTCGTGGCTCAGTTAGTATGCCACCTTAGTTAGTTGAGTTTGGTTTGAGACCCATATATAGGGTTCTTCTATTTCTTTGTACTTGAGTTCTTTTGGCTTACACAACTAAGAAGAGGAAAACTGTTTTCAGCCTCCACCCTTGTGTGTATTCCCCCATTGTGCAAGCAAGAAAGCTTCAAGCGAGACTCCTTCCTTCTCTCCCACAATCCTGACAAGACCACCTATGAGAGATTTTCAATTGCAGGTATTGAAGACTCCAACGAAAGTGTCATTCGCTCTTCATCGACACCCAACTCTGAATTCGTATCCTTTATCATCCTGCAAGCTTGCCAAGAATCGTCATGTGCAGAATCTCCAACAAACCAACACTTGTGCTAGCCAATCAGTGCAATCCCCAATAAAGAATAGCCCTACCACCAACTCTAACAACCCTACCACCAGCCACCTAGGCCACCAACGTGCCCCCAACGACCTTCCTCCACACCACCACCAACACTCCTCCACGACAACCACCAATGTCCCTTCCACCCATGTCTTTAATGCATGCCAAAGCCTGCTACCTACGACGGTGAGTGCCATGGGATTGGCACTCGTCTAGGAGGGGGTAATGTTAACCGTCAGACGAACAAGGTGGAAAATCTAGAAAAGCTAAAGTAGAAAACAAAAGCCAAGGCAAAGTGAAACGGAAGACGAAGGCATGCCAAGAAAAATCTAAAAACACAAGAAGCGCAGAAAAGTCTTAAATAAGGGAAAAAGATGCACAAGGAAAAGCGCAAGTCAATACTTTTGTAAAAGAGCGCAAGCGCATCATGATTTAATTTAAGGAGCGCCGAGCACTCACCCGTGCAATTTGTAAATGTAGACGGGTAGTGGAAAGGAAGCTAGGAAGATAGAAGGACAATGGGAAAAAGGGCCTAGGCCACGGCTGTCCATGTAAAAAAGAGGATAAGGGGATGACCACCCAAAAGGGATTTAGGGTTTTGTATATAAAGTTAAAAAGTGAATGAGAAGATCATTCTTGTGTGTGACCAAAAGTGGGTCTCTTCTTCTTCTTCTTCTTCTTCTTCTTCTTCTTCTTCTTCTTGCTTACTTGCTTAAGCTTGTGCTTGAGAGAGGGAGTGTGAGAGTGTGAGGGAGTGAGTGTGTGAGAGTGAGGAACCGGGGAGGAGAAGCTCTTCTCTTCTCTTCTCTTCTCTTGCTCGTGGCTACGGAGCTTGGAGCATGGAGATTGAGGATGGAGCTTGCTTGAAGCTTGCACTTGGATCGTGGAGCTACCGAAGTGCGTGGGAGAGCAGGTAACTCGATCGGCATGGAGGTAAGCTCACCACACCCGTAGATATGGATGGCGCGTCGGCTATGTGAGAGGTAGCCATTAGTGCTCGGCTTGGAACGCTTGAAACAATAAGCGGTCCGTGGGTCTTGGCGGTTGAGTGAAAGCTCCCACAAACATTAAGGGCAAGACACACCTAGGGAGTTTACACTTGTCTAGGGTTTTACCCGTCTCCTTGAGTCACATCCACAATACCTCCCCTCGTACATGAACTAGGTTATGGGCTTGGATCCAACTCCTAGTTCCACTAGCACGGACACCATGCACTACACGATGAGCTAGACACACCCCTAGGTAGTGCACTTCCTTTTTCTTTTCATGTACATTTGATAACCCACGATGATCAAACACCAACATCAAAGGCCCCATCACCCACTCATGGCTTTCACAACCTCTCATCCCTTTTGTTATGCTTCTTTTCCAAGGCCAATCTCCCCAAAGCCCCATCATTGACCCACATGGCAAACCTTCAACCACCCAAGCCCTCACCAACAAGTGCTATGGAACTGACACTCGGTATTCAGGAGAAGGTAATGTTAACCCCATTAACCCTAGTACAAAGAAAGTGAAAAGAAAGAAAAAGAAAATCAAAAAGACATAGGACAAAGCGGAAAAAGGAGGCCCGACGGAAAAGCAAGAGAAAAACGGACAAAAGCACAAGAAGCAAACTTAAAAGCCCAAGGGCAGTGCAAAAGGAGAAATGTGCACTTTAAATATAAAAGTGCACACTAAATCCTTGTAAAAGAGCGCCATGCTCCCTCTTGTGCAACTTGTAAATGTAGATGGGCTTGGGTGAAAGAACAATGTAAATAGAAAGGAGAGAAAGAGGGCCTATGCTAAAATGGCCGATCATGTAAAAAAGGGACGGGCACCCAAGAGGAGTAGGGCATGTATAAAAAGGAAAAAGTGAATGAAGAAGCCTACTCTTGTGTGTGGCTAAAACTAGCTCTCTTCTTCTTCTTCTTCTTCTTCTTCTTCTTCTTCTTCTTCTTCTTCTTGCTTGTGCTTGTGGTTGAGGAGGGAGTGTGAGGGAGTAAGGATATGTAATGAAGCAAATTATTAACATAAGAGATTAAGCCTATTCTAAGTGAAAACATTGTAAATAGTTTAGCCAAGAGAAAAGAGGACTTAGGGTTTAGTATAAAAAGGAAAGAAGTGCCAATGTAGCATTATTCTTTGGCATTATCAAAAAGTTCATCCTTCTTGTCTTTCATATTCTTGTACTTGGATGACAGCCCATGGCTACATTGTACTATGGTAATGAAAGTTGTTCCATGGCATGGCCATGCTGGAATCTCAATTTAGTTCATTTCTTGTCATTTGTAGCTTAGAGTATTTTGATTTCCTGTTCATTTCCATTGTTAGATTAGTCCTTCTTTACATTGGTATCAGAGCATTAGTTTAAATCCTGACATAAGTCATTTTCATGCATTAAAATTTAGTTGCAGTGACTAGGGCGTGAAAACCGCAATTAAATTCAGTCACAGGAGTAATTTCTTCCATAATCGTGGTCTAACATGGAGATCTGTCACAACCCGTGACTAATGATGGGACCTGAAATGGGTTGGCACTGGCTATAGCACTAGCCGGACATCATGCTCATGACACACAAACACCCTCACAGCCTCGCAGACCAGGAGCATCAATCTAATGCTAAAGGACAAACTGTCCTAAAGCTTAATTCATGCGTTTATAGTTTATAGTCCAACATTTCCCTTAAACTCCTCAGAGGGAGATCCCAAAGTACTTAGGCATAACGCCTCGTCACACACATATAGGAGGCACTCCACCGACTAATAGTCGAAGCCCCATTGCAGCTCTCCTACATCTCAGGGATTGGCCCTTTGATGTGCTGCTAGACATATAACACATACGAGCACCAACTCCTCTCAAGGTACCAATATTTTACATTCTAGGATGTACCATTCCTCACAACAATTTTCCTTTAGGACCAAACGACTAACCTACAGCTTGGGCGTCCTCTCACGCTCATCGTTGGTCACAACCTAAGGAAGACAGGTGCCGTGCATCCAGGAGGTTTTTTTGATGCCTTTTAATTATTATGCTTAATGCAAATCATGTATGGCTATGTGCTCAGACAAAAGAAAAATCAGCATCGTGCATAGTGCATAAAGCATTCTTTCCATGAATTTCACTAACACGTACTGCGTTGAAAGGAGGCACCAAGCCATATGCTCATGCTACCATCCCCTTTATTTAAACCGTTTCATATATGCCAAGTGTAATGCATAAATCAAATCTTTTCTTACCTTTCAATGTTTCAGCCCCTCTTCATCCAACTCTTAGCATTTTGCATCATTGATCGGTTAGATAGGGTTTCTATGCATTTTTCCCTTTTAAAAGAACGATAAATACGCACAAAATATAGAAACGGGGACAAACCTAGACCAACCTCGTGCTTTTCCATTATTATACATTGTACAAACATAGATATAATTTTTCCTAATTTTTCTCAGTTTGTTTTCTATTTTTTCCTAATTTTAAATCTATTTTTTTATTTTTAGGTAATTTTCTCTATTTTTCTTTAATAAATAATGATTAAAAATGAAAGTTGATTGTGGGCTGTGGTCCTTAGGTTCATTGAAAGCAAAAACTCAGATTTAATTGGTGTGATATATCATATTTCTCATTTATATAGCAAAAAACCCAATTTTACCCTTAAAACGCGTGTTTTTCATGTATTTTAACACTAATTCCGGCCATGTAGCCTTATATTTTCTGATTTTCAGGTTGCAAACAGTTGAAACTCATGGCAAACAATATCATAATGAACTTTCATCCCATATGAACAAGGTTTCATAGAGCAAATAGCATAAAAATATCATTTTCCTTTATAAAAATAGCATTACCGCTTATTTTCAAGTCTCGGTTTCTTGGTCTTGATTACGGGACTAATTTCCAGCATGCATTTAATGCTCAGTATCTTCAATAATAGCACTCTTCATGTCTTCATCCATCCGAAAACAATCCGGTCTCATTCGGACAAGCTTTCCTCCACCATTATTCATTGTCTTCATCCACACAAGAACAGCCCCTTAAGGAAGAGAGAGGGAGGAGAGAGAAAGACTAGATTTTCATCTCTTCATTCTCACAGCCATTTCACGGGCAAAGACAGGCGATAAGACCAGCAAGAAAGAAGAAAATCAGCCCTATGATCGATTGTATGGGTTGCTTTCAGCCTGCATACTCCATCTCCATCATGAGAGGGCGCAAAAAACAGCCGCCATGTTGCTCCACGTTTTTTCTTCATCCCTCATTCTCTCTCCACGTTTTTTGCTTCATAAGGTGCATAAATTTTTTTTTGGGGAGGGGGGGGGGGGGGGGGGGGGGGAAGGGGGGGTCTTAACTCAAAAGGCATGTCCAATTTTGGCCTCCCAAGTGTCCACCTTTTCATATCTTGACCATTTTGTGGCCATTTCTCCGTCCGGACTCTAAATTGAGCTCTTAAATATCCTGGGCATGCGGCTCGGCATCCCGCATTGGTTGGTAACTCTTGTCAACCTGCACGATAGTCTGAAAAATTATGAAAAATCAACAAGTGTCGCTTGGGCGCCTTTAAAGCACTTTGACGCTTAAAATCGTCCTAGATCGAGCCACTGCCTTCGACGTTGAATTTTTTTCCTTGATATTCGTAATTTTTAGCTATTTTTAAGCACTTCTCGACATCAAAATTCTGCTCTCATTGGCGACCACGGGATAGGGCGACTCAGCCCATCGAATCCCACACCAGATCTGCACAAAACAACCAAAGGAAGCATCAAGCTGATACAAAATAGATACATATTAAACACAGCACAATACTCACTCTACCCCCTGACAGAACCAAGGCATGACATCCACAAGGAGTAGGCCTAGCATAATCTGATAAAAGGTCCGAAGCTAGTCACTAACCAACTGCTCCAATACGGCCAAACTAAAAAGAACTGTCAAAGAGGTTGCCCTAAGTGGTGGTCTGAACTACCTACCTAACTAAGGACAACATAACTAGGAGCTCCTACTAGGCGAGGACTCCTATAGCCTGATCAAGAAGTATTTTCTTTCAACACATTTCTTCTTTTAGGGTTTTTATTTTATTGACATACTCGGGCATGTAAAAAGGAGGGAGGTAAGCGTAGTGACCCAAGGAGAATAGGGCATCGGCCTCAGGTCCTGTCTCGGTACCTAAGAACCTACCAAGCCCTCGCAAGGCGACACTTAATCCTTTTTTTATGCTCACTTTTATTTTCGCTCCAACCTTCCTTATTTTCAAACTCAAAAGGCATGCCCAATTTTGGCCTCCCAAGTGTCCACCTTTTCATATCTTGACCATTTTGTGGCCATTTCCCCATCCAGACTCCAAATCAAGCTCTGAAAAATCATGGGCATCCGGCTTTACATCCCGCATTGACTGGCAACTCTTGACAATCCGCATGGCGGTTTGAAAGATTATCAAAAATTAACAAGTGTCACTCAAGCGCTAAAAGTTGTATTTCACTTTGTGCTTAAAATCGTCCTAGCTGGAGCCGTCGCCTTCGATGTTGAATATTTTTCCCCTAATTTTCAGATTTTTTGGCAAATTTTAGGCACATCCCGAGCTCAAAACTCCGCTCTCATTAGCGACCACGGGATAGGCGACTCAGCCCGTCGAATCCCACACCAGATCTGCACAAAACAACCAAAGGAAGCATCAAGCTGATACAAAATAGATACATATTAAAACACATCACAATGCTCACCCTACCCCCTAACAAAACCAAGGCATGACATCCACAAGGAGTAGGCCTAGCATAATCTGATAGAAGGTCCGAAGTTAGTCACTAAACCGACTGCTCTAACACGGCCAAACTAAAAAGAACTATCAAACCTGATCAAGAAGTATTTTCTTTTAGCACATTTCTTCTCTTACGATTTTTATTTTTCCATACTCGGGCATGTAAAAATGAGGGAGTTGAGCGTAGTGACCCGAGGAGAACACGGCATTGGCCTCAGGTCCTGTCTCGGTACCCAAGAACCTACCAAGCCCTCGCAAGGCGACACTTAATCCTCTTCTGACGCTCACTTTTATTTTGGCTCCAACCTTCCTGACTTTCTTCTTTTCCAGTAAGATGCCACCCCTAGGAAGACAAGGTATCGGCCCTGGGTCTGACTCGGCCCCAAGAACCTACCAAGCCCTCGCAAGGTGATGATCAACTGCTCAGAAATTTTCGTTTCTTCTCTTTTCTATGATAGGGATTAGAACCCCTTTTTACATACCTTTGTATATATTTATTGCCTTTAAGATATTCAGGGTTTCTCTTCCCTCTATCATAATGATTTATCTTCTACAGGCTTCTCTAACTGCCTCACAACTAAGCAAGAACTCCTAGAACGGCTGCCTAGTAGGCTAGCAGAACAGGGTCACTAAGACTACCTTCTAAAACAGGTCTTTTAATATCTGACAATGTTTTTACAAGAGGCAACGACTACTCAGGCCTCCCTCAATCATACTTAACCTAAACCTGGGACTTCATGCCTTGGACGCCGGTCCCCAACAAGAAAAGAAAATCCCCTACAAGTACACAGACACATATAGCATAAAAACACGGTACTCGTAAAGGAGAGATATCACCTGGATAGGGCCACAAGAAGCTTCCACGCAACGAAAGGCTCCTTCCAAGCTCTTCTTCAAACCTATCTAGCATAGAACTAAAACAAGAAACCATTAACCACACCTGTACTAAACCTACGATTGGCCCTCTTGGCCTAATGAAATCTGGATGTAATATCCAAAGCAGCTAGCCTTCCTAGCTTAAAAATAGATAGGTCATTTTAGTCCACGTAATACTGATATCCTTGGCATATATATCACACCCTATCAGAGTACCCAGGGTGCCAAGGATAGCATATAATAGGTCGACTAGCCCCATGCTACTCATGCAAGTTAGCTAAAAGCTTGATCTTGTGTTTTTTTATCTTAGTTTTTTTTTTTTTGTAGAGATACAAGCCTAAGCCTTTCCACAAATAACTCATGAATAAGGCCGATCCCTTCTTGGGCACTATGAGCTGAATGAACGGCCTCAGTGGACTCGCATGTCCCACATTTATTGTCATCCGAATAAACTAGTCGTTCAAGCGGCTGAGTGGCTCCTTTGGGAGAAAGAATCATAGCTTTGTACTGATTCGAACCTCCCTTATTTGGGTTTTCACATAAATCAGTGTTGCAACCCAAACTAGGTACAGCTTCAAGCCTAGGCACATCATATGGGTGTATCCCAAGGCAGTGTATATTGTCAGATGTATATCCAGTCTTATCCTCTTGGGGGTTCAACAGAATATATCCAGATGGGATCCTTGTCCTTGCATCCGACACTCCTGCCATACTTTTGGATATTTTGAGTCTCCAAACCCATCTCACATTTCCCTTAATATTCTTGCACTCCCTCAATTTGCTGCACTGGTCTAACGAACTCAATGCAAACTTATCCCTATGGCCAAATGGCCTCACATCCTTATGACCTTTGTGAAGCATAGGTGGACTTTTAGCATTTTTCATCCTCTTTACAAAAGATGCCTTTACTTGTTTACGTCCATACTGCAAATTTTTCCCCATAAGAACTATGCTTTCACTGAAGGGAACAACATCCACCCGGAAGCATGATTCCAATACCAAAGGTCTCTCAAGAGCCTTACTAGCAACAAAATTAGAACTTTCACAGAGAATGCTTATCAACACTCACAGGCCCATTGGTTCTATCCATGTTGCTATCACAACTACCTCTCATGGAAGTGTTGTAAGCCCTAATGGGACTTACATGGCTTGGCACCTGTTCACTGAGAGGCATGTCATTACTACTCATAGGATGGCCATTTTTTTCTTTGAGATTTTGGCCACCAAGGTTCCCCTCATAGGCTGTCTTGGTATCAACAAGTGAGCTGTCTCCTTGCAGAAATGATTGGAAGCTACAATGCACTTGTACTGAGCGGGGAAAACTCCAAAAGTTTTTCCAACATCTCTAAATATGCCCCTCATAATCAATGGCATGCATTTTTTCTTCCTTTAATGACTTAGGATTCTGCAGTCCCACTTGGATTTGCGTATTAATCTCTAAGCCATTCAGAAAGAGCTCACATAGCACATCATCTGGTAATGCACTGGCTCTTCTTGGCCAAAGCCTAAGAGTACTATCAAAGACTCTAGCATACTCTTTAACAGAAAGATAAGACTCCTGTCTAAACTGCATAAGTTGCCCTAAGACCTGAATCATAGGGAGCTGCTTTTCATACTCATCTAGAAATCTATCACAAGTCTCCTCGAATGATCTGATCGACCCTCTTGGGAGGCTCCAGTACCATTTTCTTGCCTCGCCCTTTAAGGTACTTGGGAATACGAGCATCCGATGTATATCTTCGAACTCACTTGCAATGCAAGTTAGGTCGTATTCTCTCAAATGCACCATCAGATCCTCATTTGGCAACCCATAAAACAATGGGAGATCCCTATAAAGAGGAGGGCATTTAGTCCTCTCCTTTGGGATCAAGACTGGGTCATCAAAATCTTTGTATTCCTCTTGACCTAATACCAGTGTGTTAGGGTCTTTATTCTCTTCCATTTCCACCTTTACTGGTGTGGAAGAGTCACTAATTCCATGAACTTCCCTTTTCGCCAACTCACAAAGTGGTTTAGGGAGTCCAACACTATGCAATAGGGAATCTATCACATCATCTGCTAGTGGTGTTCTAGTAAGCCTATTCTCATCTGCCATCACTTTGCTAGAACTTAGGATAGGTCCTAATGAAGTCTTCCTTACTAACAATGGTTTTCCACACACATGGACATCATCCAATGCTTTATGGATCTTGGCAATCACACTACAGTACCCAACTGCGTTGGGCACTAGCATCGGATGTATCTTTAGATCATAATCATCATGTCCTCCTATGTGCATACTAACCATCATTGTCACACTCTTTTCTATGACATTATCATCATGAATGATCATAGATGACTGTGTCATCGTAGTACTACTTTCACTTTCCCTTTTCTCTAATCTCCATGGGCTGTTAATCTTAGAGGTAGCTCCATGGGTATTTTCCCATCGTGACCCAAACTCAAGCATTGTATCACTTTCAGGGCAAAGGGTAAAATAGTCAAGCACCCGACGTGTCAAAGATCCCACTAGACTGTTCAAGATAGACAAAGTATCCTTTCGGTGTTGGGGATTTCTTGGATTGACCGTCATACTGATGACCAAGGTTTTTATCAGACTAACTTGATATCCACCGCTTCAAGGCGGCTATCGACCAATAGAATAAAGCTAACATGTCCCTTATGAGACCAAGATTCGGAGACCGCCACTTATCGGCAACTCTTGGCAGACGCACCACTGATGGGACCTGAAATGGGCCGGCACTGGCTATAGCACTAGCCGGACCTCATGCTCATGACACACAAACACCCTCACGGCCTCGCGGACCAGGAGCGTCAATCTAATGCTAAAGGACAAACTGCCCTAAAGCTTAATTCATGTGTTTATGGTTTATAGTCCAATGTTTCCCTAAAACTCCTCAAAGGGAGAACCCTTATATATTGGCAATGCCATGATCACACACACATAGGAGGCACTCCACCGACTAATAGTCAGAGCCCCACTGCAGCTCTCCTACATCGCAGGGATTGGCCCTTTGATGCGATGCTAGACATGTAACACATACGAACACAAACTTCTCTCAAGGTACCAATATTTTACGTTCCAGGATGTACCATTCCTCACAACAATTTCCCTTTAGGACCCAACAACTAACCTACAGCTTGGGACATCCTCTCACGCTCATCGTTGGTGACAACCTAAGGAAGACAAGTGCCATGCATCCATGAGGTTTTTTCTAATACCTTTTAATTATTATGCTTAATGCAAATCGTGTATGGCTATGTGCTCAGACAAAAGAAAGATCAGCATCGTGGATAATGCATAAAACATTCTTTCCATGAATTTCACTAACAAGTGCTGCGTTGAAAGGAGGCACTGAGCCATATGCTCATGCTACCATCCTCTTTATTAAAAAACGTTTCCCATATGCCAAGTGCAATGCATAAATCAAACCTTTTCTGTATCTTTTAGTGTTTAAACCCCTTTTCATCCAACTCTTAGCATTTTGCATCCTTGATCGGTTAGATAGGGTTTCTATGCATTTCTCTCTTTTAAAAACCCGCTAAATACGCACAAAATATAGAAACGGGGACAAACCAAGGCCAACCTCGTGCTTTGCCATCGTTATACATTGTACAAACATAGATATAATTTTCCTCAGCCCGTTTCCTATTTTTAAACCCATTTTTTTCATTTTTGGGCAATTTTTCTCTATTTTTTCTTTAATAAATAATGATTGAAAATGAAATTTGATTGTGGGCTATGGTCCTTAGGTTCATTGACAGCAAAAACTCAGATTTAGTTGGTGTGATATATCATATTTCTCATTTATATAGCAAAAAACCCAATTTTACCCTTAAAACACGTATTTTTCATGTATTTTAACACTAATTCTAGCCATGTAGCCTTATATTTTCTGATTTTCAGGTTGCAAACAGTTGAAAATCATGGCAAACAATATCATAATGAACTTTCATCCCATATGAACAAGGTTTCATAGAGCAAATTGCATAAAAATATCATTTTCCTTTATAAAAATAGCATTACAGCTTATTTTCAGGTCTCGCTTTCTTGGTCTTGATTACGGGACTAATTTCCAGCATGCATTTAATGCTCAACATCTTCAAGAACAGCACTCTTCATGTCTTCATCCATCCGGAAGCAATCCGGTCTCATCCGGACAAGCTTTCCTCCACCATTCTTCATTGTCTTCATTCACACAAGAACAGCCCCTTAAGGGAGAGAGAGGGAGGAGAGAGAAAGACTAGATTTCCATCTCTTCATTCCCACAGCCATTTCACGAGCGAAGACAGGCGATAAGACCAGCCAAGAGAGGGAAGTTCAGCCCCATGATCGATTGTATGGCTTGCTTTCAGCCTGCATACTACATCTCCATCATGAGAGGGAGCAAAAAACGGCCGCCATGTTGCTCCACGTTTTTTCTTCATCCCTCATTCTCTCTCCACATTTTTTGCTTCATAAGGTGCATAAAATTTTAGGGGGGGGTCCAAACTCAAAAGGCATGCCCAATTTTAGCCTCCCAAGTGTCCACCTTTTCATATCTTGACCATTTTGTGGCCATTTCCCCGTCCGGACTCCAAATCGAGCTCTGAACAATCTTGGGCATCCGGCTTTACATCCCGCATTGACTGGCAACTCTTGACAACCTGCATGGCAATTTGAAAAATTATCAAAAATCAACAAGTGTCACTCTGGGCGCTAAAAGTCGTATTTCACTTGGTGCTTAAAATCGTCCTAGCTGGAGCCGCTGCCTTCGATGTTGAATATTTTTCCCCTGATTTCTGGATTTTTTGCCAAACTTTAGGCACATCCCGAGCTCAAAACTTTGCTCTCAACTAAGATGGAGGTTATTGGCCTGAACCAATGGATAATGGCGAGCTCCAATTGTAATATTTCCACGCAATAAAAGTTAGTTGGTTAGTTTGAAATTTAGTTAATCAATTAATAACTAAAGACTAACTAAGGTAAAAATTGACTAGCATTAATATCTAATAATTTTCATTCAATTAAAAATATATTTAAAAAAATTGAAAGTCATAAATCTGACATTTTTCTCGGATTGATAAGGACCGTAGCCACCCTTCACGAAAAGTACAATGTGAACGGGACTTATGAGCCATATTAATCACTAGTATTAATGTGCATAGTTTGAATGGTCCAAAAATATTAGATTCTTGGGGGGGGGGGGGGGGGGGAACTATTATATTTTAGATATTATCCCAAAAAGATAGAGCTAAAAGTCATTTAAAAGAAAAGAAAAGTGATATTCTAGTTAGTTTTGGAGATTTTATAAAAAGAGAAATAAAGAAAAGTGACTACCAAAATCGCGCGCACTGCGATTGCAGTCTATAGGCAATAGACAGCACTTCGAACAGAGAAAAGAAGAAGGAGTGAACTAAGAGCTTTCTAATCAAGTGTCTTGGAGTTTTGCCCCCTTTTGGAGCCAATGCAACCATCAGATTTATGATATGAGCATCAGATCACTGAGTCTTCTAAGAGCCCCTCCACTCTTGTTCTCAGACTTATCCCCTTCTTTCTAATTCATTATAATTATGAGGCATGGGAAGGCACAAGGGAGCATAATGAGACCCCACAAGGTTGCAAGAGAAAGGGAGAGAGAGAGTATACCCCTCCAAGAGATTGTGAGAGAGAGCTTGAGAGAGAGAGAGAGAGAGAGAGAGAGAGAAGAGTTACCCCGAGAGGCTGCACAATTTTCCTCTATCTCGATCCTCGATTTAACCATCTTCTCTTACGCTCTCCCGTCTCGAATCCATTCCACCTTCTTAATCTCTTGAGTCTACTTGTGGACGTTGGCCTCCAAGCAAAGAATGTCGCGTGTAGATGACAATCCTACAACCAGCACAACAGAGCTTGGGCGAAGGCATCACTGTCAATCCAATTGCAGTACCGGTCATAAGTAATGTATTTTCAAATTGATAGATGCTTGTTTTAATGCTCACAAGAGATACATTAGGCTCCGTACCTTGTGGTGCTAGAATAGGTCATTGAAATGGATAAATCGCATCTCAAATATTCAAAGATGAAGTTTGTGAAGTGCTTGTATCAAAGGGAGTTAAATTGCGCCTAGTTGCTATGTGATGAATCCATGCATAGCATAAGCAACATATGGGACACTAAAGTATTGAGCATCGATGAGTCTTTGATTAATCTTTACCAAGGATAATATTGTTTAAAGTTCGCGAATGCATATACACGGTATATATACATGGGAGAGATTATGTAAACTTTACATCAATGACATGTGACTCCTTGCCTTAGGAGAAAGGAAGATAAAGCCAAGAAAAAAAAATGTTGCATAGTAGGAAAATGCTAAAAGATAATTGTCACTTAGAGAAGAGGCATAAATACTCTTGCTAGATTAATTAATTTGCATTGGAGTGATAGGACTTACGTCATGTATAGTATTGGGACCTTTAGTATATGCCTTAGGCTAAAGGAGGGAATATTAAGTAAATTCTACTATTTGGCCCCAAGGGGGAGAGTGAATATGAGATGGAATTATTGTCGCATCTATTATTGTATTGTTTGGGAAAAATACAATTAGTTTTGTTGGTTGATTGAACAACACCCTGAATGTTTTTCTTTCAATCAAGGGATTGTTGCATTGTGATTTGGATAAATATTCCAAGGCTTGTGTTGATGGCAAATGCATGGCAGGGGTCTGTAATGACAAGTTGCCATGGGAATAAAGGAATGTTTTTCTAGAATATGATATTAGGGCTGATTGCTTTGATTGTGCTTGAATTTTAATTGGATTAATTAAGGAATGATATTTTGCACGCATGGATCATCTCCAAGATCACATTGCAGATTATCCCGAGAGGGCACTGCTCGATTCACAGGCTGATGGTTGAGTGGTGAAAAGGCCAACCACGAAAATGGCATCTCACTCCTAGACCGCTTGTGGGTCAAGTGGAGCTCTGGAAACCCCTTGCTTGTCCAGAATGGAGTTGGAGATCCCCGTAAGCCCAACGTCTGGGACATTGGAAGATCCTATTCTAGATAATGGAAATTTGGTGCCATGAGATTTGGACCGGGTACTTCTGTTGGACAGAAGGGATACATAATTCTCATGTATGGGAAGGAGAAAAAGATCAACTTAAAGATAAGTTAAGGAACATGTTTGATAAAAGGACTGCTTGTTTTGTTTTTGTGTATGTGTTGTAAATTACGTGAACGAACTCTGTGCCCTAAAAGGCTTAATTAATGAAGCTGATTTTAAATGTCACACATAAATGTGGTAGGACCTAATTAGAAAACTAAAGCTACCGAGGAAAGTGCGGTGGACGTGACTTGGGTCTGTCCTACAGAAGGGTGGTCCCGGTTAGTTGGAACTTTTCTCAAAAGACGTAATAAAAAAACTGTGAAGACCTAGAGTCAGTAGAGTTAGAATCCTGATTTATGTTGTTTTAGGGGAGCGGAATGGGACTATGCCTTATAGGCAGAGAGGTTGAGCTTCTCATCCCTCTCGTTTCCCATTCTCCATGAACCAAGTGCAGCATAAATCCACTTCGACTCTGTTGTTCCTACGCAAAGTGGTTCATCTGGAGCTCGACGCTAGCTACTTCCTAGAGACTTGGCGTTTAGGAAAGAAACCCTGATTTCAGGTCGGTCCTAAGTGGGAACGGCCGAATACTTTCGCTTCGAGGCAGACTCGGGAAGACCTAGATCGCAAACCCTGTGACATTCCTTGCAAGTGCCAGGTGGCACCTTCTAGACTCCCCTCCCGATGGGCTACTAAGACGTGTCCCACAAGTGGACAAGTGGACATGTTACACCAACCAATTTGGTAACTTGTGACAACCAAGTTTTGGACCAAAAATTGGGGTAATTTGGACAAAATGAGGGTTACATGACTTAGTTTGGTTCAAACTTGCGTTACTTTTCAAGAACAGGGGTTTCTTCCCTTTCCTTTCAAGCTTCTCTCAAGAATCCATGGCCAAAACCTGATCCAAATCTCTTGCCTGTGATCTCTATCATGCAAAAGGACTTCATAGCCTTATTCTCCATCTCTCAAGCTTTCCATGGAATGGTGGAATGGCACAATATACCTCATTCTTTCCCAGGAACACAGCAGTAGGCAGCAACATGAATTGCACGTGCTACATATTCAAGCCTATTTCATGTCAAAAATGAACTATGGAGCTCAAGACACTCATGATTGATGCTCTAAAGCACTTGACTAATGGTCTCCTACAAGCTTTGGCAAGATTGCTCTCCATTTTTGGACTCTTCTCTCTTCTATGAACCCTATTCTTGATAGTTTTGGGATAGCAACAGAGAATCTCTAATTTCTTGAAGCAAATAAAGGGAGTATTGGTGGCAAATCACTCCTAGAGCTTGCTTATGCACGTGGTTTCAATCCATTGATAACATTGAAGCAACATTGAAGCATCTTTGGGTTCATTTTGATCTATGGAAGATTTGGACAGCTTGTATCTTCAATGTCAGTGAAAATCTTGGTTCTCTTGCCAATAATTGGAGTTTTTAGCTTATATTGGAGTTATTCTCTACCATCTTCCAAGTTCTTCATCAAATAGAAGAAGATTACTCCTTCATCAACCATCATTGAATCATGTGGCAACAATGGAGTCCATATGAAGTTGGGAGCTTATCCTACATTGAAGCATGCTGAAATTGGGGATTTCTATGGATCTTTATAGCTGAAGACATTCCATTTTTGTGTGAGGAATCTACATCAAATACATTCATCATTCACAAGCATATGAGGTCTTTTAAATCATCTTTAATCTCTCTTTTTTGAATCCAATTGTTGAGCTAATCCAATTGATGAATGAGGGATTAAAATGATTCAAAATTTCAGTTATTCTCTTAAAAGCACTTCATAAACAATCCATTTAGCAACCCTAGTGATTAATTATTGATTAATCACTTACATTCATTGAAAATTATCATTTTCAATGTTTCAAATTCTCACCCATTCTTCTCTAACCTGGCATTGAACTGTTTGCCTTTTGTCTCATTGCCTTGAATGAAAAAATATTGCCCAATGGTAAGTGAAATACAATTGTAAAGTAGTGAGTCACTGCTGTAGGTATTCCTTACCTAATCTCACTCCATTTTCAATCCAATTTCTTTCAAGCTCATGCATATCATGAAATGACAATCAAATCCTTTCCAATACATGCATTTCATGCTCTCTTCTTAATCTAGCATTGACCTGCCATGTCCTTACCAATGAGGAAAAGTGGATGTTGGGCGAGTTAGTAGGACAAAAGAGAGGTGACCCTTGTTGAGCTATTTGCAATCACACCTACTTCAATCCCTTTGTGAGAAGCGATGAGGGCTCAGGACTAGAATCCCATATGCACAGTAGGAGAAAGTACCACTGCTCAATTCCCATAAAGCATTGTACTTGCACTCTTTTTCTAATGCAATGATAGTACTCTTTTCTTTCTAGTAAAGTGTCATGTCACTGTCAATACACAAGATTGTGTTTATGAGTCCAAGTCTCAATCTTGGAACCTAATTCACTTCTGTAACAATTTTTCCTTGTCAAGTTCAATGTCTTCATGCGTTCCTTTTTCCTCTTTCAACCTCCATAGCTTCCGCATCTGCCATGCTCTAGATCCCGTGTATTTTAACATGGTATTAGAGCCTAGTCGGGCATGGCACTACTCCTCCAGCTCCATTCTACCCTCATCTAGCTCAGCTTGAGCTTAGTCCAACAGCTCAAGTTAAGTCTAGGAGCTCATCTTCTACTCCTTCTCCATTTGACCTACCTATCCTACTTCAAGCTCTTAGATCTCTTCAACCGGACAAGATCTTGACAAGCTTTCTTCTGGAGAACTGTAGCCCTACTCCTGGAGCTCCTCTCTATCACCTAAGAGCTCAGCATTAGGCCATTTCAAGCTCAGCATTGTGATTATACACAGTTGTTGCCATGTGTATCTGTCATAGCCAGACAGACCCTGCCAACTTTGAGGAGCTAGATCTTGCAATATAGGGCATAAATCTTCATGGTGTCTTCTACAAAGTTATTCTCCAACTTCAGGCACAACTCGATGGCACATCAAACCTCAACATTGATGACGATTTGGCTTAGCATTACAAAAAAACGTGTTTGTTGCCTGAAACATGCGCAGTTTTGATCGAGCTATTTTCTCCATGTATTCACAGTGCAATCTTACCCAAATCCATAGGGCTTTTAAATCCCATCAATCAAGCTTCAATCTCATGTAAAAAGTTCTTGAAATGATTGAGTATACAATGCACACTATGCAAAAAACCAAGCCTGGGTTAGAAACCCTAATTCAAAAGCCATAGCCAAACCTCACTGAAGCTCAAGAATCTCATCACTTTCTCTCTCCTACTACTTGGATCACCCTATTGACATCGAGATTCACTAATTTAGTCAGTACCACACATCAAGGAGGGGAAGTTCTTGGAGATCTTTGGAGATTTTTGAAGATTGGAAAACCAAGCATTCAACATCAAGCTCAATCTCTTCTCCCACTTCATTTATCTCACTCCTCTTGACTCAACAAAGCTGTTGCCACTCTGATCTGAGCTCCCAGCTCAGTTTCCAACAAGGACTCAAGTATCCATCAGCAAGGAGGGGACTCAAGTTGAAGGACAAGACAAGCATCAAGAATCAAGTCAAACTCAAGCAACAAACATCAAAGTTCAAACTAGTATCTTTTGATACTACACTGCCATTGCTTGTGTCTTTTTGACACATTAAAAATCAACTCTGCTACTGAAATCTAGTGTTGATCTACTATTGCTCCAGTCTTCTAACATGGGAAAAGACTATCTACCTGCTCACTTCAAAGGAGTTGGGTTTCATACCTAGCAGACCCACATCAAACTCATCCTAATGAAGAAGGGCCTCTGGGCCATTACCACTGGAAAAGAAAAGAAGCCCCATGATGCAGATCTTGCTGTCACTTGGCAAAAGAACGATGATAAGGCTCATGCCATTATCAAACTGGAGCTAGATGACAACTATATCCACCATATGGATAACTGTGAGACCTCATAGGATACATGGCAGAGACTTGATACTTTGTTCGGTGCACAATCTAAGTCATCAAAGTATGGTCTCCTGATAGAGTTTTTCAGGCTTGAAATGAAGTCTAGCACATCACTTGCCACACATCTAAATTACATGAAAGGACTTCTAACTCAACTTGCAAAAATCAACATTAAAATGGAAGAAGATGTTTACGTCTGTGTTCTACTTAAGAGTTTGCCTCTCCTGAATATAATAATGTATCAACAACCCTAATTAATATGCCAAACCATGAACTTGTTGATATCCATGCATCACTGTTACAGGAGGAAAAGAAGCTAAAAAATAAAGAAGAACCAAGCACCTCTAGAGATGAACATGCATTATATGTTGGCAACAGGTACAAAGGCAAGAAGGATCAGCTCTTTTGTGACTTCTGCAAAAGGACCGGACACACCAAGAAGTTCTACCATGCCAGAAAGAAGTCCCAAAAGGCCTATCTAGTTGCAGTCAAAGAAGAAGAAGAAAACGGAGTGAAGGAAGAAGAAGAAGAAGACCACCACCAGGAGAAGGACAAGCCCTTTCATACCTCCCATACCTCTTGGGAGGTGCATCCACGACATAAGAAGGATTATTAAGTGCCATTATTGAGTATTGTAATGAGGATATGATGTACTATTTAGAGAGAGAGAGAGAAAGAGAGTCAGAGATAGTCAATTCTATCAAAACAATGTATCTACTATGAAAGATTGAGAGAAAACTATGAAGACATTGACGATGAATACTATGTGATTGATTTCTATTCAAAAGTGGTGTATTCTTTTATGTTCCTTATCCTATTGATGGATTTTGTGAAGATGTTGAAGATTATGGTTGATTCTATTCAAACCGTGGGAGATATCTACTATGATACTACGTGAAGATTTGTTGTTTTCCTTGTTGTGGTTCTCTAAAGAATGAAATAAGAACGTGTTGATGTTACAAGATAGATTTTCTTGCAGTAGAATTCCCTTTCCCTTTGTGTCTCTCTTGGGGCTCCATGTTTTTGGTGTGCAGCCAGAGAAACTTACCATCAACAAGCATCAGAAGAGGCTCAAAATAAAGGAAATGGCATTGCCAAGAATAGGAGAATTCAATGGATGTTTGCAAAGTTCCTTCTTCCACTGAAGAGTTGGAGATTCTTATTTCCAAAGCCACTTTCTACGAGAATTTCATCCCACAATAGCAGAAACATATTACCATAATGATGTAAGCTCTATGTGGTGGACTATTTCCTCTTCTTATTGAAGCAATAGAGACGTGCATCTTGGTGGCAAATTGTTTGGGAGCAAACTAAAGAGCAAAAATAGAAAGAATGACCGTCCATGGAAGATTTGGCATTCATTGAGAAGTTTCCAGACATGATCAAGTGGGAGATCGTGAAGAAGCTTCAGGAGTCGTGGTCAGTGGAGGTTCACGAAAACAAGAAGGAAAAGAGTTAGAATTTGTTCGTGGATGCTCAACAGCAAGATATGTGGGATGCTTGGTGCACTGACAACCTCCTATTTGTTCAATTAACAACCCACTAGAAGTTGGTAGATAGAGTGTTTTTCACAACATACATTGTTGAAACCCTCAGAAGCTGGCATTATTATAATGATAGCACAACGACGATCCTAAGAAGAATGAGTTTTGATACTTTCAGAATGGAATATCTCCCCCTCTATAGTGGTCTGAAAGCTGAATTTAGAGATGTTGAAAAGAAGGAAGTAGAAGATATGTTGGCCAGAGAATCCTCCAGAGACTGAAGCCCCTCTCTGATTCTATTATGTTGAGTACAAACCAACTGGTTGGAGCCAACCCCCTGATGAATGATGCAATCAAGAGGCAAGCATTAGAACGAGTCTAGAGATACGAAGAGAGAAGGCAAGAATCAAGGCTGAAAATGAGCTTGTAGCAGAAGCCTCTTTTGACGCCCTAAAAGCACTCTTTACAGAAGTCCCCATAGTGACTCAAGGTCCCCTTCCTAGTCAGATTCATCTTGGAAATATTGATGACAGGCCATCAAATGTAGTCCCATTGCCAATTTTTAAGGGAGAGTACAATGAAGACACCGATCTTCATGTAGCAGAATTTATGGTAGCATGTGTGGCTAACAATGCCAGAACCCCTAAGCATTGGTTAGCGATATTCCCCGCCACTTTCAAGGGCGCGGCATTTCAATGGTATGAGAGACAAGCAGTAGGAACTTTTGGCACATGGGACGACCTGAAGTTGGCCTTCCTCACTAAATTCAGGCTTGAAGGTTTTGAAGAGCTGATGTGAGAGGAGTTCATGAACCTAAGTTAGTCCTCTAGAGAAAGAGTAGAAGCTTATGTCTCGCGAATGGAATCCATCCTGAAGAGATAGACTAACCATCATTTGGATGAAGGCTTTCAAAAAGGAGTCTTCCTCATAGGCCTACAACCAAAAGTACACAAGTTCGTGGAATTGAGAAGACCAGTTAATCTGCAAGCTGCAGTGGAAGGTGCAAGATTGTATGATGAAGTTAAAGCAAGGCTTTCAATGACTCCATGAAGAGGAGTCTTACCTTCTCCCATGCTAGGAATAGTATACCCATGAAATGCAGTCCCAGGGATAGTTCCCTATCCCTATCCCCAGATGCAAACAATGCCGCAGTTTAGTGCACCTAATCCACAGTGGTCGCCTCAACAACAGTGGCCTCAAACAGTTCCTCCAATGGTGACTCAACAAAAGTGGAACCCTACTAACTGGAATCAACAACCCCAAGTCTCAACAGGAGCTTTGAATCAGAACCAGAACAGAGGATCCTCTAGATCAACCCAACCAGTCTATGCAGTAATTATAGAAGCTTCCCAAAACCCTACTACAAGTACTCCAGGAAGTGAAAATCTATGAGGACTACCTCTCCAACTCAGTTGCAAGTATCAAGAAAGAGCTTATGAATATAATTACGAAGCAACTACACAGACACTGAAGGTAAATACTGCCAATATATCCAATCATATAGGAGCTGGGAGAGATGTGATGTGTTCTAATACATGGTGCAGAAAGTGCCATCAAGTGGGACATTTAGCCACTGAATGTACCCAAAAACCAACCATTCCGGGAGCCTTCTATTCCTATTGTTTCCGAAAAAACCATATAGAGGATATCTGCTCTCTGAAAGAGATGCATGAACGAAGATAGAAAGATGAAAATGCAAGATTCAACTTGCTAGAATCTAAAATGACAATGGAAGACATTGGACCAAAGCCTAGGGAGTTTGGTCCTAATTTCGGTCCAAGGAGGTTTCCCTCTCAAAGTTACAGAGGACGACAGTCTAGCGGTGGTCAAAGATCAGAGATGGAATGTTATAGATGTGGAGAAAAGGGTCATATCTTCCCAAATTGTCCAAACCCTAGAAGATCTATGGATTATAAGCCCTTATAGAGTTGATGCAAAGGATAAGGCCACATTGCAAAGGACTGTCCAAGTCCAGTCCCTGTCAAGGCCAATGCCACTGATAGCCAGCAGAAGGCACAAGAGCCTGCCTCCAATTTGGTAGAGTTAGAAGTTTCCACTATCACACATGCCAAGAAGAAGGAACCAGTTGTCCAAAAAGAGAACAACTCCCCTGCCAAGGCTGTGAAGTTCAACCTGCCAACAAAGGAACAGAGCAGTACAAGACAAAACAGTGCAGTACAGAGCACTGCAGTGCCATAGAGAGTCACAGAGACAATCCCAGAAACAGGACCAGAGGTCCAAGAAATAGAGGATGCAGAAGTCTCTCCTCATGAAGACGAAGCGCATATGTTGCCGCTCCTAGAAGAAAAAGGAAAGATGAAAGTGGGCGTGGCCCCATTTCCCAGTCAATTGGAAAAGCATGTGGATCCTATCAAAGGGTATGATTTGGTCAAAGACCTAGACACCTTTAAACCAAACCTAACATTCCAACAGTTGCTAATGTTGTCTCCCAGTTACCGAAAGAGATTCAAAAGCATCTTGACAAGAAGTCGTGGCCTAAGGATTGCTCCCCCAACAACAACAAAGTCCAACAGAGCCTCAGAACCTGCGAAGGAAGTGGATGTGGCTAATGCCTTCCTAGATCTTGGAACCCCAAAGATTAGTGTATGGATAGAAGGATGCTTTATTTCAGATGCATTGATTGATGGAGGCTCATCAATAAACACAATGACGGATGTTACAATGAAGGATCTAAGTTTGCAAGGAATTCAATCTACATAGTGACTTATCAGATTGACAGATCAAAGCAGAATTAAATTATTGGGCATCCTCCCATACATAAAAACAACCCTTGCAGGAAGAGACTATTGGCTGACATATTTGGTGGTCAAATCAATTTTTTATGGAACCTCGTACCCTCTGTTGTTGGGAAGACCTTGGCTTTTTGAAGCAAGAGCCAAGGCGGACTAGTTCAAAGTAACCCTAACCCTAGGCAGAGGACCCAACAAAGTGGTGTTGAAATTGTATGAATCGCAAAAAGGCAATGGATCCACATCCATCGAAGTCATAACAGACTTCTCCAATGAAGTAACAGATGGTACATCAGGAGACGAAGAGGTTGTTAAACATATATTTCCCAAGAAAACAGAGGCACATTCCCTAATAGTGGGCACTGTAAGCCAACTACCGAAGGAAGCAAAGTCTTTGTCCATGGGAGAATACCTCCTGCCTCAACTTGAATTGACTTTTAAAATCACATCTGACACCGAGATAGAAGCATGGATGTACTGCTCTCCATGTTACATGGCAGTCTCGCAGAGACAAAGCCAGAGACAGAAGCAGACGCAGAAGCAGACACAGAGGTAGAGGATCTGTTCTTCTCCTACATAGCCTCTACAAAAGCACAAACAGAGCCTCCAGAGGAAGAGGATGAAATTAATGAGGAAGAAAACAAAGCAGGTTATGAAAGTGCAGTTGAAGAAGATCCTCTGATAGCGGACGATCTTATTAATGTCCCTATAGAGACCTCAAAGGTTGAGGATCTCAGGGTGTTGGATGGAATGGCCATGGTTCCATTTGGATTAACCAATGGACCACAAAGTATGCAGAATCTACATAAGCAATGGATCAAAGGTATAAAAATTAAGTTCACCAGTGACTCATGTCGCCCTGACCATTCAATCTGGAGAAAAGATGATGATGATGATGCCCCTTGTCAACAAAAGCCAGAGCCATTAGAGCCGCAGCTTATAGAAGGTCCATGCTATGTGACATTCCTAGATGCATCCTCTGAAGATGAATCCCTAAGTCCAAAAGAAATCACCACTCACACAAAAGCAAACAAAGCTTTGATACCCTTCCAGTAATCTCAACAAACAAATGAGTCATCTGTTCAGAAGGAGGACACTGGTTCTAGTGGAACATCAGACAATGACACTACTCCCTTGAAGGAGTTAGACCTCTATCCAGAAGCAATCCGTGGGACATTTATCCGCGAAGTGGAAGGTGAAAGGCAAGCGACGTTCTTGGATAATGATGGTACTAAACGTTACTTGAAAGTGGGTCTCAATCTTCCAGAAGAAGAACTAGTGGTCATGCGAGACTTACTAAAGGAGAACTTAGACGTGTTTGCTTGGTCGTACAAAGACCTAAAGGGGATTAACCCTATAGTATGTCAACATCACATTGACCTAGACCTTGGTGTCAAACCTGTGAGGCAAAGACAAAGGCATATGAATCCTAATTATTCAGCTCTGGTAAAGGTTGAATTATTGAAGTTTCTTGAAGCCGAGTTCATTTATCCCGTGGCTAACAGTGAATGGGTTTTGCCCATTGTGATAGTACCTATGAAGAATGGGAAACTTCGAATATGTGTGGACTTTCGAAAGCTGAACTCGAAGACGAAGAATGATCATTTCCCTATCCCTTTCACAAACCAACTGTTAGACACACTGGCATGCCATGAGCTCTATTCCCTCTTGGATGGATTCAGCGGATATAACCAAGTCCAAATCGCAGAAGAGGACCAATCCAAAACAACCTTCACCACAGAATGGGGGACCTATGCCTATAGAGTGATGCCGTTTGGGCTTTGTAATGATCCTACCACCTTCCAATGAGTAATGATGGCTGCCTTGATTTCATTGAGGTGTATCTTGATGACTTATGTGTCTATAGCTTAATACGTGAGCATTGGGACACCTAGAGCAATGCTTTGATAGATGCTGAGAGTATGGGATTTCTCTCGACCCCGAAAAATATGTCTTTGGTGTCTCATCAGGTGTTCTTTTGGGCCATATTGTCTTTGCACAAGGGATTGCAACAGACCCACGAAGATTGAGAAGATTGTCACAGCACCAACAAACCTCAAGCAAATGAGAGGATTTCTTGGCCATGTGGACTACTATAGAAGATTTATTGCACATTTTGCCACCAAGGCAGCCCCTCTACACAAGTTCCTAAGGAAAGATATGGATTTCCTTTAGACTAATGATTGCAAAGAAGCCTTTAATAACCTAAAACAATGTCTTATCCAAGCACCTATCTTGCAGTCTCCTGATTGGATAAAGGAGTTCCATGTGCACACAAATGCATCAGTTGAAGTGCTAGGTGATGTCCTATGTCAAAAGGGCCCCTCTAAATTAGATCAACCAATCTATTATGCAAGTCGGAAAGTAACCGATCACGAGCGAAGTTGAGTGCTTAGGAATGGTGTTTGCACTGGAGAAGTTTCTACACTATCTATTATCAACGCATTTCAAGTTCTATGTGGATCATGAAGCCCTGTCCTTCCTGATGAACAAAGCAGATGTCAAAGAACGGCTAATGAGATGGTTGCTCATGTTCCAAGATTTCTATTTTGAAGTGCTCACTAAGCCTGGCTGTTCCCATGTCCTAGCCAATCATCTGTCACAGATACCTCAAACTGAAGAGAAGAGGAATAGGATAATCCAGACCTTTCTGATGCTTCCTTGTTTTTAGTTGAAACAGTTACTCCCTAGTATGCAAACATAGCCAACCTCCTGGCAACTCAACAGTATCCTCCTAGAATCTCAAGTCGTGAGAAGAAGAAGCTTTTGTTAGAATCAGCCCCTTATACCTTGTTAGGCGGTGCACTGTACAAGAGAGACAAAGATGAAGTATTGCAAAGACGTGTTGCAAGAGATGAAATCAGCATAGTATTGAAAGTATGCCATGACGAACCATGTGGTGGACACTTCACAGGAGAAGTAACAGCCAAAAAGGCTCTACTCACAAGATATTGGTAGCCAACCCTCCACAAGGATGCATATGACTACTGCAAGAGATGTGATGCTTGTCAGTGAATAGGGAAACCCACCAAAAAAAGTACCATGCCACTGCAACCTATTCTTCCCCTAAAGTCGTTCGAGAAGTGGGGGATTGATTTTGTGGGTCCCATTGATTCGCCTACCAGACGGAAGCAAAAAATATATATCCTAGTATGTATTGATTAAGTCACAAAGTGGTATGAAGCTAAAGCTCTGAAGCAAGATGATGGTAATAGCGTAGCCCTATTCATGTACGACAATATTATCACCCATTTTGGCAATCTCCTCGAGCTGGTAAGTGACAGAGGTACTCATTTCCTTAACAAGATCATGGAAGAGTTGACGGAACTGTATAAGATCCACCATCGCAAGTCCACTCCTTACTACCCCAGAGCCAACGGTTAAGTTGAAGTCACTGAAAGGGAAGTGAAACCCAGAAGGAAGAAACTTGGCGGTGAGAGCTATGGTGGGACGGGGAGCAAGAGCTGAGAGAGAGAGAGACTCAAAAGTGGAAACTCCAACAACCATAATGTGTGGTCGGGCCTTTCTTTATTCAAAATGTCACTAAAAGAATAAAGAATAAGTGATTGTGACAGGCACTCACCACCTGCAGTGTGCAGTTGGCAGGTACTATCAGTATAGTAATACACTGGTGGCTAGACGGAGGCACCTTTACCCCCAACAATCCCCCACTTAAAGGCGAATCTGCCCCACTGAGAGAGAAAAAGAAAAGATAGTACAACATGTATACATGTACAATAGGATGAGGAAAAAGACGTCATCTCATCCAATGCCCATCAATCTCCTGAGGAAGGCAAAGCGCTCGGTAATGAGGCTTTTTGTGAGCAAGTCTGCAAGATTCTGCTCAGTTGGAAACTTGACAGGGTCAACAGACCTGTCCTCAACAACCTCGCGAATGAAGTGATACCTCACCTCAATATGTTTTGTCTTCGCATGGAAGACCGGATTCTTGGCCAACTGAATGGCACTCATAGAATCTGAATGCAGTGTAGGCATAGCATCTATTATACCAAGGTCTATAATCAAACGGCCTAACCAGATAGCCTCCTTGCAAGCCTCTGTGGCTATAATATACTCGGCCTTTGTAGTAGAAAGAGCCGTACGCTTCTGTGCCCTGGACATCCAAGAGATAGCCCCTCCAGCATAAGTAAACACATAGCCAGAAGTGGACTTCCTACTATCTACATGTCCTGCATAATCAGAGTCAGTGTACCCCATGACTCCTGTATCCTAGTTACCATAACAAAGGTACATATCTGCTATGCCCTTCAAGTACCTCATGATACCCTTTACGGCATCCCAATGTTTATTGCCAAGTGTAGCCATATAATGTGCCACAACCCCAAATGCAAAAGCTATATCTGGATGGGTGGCTATCATGCCATACATAAGATTGCCCACAGTTGATGCATAGGGAATCTTGGCCATCTCGGCCCTCTACTCATCTGTCTATGGACAATCCGCCTATGAAACCTTCACATGAGAAGGTAATGGACAGCCAATAGAATTAACATCCTACATGCGGAAGCGCTCAAGGACTTTATGAATGTTCTCCCTCTGTGACAAATAGAGTAGTCCTTGAGATCTATCGTGCGTAATGTGCATACCAAGTATATGAGAGGCCTGTCCCAAATATTTCATCTCAAAGCTCTTCTTGAGTTGAGCCTTAAGAGCATCTAGCTCCTCATGAGCTATCCCTACTAAAAGCATGTCAACCACATAGAGTACCAAAATCAATAAAGAACTGTCATGGGCTTTCTTCATGTACAAGCACAGATCCATAGCACTGCGATTGTAGCCCTGTGACTGCATGAATCCATCAAACTTATGGTACCATTCCCTAGGTGCCTGCTTCAAGCCATATAGACTCTTCTTTAGCTTGCACACTAGGTGTTCCTTGCCAGAGTCTGCAAAGCCCTTAGGCTGCTCCATGTAAATCTCATCATGCAAGTCCCCATGTAGAAAAGCTGACTTGACATCCATCTGGTACAAAGTCCAGGTCAAGTTGTGCAACCAAGGCCAAGACAAAGCGTAGGGTGGTCATCTTGACCATAGGAGAAAATACTTCATCAAATTCAACACCATGTTCCTGCTTAAAACCCTTAGCAACCAATCGAGCCTTGTATGCGGGCTTGGGGTGTCCAGGGGTACTTTTCAGCTTGTACACCCACTTGCATGGTAAAGCCTTCTTACCTTGAGGCAAGGAAACCAAATCCCAAGTCTAATTCTTATGGGAACAAAATGGTCATCTCTAGTAGAATGCCTGAATCTAGCTGACCGACATAGTGTCTAACATCAACATGTATAGCATCTGTGGCATGAGCATCAAGTGATGCTGCACATTGTCTAGCTAGCCATTGAGCGGGCTGAACGGGAGCATGTGGCTCCTCCTGAAAGACAACTCTGCATACCTCAACCACTTTCTCAAGTTGCATATGCATTTTGTCCTCATGAAAGATGACATCATGACTGTGGATCACTTTTCGCGCCTGCGGATCCCATAGACGATAACCCATCTCTCCTGCATCTCCATAGCCAATGAAAATGCATTTGATACTTTTAGGATCCAGCTTATTGCATTTCTCCTTGGGCACATGGCAAAATGCCTCACATCCAAAGACATGCAAATGATCATAAGAGGGGGGCTTGCCTACCCATACCTCCTCTGCAACTTGAAATTCAATGCCATTGCTAGGCGACCTGTTAATGAGATGCACGACGGTAGTAACTGCCTTAGCCCAAAAGTGTTGCGGTAAGCCAGCCTGGCTAAGTATGCTATGGACCCTTTCCTGAATGGTCCTATTCATGCGTTCAGCCATACCATTCTGGGGTGGGGTGTAAGGGGCAGTCAACTGATGCTTAATACCCCGCTCATCACAAAACTGCTCAAAAGCATGTGATACATACTCACCCCCATTATCTGACCTTAGGCATTTTAGCCTTTTCCCAGACTGGTTCTCTGCCAATGTAAGCCAATGCTGAAATGTGTCTAAGACATCGGATTTTCTCTTTATGGGATAAGCCCAAACCTTACATGAGTAATCATCGATGAAAGTAACAAAGTACTTTGCCCCACCAAGTGACTAACAAGGCATGGGCCCACATACATCTGAGTGCACAAGAGCCAAGGGCTCAACCATGCATTTCTTACCAGACTTTTTATGCGTATTTCTAGTCTGCCTGCCATACAAACAATGATCACAGGAATCAAAATGCGAAGAGTCAAAAGGCGGAAAATACTGCAAAGCACGGAGCATTTTCATTTCTTTAAGAGACATATGCCCCAAACGAGCATGCCAAAGGGATACATAGGGAATAGAACCCACAGACAAAACATGATCCAATGTAGCTCCAGATACAAGTCAGGGATAGAGGCTGCTAGACTTGGCACCTCTTGCAAGTACAAGCTTGCCATGAGTAATCTTCCATGCAGAGTCTCCAAAAGACACAAAATACTCTGCATCATCAAGTTATCCAGCTAACATAAGGCTGCGAGTCAATGCAGGTACATGGCATACATCATGCAAAACAAAAGAGCTTCCAGAAGGAAACTGCAGCCTAACATCTCCAATGCCCACAATGTTAAGAGACCTGTCATCACCAAGATGCACAGAACTAGACATGGTACGATAGGTATGAAACCAATCTTTACAAGGTGTCACATGAAAGGACGCACCCGAATCTAAGACCCAACACTATGCATACATAGAATGTATCTCAGAAGTCTGTAAGGCATCGCATGAAGAAGCTGCAAGTATGTAATCATCATCTAAATCAGTGGCATGCATGACATTAACCTCTTCTATCTTCACACTGGACTTTGCCGGTATAATACTGCGCTCAGAAGACTTTTCCTGCACTTTTTCTTTTCCCTTTTCCTTACTCTTATCATCACGCATTTTGTGACACCACGGCCTAATATGTCCTGCTTTGCCACAATAATGACAGGTAAGATCAGACTTCTATCCACGGGACTTACTGTGACCACTGACTTGGACCTGGACTTCTGAGAGTCCCTGCCCTTATGATCATTATCATGCTTACCATGTCTGCCACCTCTAACTGTCAATGCATGTGAAGAGCGGGAAGCATCATTGTTTCTCTTGTTGATTTCCTCAGTCAATAAAGCACTCTCAACATCTTTGATTTTCAGCCCATCAAGCTTGTTCGTGCATATGGCAGTACGGAAGACATCCCATGATTCAGGCAAGGTGGCAAGCAGAAACAATGGGTGCAAGTTGTCTTTGAACTCAATACCCTATGACAACAGACTCTTCATGATAGCATGAAACTGACTGAAATGAGATGAAAGGGAAGTCCCCTCCTTCATGCGAAGGTCCATTCACTGCTTCAGCCAATACATCTATGATGCAGGACTCTGCTGCGCATAAACCTCCTAAATCTTCTCACATAAATCCCATGCACTCTAATTCTCATCTTCAGTAACATTATGATGGACCTCTTTCTACGAGTGACAGAATAATGGTAGACTTGCATAGCTCATCAACTTCCATCCAAACATCATCATCCATATCCTCAGGTTTGACACTTTTCAAACGCAAGGGTTTAATCTGCAACTTTTGCACCAAAACCTGCCATATTTAGGAGTTCTGATACCCATAGTTGGTACCATCCAACTTGGCAATGTTAAAGAGAGTTGTATCTTTCAAATGACCAGCCATACTGCCCCAAATCAAAGCAAAAAACTAAAATTGCAGGTTGTTATAATTAGCAAAAAATGCACTAAAACCACCGCTAAGACTAGCTGAAAGGGTGGATTTCACCAAGAGAAGCACCTGTCCACCAAATATGACCAAGTTAACATCAAATAGTAAGCATTACCCTCATAGAAGTGCTCAAAATCTGCAGATTTCAGCTTGCTGTAATAAATGACAGCATTATGTAAAATTGTCCCAAAATGAAGCAATCACTGATACATATGTCATTGCAACTGCCAAGTAATAAGATACATCCAACAGTGAGTTTCCAGGGGCAAGAACGTACTAAGAACTGTCAAACCAATAACCTGTCAGGCAAGAGACATCTCATAGGTCCAGAAGTCATGCATGTAATGGGTCTCGGGGTAAGAGAAGAGACCAAGCACAAGCACAACTGATAGAGCAAGAAGCTCAATACATAACCATCCAAGATGCATACAAAACTAACAAACATGTGTGACAGAGATAGGTGCATGCCCCAATAGGCGTATCAAATCAGCCCACTATAGACAAATTGCAGAAATAAAGCTCTCAAGAGAGCAAATGCATGTAATTGTCCCATAAGCTCAAGCTCATCTATAAATAAGACTCTGTGTACATCCGAATATACCAAGAGATTCCCAGTGGAAATGAAGTCAGATGCAAAGAGAGCAAGCAATGCTCTAATACATCAAATACATAGCACTAGACATGCCAAATCCCAGTAGGGTAGATTCGGAGCATAAATCCCAAGCTATCTCAGACCCATAAAGCATAAGCCTAAAAGCATTCAAAGAGCATGGAGCTCACAACCAAATGTAATGCCCAGTAGATCCAAAATGCTCAAATATATATGAAGATGAAGCTCCAAGTAACTATCAAGCATGGACAAACCAAGTGGCATCCATATCTAACCAAAGCATAATTGCAAGAGGCCTAAATGTCAAGCAGTGACAATAGGCATAAACCAGTCCAAAGCATGCCAACTGAAGCCAAATGCCAGTTAAGGATGACCAAGTCGGAGCCTAATCCAAGCTCAAAAGCATTCCAAAACCAAGAAGAAGCATTTGACAACCTCCAAATACATCAGGATGATCATTCAAACCTCCAGAAAGTACCCCGAATCCATGAACCAATGCATACACCAAGTAAATGAGCTTCAACCCACTGTATTACAGCAAGCAATTTAGTGTTATATGAAGCTCAAACAGTGCTCAAATCTGCTCCAAATCAGTCCCAAAGCATAGACTAAGCATCCCATAATATCTGGGCATCATCGGGCATCAACAGGCATCAAACGGGCAATGCCAAGAAGCATTAAATAGTAAATGTCAAGTGCTCCCTGTTTTGACAGTCCTGGGACTGTGTATACAGCAAAGGGCTGAAGGGGGAAGAATCAATCACTGAGAGTCAAGCACCAATGCCAAGGAATCAAGCAATGCTCGAGAAGGTTGCCAAGAGTTCCGGAAAGCTGAGAAGGAGCAGGGGAATGCCGGGGAGCAGATCAGCCCAGCCCCCTAAAAATGCGCAAAAAATTGCACTAGCTGTTCCTGGGGGTTGGAGGATCTACAACAGCCCTCGGGGGCACTCGGCAAGGTCAAGTGGACTCTAATGTAGCCCGGGAAGAAGCCGACGAAGGTCCAGAAGCTCGAGGAGGAGGTGGGAGATCAAAACATATCTGCAAATGAAGGTGCCATGGTTGCCATTGAAGCTCGGGTTGAAGCTCTTCAAATCCGAGGTGAAGAGAATGCCGAGAAAGCTCAAATGCCTTTGCTCTAATACCAATTGAAAGGAAAGTGGAACCTAGGAGGAAGAAGCTTGGCGGTGAGAGCTATGGTGGGACAGAGAGCAAGAGCCAAGAGAGAGAAAGACTCAAAAGTGAAAACTCCAACAATCACAATGTGTGGCCGAGCCTTCCTTTATTCAAACTGTCACTAAAAGAATAAAGAATAAGTGACTGTGATGGGCACCCACCTGCAGTGTGCAGTGGCGGGTACAGGTGCCTTTACCCCCAACAGTCACCAACCGCATCCTCTGCTCAATCTTGACAAGAACGATTGCTGCACATCGTCGCAACTAGGACGATCGACTTACAGAGGCCCTCTCAGCATACAGAACCTCCCATAAGGTAGCTACAGGACTGATCCCTTTCCAGCTAGTGTATGGTACAAAAGTCGTCTTCCCTGTCGAACTGGAATTTTCCTCTTTGCGAGTGGTAGTTAAAGAACGCTTGGGAGATGATGAGTCACTGCAACACCGTCTCATGCACTTGGAATGTTTAGACGAGATTCGACGAATGGCCCTGCAGTGCATGGAAACCACTCAAGTGCGACATAAGGCCTATCATGAAAGTTTCATCAAGCACAAGGAGTTCAAAGAAGGTGATCTTGTCATGGCCTATGATTCAAGATTTGGCAAGTTTCCTGGCAAGCTTCAACAATGGTGGATGGGCCCATACAAGGTACTTGCTATCAACCCTAATGGCTCTGTTCAAATGCAAACCGTTGATGCCTCTGATGATCCCTTTCTGATCAATGGCTATCTTTTGAAGAAGTACTTCCCTCCTTAGGGATCCTAACAATCACACTTGACACACCCTTTTCCTTGTGGGTGTCGCATTGTCCTTCTCCTTGTGCTTCTGATAGCCCTTATTATCTTCCTCATGAGGCGGTCTTGTTCTACTAACCTCTCCCAGACACCTCCCATACTTACTATGTTCTCCTCTCGTCTGATCCAGTAGTGGTAATGTGGATGGTTCTACTACATGGTATTTCTACCATTCTCTTTATTAAAAGAAAAAAAAAAGAAAAAGAAAAGGAAAAAAAACAAAACAAACAAAATGTTATGGGAGAAAAGGAAGAAATTCCCTGTCATAGCAGGCCTCGTTCCAAGAAAAGGTGGTGGAAACACCCTTGGGCGAAAAGTTGACTGTGGAAAAGGTGGTAACACCTTGCAATTTAGGATAGTTGATTCATCAGCAAAACCTTTCCAGAAGCAATTTGAAGCCACCTCCCTTGGTGCGCTGTCTCTGCAATATCAATCCATCTGCCCTCCTTAACAGATGATCTTTCATACAAATCATCAAAGTACCAGATGTGTCAGCTACCTTCCTGGGTACGCATCATCTTTAACACTCTAGTGACCACAACAGCCGATGCAATATTCATCACCAACCTCCTTGAGTGATGCGAGTTTTCATCCTAACACAATGGGGATGTGAGTATGGCCTTCCCTCTGTATCTATCAAAAGAGTGTGAGATAGAGGGTGGGATGAGTGACCAGTCTTTCCCTTCAAATCAAATGAGAGGCGAGATGTGCGAATGGAGTATTGCACTCACAGGTTGGGCCTCTCAATGCAAAATGCACGATCTGTTTCTGTGCACTACACCAGAAGGCTCCCTGGCCTTCCTTCTTGCACTGTATGCCGCCATAGGGCGGGATGCACTGTTGCACTATCAAATGCGCACAAGGCATACAACCATTCTACACAAGTGAATGTGAGGATTACATCAATGGGTTTCAGGAATGGGCTGCCCTATGTATCTTTCAACAGAGTGTGAGATAGAGGTGGTGGGCTGAGTGTGACTGGTGTTTCTCCTCAATCAATTCCGAGAGGTGAAATTGAGGGATGTTACGATAATTGGAGTCGAGTACGTTTTCGTTTCCCTATGCACACAAGGGATGGGTCTCTGCCATCAGCACAACACACGTCACCTTGCTCTGTGCACTGCACTACAAGGCTCCCTGGCCTTCCTCCTTACACCTATGTCAAATGGGTGGAACGCATGAATGCACCATCAATTGTGCACACTGGCATACTTCCTCCCAATCACTTTTTCCTTGTTCATTTCAACACAGGCCGTGAGCTATGGGATTTCATGCTTATTCATTGAGCAATATGCGTCACGGGGTGAGCGATTGTTTTATCATCCTCTTGAGTGCCCATGAGCTGAGAGTTCTATTCTTCGTTATCGACACTTGAATCGACGGACTTTATCGACAAAACTATCTCCCTGGGTGCTATTGCATGGTCCTTGCCGTGCTGGACGTGTTCTATGGTGCACCCTAGTCCCTCTTGCCGCCTGACGACGGCTTCAATTTTTCTACATCAACAAGGCGGTTCCCTTCAACCATCTACGAAATGGGCCAAGCGTTCCTAACCCTACTTTTCTGATTGCAAGTATATGTTATGTCTTAAGTGTGGGGATGCTAGTGTCCAGTTGGTTGACCAGTCTGTGGCCGTGACGATCAATCTACTCTAACTGGTAAGTTCTTAAGTGTGGGCACACGTCCCTACGCGTCTAATGTGCATACCCCCTACATATATCATTACACAATCATGTGTGTCTACCCCATTCTAGTTCTGTTCCGATGGGGCCCCTTCCTCACCCACCCACCCTCATACCCCCTATCGTTGAGGCCGTTTTCCTTGTGGTTGCTTTTATTGTGTAATTTTTTTCTTTTCTAGGTGAGCATCCCCTACGTTCACCAAATTTTCCATCCAACCTTATAGCCATGTTCGTTGCTTCAAATGCCCCACTTTTCCTTTTTATATCCCCCTGTTCCGGTTTACCATTTTGTATTATTAATTTTTTAAGCTTTTCCCGCCCAATTGAATGTATTTCCATGCGAACGTGTCCTTATCACTTCGGAACAATGATCTAATGTACCAATCCTCTCCTACGCCTTCCCTTGGATATTTCTCCTTTTACACACCTGTCATTTTGAGGTACGATTTGTCCGTATTTAATTTTTGTGGAGTTTCGTACCTTTTTCGTATATATTTTTGTCTTTTTTCCATGTGAGTCTACCCTATTCTCCTTTGAATTCAATTCTGACTGGCTTGCCTTGTTCGGCCACCTTTTCTACACAATTCTCCTTTTTCCTCCGCCCTATTTTGACCTCTCAATTTTTTGTTATTAATTTTTATTGGTGTTATCGAGCTCTATTTTATTATTTTTTCCATGTGAACGCCTCCTAACCCCATCCGAACTGCAATTTGATGTGATAGCCCTGAAGATTCTATCTGTCCTGACATTTTTTCTTTTTCCCGCTCTCCCTTCCAGTGCACGGATCATTCACTATTAATTTCATAACCTCGTTTCGGATACGATTTTTTGGTTTTTTCCATGTGAACGGGTCTTATCTTCATCAGAACTGTGTTCTGACATGATAAGTTTGTTTGGTATAACTTTTCCCATCATTTTCATTTTTCCCGTGTTTCATTTCGGTGCATGGATTCTTTGATATTAACTATTGTATGGGTTTTCGAGCCTATTTTTTGCCTTTTTCCCATAGAAACACCTTGATTTGATCCCTACCATCCCGTTGTACTTTTCCATAGTCTCCCTCTCGCCTTCTGACCCAGTTTTTCTTTTTACGGCATTGCATTCCGATGCACGGTTTGTGCGTTATTAATTTTTCTTTATTTTGTTGTGTTCTTGCGTGCCTTGCCTTGCACGTGAATGAGCGTGTTTTTGAATTTACGCGCCTCGAGATGCCATGTTCTCTTTGCGCCCTTTCGTCCCAACATATCGGCCGTGTTCTGTCCCATCCCTGCAAAACCCCCCCTCCCAACCCCCCGTGCATATGCACAGGACGGGGGTGCCCTCCCTTTCTTTTGGGCTTTCCTTTTATTTTCATTTCCTTTTTTTTTAAATAAAAATCAATGAAACACAAAAGACCCAAAAAAAAAAAAAAAAAAAACCACAACAACAACAACACCACCACGTCAAAATCACAACCATAACACTTTTTTTAAACAACAAAACAAAAAAAAAAAACCCACAAAAACACATACAACACTTACAAACAACAACCAAACCACAAACACAAACCAAAATAAACACACAAAAAACAAAAACCCCTAAAAAACAAAGCACACAACAAATAATTATTTACACATTTAAAAAAACAAAAAACAAAACAAAAAAACCACACAAACCACCACTTTACACACCTCTCAAAAAATCAAAACAACGCAATAATCATACAACAAATTAAATTTTATTTAAACAAAAAACAAACAAAACAAAAAATAAATAAAAATACAAATACAAATAAACAAATAAAAAACTTACCCAAAAATTTTAAAAAATCAAACAAAAACCCCAAAAATCCACAAAAAAATAACAAAATACAAAATACAAACACAAATAAACAAATCAAAAACTCAAAAAAAATTCAAAAAAAAAAACCACCAACCGTCTTCTTTCTCTCCCTCCTTTCTCGCCGCCTACGACCTCGCCCCCCCTCTGTGATGGCCCTCTCCACCTCGCCTCTTCTCCATCTCCCCCGCCTCTCTGCCTCCTCCCCCACCTCTCCTCGTTGCGCTACCCCGCACGCTCCTCGCCCGCCCTTTCGCCTCCTCTCCCACCTCTCGATGGCCTCGCCCGCCCTTTGGCCTCTTGTCCCACCCATCTGCCTCCTCCCCCACCTTGTCTCCTGCCCCACCTCGTCGCCAGCCTCGCCCGCCCTCTGGCCTCCTACCCCGCCCCTCTGCCTCCTCCCTCACCTCGCCTCCTGCCCCACCTCGTCATCACCGGCCTTGCCCGCCCTCTGGCCTCATGTCCTACCCCTCTGCCTCCTCGCCTCCTGCCTAGCCTCTCACCTACCATCGCCCCACCTCTGCGGCCTCCTCTCCCACCTCTCCTCGCCCGCCCGTCCTTTTGGCGCCCCCCCCACCACATCACATTTACCCACCCCCCATTTTGGCCTCCCATCCACCAAATTTTGTCCCCCCCCCTCCACCAAATCTGCCCCCCCTTGAACTCATGTACCTATTTTTAATTTCAAAACTCGATAAAAAAACTCGAGAAAACACCAAAAATCTTAAAAATTTCTTTAAAAATCAATTAAAAAACAAAAAATAGTTGAAACATCCTTTACCAAATTGGAAATTTTTTTGTTTTATTTTTGTGGTTAAAATGCACAAAATAAATTGCAAAAAATTTACAAATATTAAGAATTCTTCAAAATCCATGAAAAATTGAACAAATTTTACTTTTAAAAAATAAAAATAAAAAATAATTTAAAATTTTTCACCAACTCATCTTAATATTTCTAAAATATTCCATGCGTTAAAAATGCTTTGCCAAATGGTCTAACTATTATTTTAAGGCAAAAATACTAAATTCAATACCTAAATTCATGAAAAAATCATGTTCAATTCCGAAAATAAGCTAAAAAATACTAGATCAATCCAAAAACATTGTTGAAACTTGATGGTCTAGTTTTTACTCATGGTGGAATGTTGAAACCTCGCCATAAAATTTTACAATATATTCATGTGTCTCATTTATCCCATTTTAATCATATTTTTTAAAAAAACAAACAAACAAACATCGAATATCACCTTTAAAATAAAATTTAGAAAAATTAAAAATAATAAAATATCCTAACATAATCAACAAAAATAAAAATAAAATAAATCGTGCACATCAAACACATATACTTTCACTAACCTTGCCTTAACATGTCACATCATTTTCCGTTCGTGGTTTTTTTCATTTTTGGACTGCTGACTTGCATCTTGGGATTGAGACGTGCGTATTTCATTTCATTGCATAAACCCATACCCACTTCCAAGTACTTTTCTTTTTCCCTTCCTATTTTTTATTTTTCGCTACCCCAAAATTCACGATTAATTCTTAAAATGAATCCTAAACACCGCCATGGCACGCGCACTCGCGCCAAACACACCTTTTTTTAAATAAATTAAAATTAATCCACCATTCACTTTGCACGTGCTACATGCGCTTCAGAGACACCTTAATTTTAAATAAAAATGAACCATGCGTCACAAAAATGCACGTGCTAAAAAAGAAGAGCGCTTCAAACACATCAAATTTTTAATCAATGAATATGCATTTAGAGACCTGAGTCTGGGTATCGAAGTCCGGGATTCATTAAAAGCACCGTTTTACATTAATAAATTGTAACTAACAATTTAAAAATGAACTGTCATTTTCTTATTAAGGTTCACAACCTAATAAAATTTCAACCATTGTTAATAATTTATTAAAACAAACCCTTCACTAAAATCATTCCCCTCACTGCACTTTTTTCCCTTTTCAATAAATACGCTTCGTGGGATGGGCACGTGTAGTCTTTTGAGCTGTCATTGCTTATAGAAGTTCTGGTTATATCCTGAGAAGATTATTGAGGTATTATGATTTGATTGTATAATACGATTATGGGTGTGGTCTGCGGTTTTCTTTTATGCCTGATACGAGGTCTCATGTGCATGTTTGTTGCATAGCATGAAGCTTTCGATCGCATATGTATAGAGGTCATGCCAAAATTTTCTAGGATGTGGATTGTTTGGGGTGGTCAGTCGGTTAGTCACGTCTGTGCGTGCTTATTTTGATCTTTTTTTTTTAAGATATTCTATTATTTTGCAGGCATTCACTGTGATTGTCTGTGTGTGGTGTGTGTGTATATTCCATCTGAATAGTACCTCATGCTCCTCCTCCTGTTCAGTATGTCCCATTGATCAGTAGGGATTATTCTTCACTACTGACTTTTGAGCCTATTGCAAAAGCTGGCCTTGCATCTTTTGTGGTTGCTCCACTCCCTCTTATTCCAGACGATCCAGCCCTATGTGATGAGTTTCTCGTGTCATACAGTAAGAAATCGGGTTTGGTTCATGGTACTTCTATGGTCCTGACACCTATAGGGTCAGGAAAGGCTTGGTCTCTTCCCTACAAAGGAGAACCCTTTGTCATAGCCAGACAGTTATTCTCAAATGAAGAGATCCTCAAGTTGTTACAGAAGCAAACTAAAGATGTCCTCGATGTCAAGAAGGTGATTAACACTTCATGAGTGTCTTTCTCAATGATCAGTGATCCTCTCTGGAAGCTAGTCTATCAATTTCTCCAAGACAAGTTCATGCCTACCAAGACACCATCTCACTATTTGTCCAAGGAGCTCTTCACAGCCTCTAGGATAGTTTTAAAAGGGGTTGCCATTGACTGGAGTACTTACCTTCTTATGAAGATGGACCAGCATTTTGTCAAGGTGACTAGAGGGAATGTTACCAATGCAACCTATGGTTCATATTTATATGCTTTCCTGACATATTCATGCCTTAAGAAGGGTGTTTTACCTCCTCCACCATCTAATCCAGTCTCTCCCTCTCCACCTTTAGAAGATTCAGAACCCATTGATATAGAGGATACTCACTCCCCTCCTTCGTTGGTCATTCAGCGGAAGTGCTTGAAGCATATAACAAATACAATTCCACCAGTCATTCCTTCAGTGTCAGTTCCTGCTACCTCTGGAAGTGACCTCCCTGCCTACCTCACATGCAACAACTTATTCAAGGCACATCGAGAGGGTTCTTTGGATATATCAGTTCCTTCGCTGAACAGCTTAGTGACAGGGGATGCCATTCCTTTCCTTTGTAACGACATCCAAAGTTCTATTGAACTCTCAATGGCAGCTTGTGTTCAATAGTTATATGCTTCTTTCTATGAAGAATTGATGCAATCCAAAGACCAAATGCATAAGGCAACCATAGAGCTAGCCTCTACTAAAGACACTCTTTCCGATCTATTTAAGCAGATGGAGCAGCAAACAAAAATGATTGAGACCCAGAGAGAAGAAACATTTTCTTTGAAAACTCAATTAGCAGAAGCTCAGTCAAAGGTCACTAGAGTTTTGTAAGAGAAAGAGAAAATGTCCAAAGAAGCTCATGAGTTTAAGACTCTTCTGGATACGAAACTGTCAGCTTTGTAGAGTGCTCACAATACAGTGAAATCCCAAGCTTCCCAAATTAAACAATTAAAGGACCAATTGGCACAGTCATGGTTCATCCCTCCAAGTCCCAGTGTCCCCATGATTCCTTCTATATCTCAGCAGGACTTGGCAATTCTCCAGAGACATGCCACATTATGTCCATTGTTTCAAGCTAAAGTGGAAAGATTGTAGTCCAGGATGGATTTATTATGGTCTACATGTGAGCAATTTCAAGAGTATGTTCCTCCCGACCATTCCTTTTTTGTCCACTATCAGTTGCATAAGTTGGCCTTCTACATTAAGCTCTCAACGATGGATCTCCCTCTTCCAGAGGATGGTTGGAGTGGAGCCTGGTCTTCTGATTTGCTGACAGAAGTTGTCCATATGGTCTTTGAAGATTCTGTACAACGGATACCATGCTGATGTCTTGTATGTATCTACGAGGTGATATGTTAATTCCAGATGATGTAGATCTGGCTTAGTATGTAGGGGATGTGGTCTTACAAGCTACCTTATACGTCAACCATTTGGAGTTGAGGATAGATGAAATGTTCCAGTGCTATTCTTCTAAAGTGGCTACTTGCCCTAACACTTTATTTTAAGAAGCTGGAAATAACAAATTAGTGTTAATAATATTGATATTATGCCATGTCACACTGACATTGGTATAAAAGGAGAGAAGATGTAATTTTTCACATCTTTTTGACACATTAATACAATTACAGACTTTCTCTCCCTTCTTGCTCACAGCTTCTATGGCTTCCCCTTCTTTCCTGTCTTTCTCTCTCTAAATCTAGTCTTTCTCTCTCCTCGTCACTCTTCTTCTCTCTCTTCCTGCAATCTTTCTCTCTCTTCTACAGTCTTCTCTCTCCTCTTTCTCTCTCCCTAGTTCTCTCTATGACAAGTGGTATCAGAGCTTGAGTCTTTGATCCATTCTTTTCTTCCATTTTCAGTCCCATTTTCCTATTTCAAAATCAATTTCAGACAAAAATGGTACAAGACAGTGACTAGTGGAGTGCTGCAGGACATCTACAGTTAGTAAGAGACTACATCTGGAGATATCCAAGGTCAGATATGGCGGATAATGGCTTAAATGACTGGACGTCATCAAATTTCATGCAAAAATGGAGATAACTAAGGTAAAGGATGGTTAACCGGGCTTAGTTAGAGGCTAAACTACAGTTACTTTTCAAAAGAGAGCTTCACTTCTCTCTCCTTCAAACTTTTGGCTGAAGCTTTCATGGTGGCTATCAAGAAATTCCCAAATACCTCTCTCTGCTGAACATTTCTCACTGTCAAAGCATGGGGCAAATGATCTTTGTTGCATGAGCTTCAAGGAGTACCATAGTGATATAATGCTGCAGATTACCAGCCAGATAACAGCCCGAAATTTGCGCTGAATTCCCTGCTCCTTCTTCCTGCTCAGCCTGCTCCAGGTCTTCAGCTCATTGATCACAATTCTTGAAGGCTTCATCAAGCACTTATTGACAACAATCTGTAAAATATTACACGACGCAGCGAACAGAATCTGAGAAAGAGATAGAGAGTACACAACAGAAAAGATGAGAATCAGTAAATTCTTTAACTCCAAACAACTGATACAAACATGGCTCTATCCACCCGTGCGCTTCCACTATATGAAGCTTAGATGGTGATCTAGACAGAAGATAGGTGAAGAGCTTAAGGCTAGCTGGAACAACAACTTTGACTGGGTGAAAGATGAGTGTTCGATGGCTATGAAGGGGTTTAGCTTTTATAGCCCGCGAAGGTCGTTAGGTCAGCCTACTGACCCCCGACCTACCATATGAGTCTCCACTATTCGACTAGGGAATATTCCCTTTACCATCGGGCCGGGGGCGCTGCCCCCGAACCCCCGCTCGCCAGGGGGGCCGCTGGCCCCCCTGGGACCCCCCCAGCCAGGGTCCGCTTCCGCGGCCCCCCGACCCCACAATAGGGGCCCCTTTTAACTCCCTTACCCCGCAACTCAATGCAATGCGCCTTGAGTTGCTACCAGCTTAACCACTCCGTCTAACCCAAAGATTAGACCCACAACGGTCACCTTTTTGCCATCCGGTCACATAGACCTCATCTGATATACAAGTCAGGGGTCAACCAATGTCCGGGCTCACATTTGGCTTCTCCTCATAATGGGGGCCTTACAACTTTGAGCACCATGGATCATTGGTAGCACCTAATGAGGGTGGGGCATTGATCATATCTAACACAATCTTCAGCCTCAGAAGCATCCTTATCAGCCATTCTCTTGCTCAAACCCTAATACACAACAAGCAACCATAGCCATAGACCTGGAAGCTCAAATTTCTCAAAATTTTGGACTTCCCCGACCTCCAAAGTTTCTCTAATCCTAAGTACAAGCTGGATAGACTCCAAGATTGAAGACATTGAAGAGATTTCAGCCCGTGCATGACATTGGAGCTCAAATGGAAGGATTATTTTGGGGCTTTTCATCAAGGGGCTTGAATCTTTGATGTTCAAGTGTTCAAGCAAGGCTAGAGCATTGATTCTTCAAGGATTTCATCATATTGGAGCTTGTATGGACTGATTCTATGGAGATTTCAAGCTTTATGACGGATTTATGATGGATTATGGAGAACTTTTGCATCAATGGGATTGAAGCTGACATCCATCATATTCGTCAAGCTTAATGGAGGTATTCTCTTTTACTAATCTCTGAAATCTCTCAATAATCCGATTACTAATGGCTTTTTCACTTGTTGATGGGAGATTATTGATCAATTAATTCACTGGATTGATCAATAGATCAGAGATTAGTATTAGTTCTCATTGATTCTAGCCTATTTCATTGAATTTCACTTTGATTCAAATCATTACTTCATCATAGGTATCATTTGATCAGCTTGATGCATAACCTTGATTTGTTTTGTTGAATTTTTCTCACCCAAGCTAAAATATTGTAAAAGGGTAAGTACTAGCAATCAATGAGTCACTGAATTGCATCGGTAAGACCCTTCTCCTATCCCAATTTTTCAAAATCTCATTCAATTGCATCTCATGAAAGGCTAAATGAATATTTCAGAAATGCATATCATGCTGATTGCTTAGAACACTAGCCTCTGTCATGTTGATATTCCCACCGAGGAAAAAGGCGGATGCCGGGGGAGATAGTGGGACAAAAGAGAGGTGACCCTCCCTCACTATCGAAGATCCCGAAGGGGTGCAACCAACCGACCCGGGGGGAACTTTGCCCACCTCCCGGCGGTGATTCAGAGCCCATGTAGGGAGCCTGCCATATTGTTTTATCCCTCACACAGGTATAGCAAGTGGAGAATTGAAGATTAAAGACTTTTCAAGGACTCAAGTACCTACAGGACCAAAACAGTGTAAAACAGGGAATTTACATGTCACTTACAGGGTATTTACAGATGGTTACAGGTACACCATTTATTACTAAAGCACAGGTGCAGGTACTACAGGGTATCCACAAGTCCTATATACCCTTTTGCAGGGTTTGGTAGCCATTTGGGGTTATTATCTTGCATTACAGGGTCAAAACAGGGCACTTACAGGTCTAGACAAGGTGCAGGATTGGACAGATTAGACTCTGAAATTCAGCTCTACAGAATTTTTTGTTCTAAACCTATTATAGCATGCTATAGCTCATCTCGAAGAGGGAATTCTTAGCTTCGATTTGCACAAAAAAATTCTGAAATCGGAGGTTCCTAGCCAAAGTTATAGCCGTTTTTTTGACAGGGGGTACTACAGGACTGCACTAATATGGCAGGACATAAAGGCAAAAATAAGGTCCAGGAGGATTATGCTCAGAACATTAGGGATTCCATGATGGATAGTACACTTTAAGAGAACCCTGAAGAGCTTCAAAAACAAGGAGAAGTCAGTATAATCAATAATACTTTGTGTGCCCATGAACAAAGACATAGGGAACGACATGAGGCCATCTTGTCAAGAATGGAGTAGATGGTTCTATCTACTGATCAGACCAAGGCTTCTATTGATAAGTTGGTGGAATCCAATGAACAACTCATGGCACAAATCTCTAAATTCATGCAGTTGCAAATGGCATCAAAAGAAGTTAATGAGAAGGCTTGTTCAAACAGTGGCCCTTCAGTCCCACTTCAGCCATCTAACCAAAATGGTCATGGAAATGGGATTATTGGAAGAAGAGACATTCCAAATAGTCAGTATGAAGTAGGAGAAGCTTCACAAAGGCATGATGACTATTTGGGCAGTTTGAATGGGGCCAATACTCAAGATTTTGGACTGCATACTCAAAATTCTAGGGGGCTACCAACAGGAATATTACATAGTAATTCTCAGCCACCTGTTGGAAGATTTCAGACTCAATTTGGAGGCTCTGTACTTGGTAATATTGATCAGCCAATTTTGGGACAGCAACCCTTTCATGAAAGGGAGTTTAAGGACAAAATTGTTTTAGCCAAATTTAATGGCCAGTCATCTTCACCATCAGACTTAGAGGAATGGACCTCTAAGATGGAGTCCTACTTTGATATATACCCTAAAACTGATGATATGAAGATTCACTTTGCTTCCTTGCATATAGAAGGATTTGCCCATACTTGGTGGAGGTATATCAAGAAAGAGAATATACTTGTAGAGAATTGGGAAGCTTTCAAGGCACTTATGGCTGAAGTCTTTGTTTCGCCTCTTGAGAAAGAGAAGTTAGCACGGAGATGGTATGGTTTGGAACAAAGGGGCCTAAGTGTAAGAGAGTATACAAACCAATTCCTCAACTTAACCATGTATGTGGAAAGCATCAGTGATGAGGCTAAGCTTCACAAGTTTATGTATGGTTTGGAGCCATCTTTGTCAGCTGATGTTATGGCGCAAAATCCTACTTCACTTTTCAAGGCTATTGAGCTTGCGGAGCGCTATGGAAGAAAGTATAGGAAAGAATCTTCATTTCAACCTAGTTATGGACAGCCAAGGACTGTTTTAAAGCAGGGACAAGTTGGTAACACTTATGGCATCAATCATGTGCCTAATGGGAGCTTACGGGTACCAACTTATCCTCCATTTAATGCTTCTAGGCCTCAAAGTAATTTCAGGATAGCAAACAGTCCAAAAGTTGAATTCAAACAGGGGGACAACAAGCCTAAGTCCATTTCAGCTAATACAAATCCCAAATCTATTCCCATGGATCTTTACAAGGAAAGGAAGGACAAGGGCTTATGTTTCAAGTGTGGAGGAAAGTATACACCTGATCACTCAAAGTGTGTATACAAAAATGTCAAGCCTAAGCTTCAGAGTATGCTGGTTTTTGAGGACTTTGAAGATGACATAGATGAAGCTAATGCAGTGGCAATTAATGCTGAAAATGAAGATCTTGAGGAGGAAGTTGGACAATAGTACTTTTATGATCCAGCCGACTCTTTTCCTTTTGATCCAGGTGGAAATGTTCCGTTTGACCCTGATAGATCTTGTGATGAGTCGCTTGCTGCCACTAATTGTTCTATCTCTATGGATGCTTGGACGGGATCTAAGAGCCCTAATACACTTCGTATGAAGGGAAGCATATGTGGAAAGTCAGTGTTCATCCTGATAGACAGTGGCAGTACTCATAGTTTTGTCAATAAGTCCATCATGGACAAGTTAAATTGTATTCCCATAGACTTATAGCAACCCATTAGAGTACAAGTGGCTAATGGTGAAGAAGAAATCAGCACACACATTTGCCCACAGGTTTCTTTGCAGTTGGCTGAAAATTTTAAAGCCAAAGTAAACCTGATCACTCTGGAAATGGGACCCATAGATATTGTACTTGGTTGTGATTGGTTGATGACATTAGGCAGGATCACTATGGATTTCTCATAGTTATATATGGAGTTTATCTCCAATGGACAGCTTATCCATTTACAGGGAATTCCTAGTAGATCTGATTTTCAGCTTATCACCATTCAACAACTCAAAAGAGAGTACAAGAAGCGCTCACAAATATTTGTTTTGCATTTGAACAAAGAAATACAGGATCAACCCAATAATTCAGCAAACCATCCAGCCTTGACAGCTCTTCTTGAGGAGTATAGAGATTTGTTTGAAGTACCTACTTCATTGCCTCCTAAGAGAGCAGTGGATCACCCCATTGATTTGGAGCCCAATTCAAAGACAATCAATAAGCCACCTTACAGATTATCAAAGTGTGAACGAGAGGAAGTAGCCAAGCAAATCAAAGAACTTCTTGAAATGGGATTCATTGAACAAAGTTCTTCACCTTATGCATCTCCAGTCCTGTTAGTCAAAAAGAAAGATGGATCTTTCAGAATGTGCATTGACTACAGGGATCTCAATAAAATAATAGTGAAGAACAGGTATCCTATACCCAGGATTGATGATTTGCTTGATGAGCTTAAGGGGGCTCAATTCTTCATGAAGATTGATTTGAGATCGGACACGTGGTGTCAAAGAATGGCATTGCCACAGATTTCTTGAAGATCAAGGTCATTGTTGATCTTCCACCCCCAGCTGATTAAGGGTGTTTAGTGCTTCTTAGGACATACTGGGTACTATCGACAGTTTGTGTTAAACTACGCATTGATTGCTAGACCTCTATACAAGATGTTGATTGTATTTGAATGGACTGTAGAATGCCAACGCACATATGAGGAACTAGAAAAGACTATAATCATCACTCTGATACTACGAGCCCCAAATTGGACAATCACGTTCCATGTGCACATCGATGCTTCGAAATTTGTCGTAGGAGCTGTGTTGTGCCAACTTGGTGAACACAACTTGGATTATCCAATGAGCTTTGCTAGTAGACAACTCACTGAGACTAAAATGAATTATTCGACAATGGAGAGAGAGGGCTTGGCCATGGTATTTGCCGTGAAGAAATTCGGACATTATCTTTTGGCTATGCCTTTTACTTTCTTTATTGACCATCAAGCCTTGTTGTATCTGGTGAATAAACCATGCGCTATAGCACGCATTGCTAGATGGCTACTTCTGCTTTTGGGATTTGACTTCCATGGTGGTGCATAAAAGGAAGCAGTTACATGGCTGACCATCTGCCTTGTATCCCCATGGGGGAAGTGGCTGGACATGGCATTAAGGATGAGCTACCATATGTGCATCTATTCTGCTTATCCAGCAAAGAAGATTTGTTTAAAGCTTATTTGATGACATACTGGGCAGACAACATAGTTTAACTGCTTCAACACGGACTACTGGAATGACTGATAGAAAAAGCCCGACTTAGGTGGCTCATCCTGAAGATCCAACCATATCAACTGATAACATGCCAACTTTACAGCTAGGGCAAGACGGGTTGCTGCGCAGATGCGTGTGTGAACATGAGATACACGATGTACTGACAAAAGCACACGACAAAATCGCAAGAGGACATTTCAGTGGAGATGTGACGCCCCGCAAGGTGCTGCAATCCCAGCTATGGTGGCCTACCCTCTTCCGAGATGCGACGCAATTTGTGAAGCATTGTGATGAGTGTCAATGGACTAAAGTCCCGATTTGTAAGGATCACATGGAGCTAATCCCAATTATCACACGACAACCCTTCGAGAAATGGGGGATTGACTTCATCGGGCCCATTAGTCCTATGGCATAGTATTCACAAGCCAAATACAACACTGTAGCCACTGACTATCTCACAAAATGGGTGGAAGCACGAGCCACGAGAAAGAATGATGCTAGGACTACTGCTAAGTTCCTGTGGGAACAAGTGATCTCACGATTCGATTGCCCCATTGAACTAGTTAGCAACCAAGGCACCCACTTCATCAATGAAGTGATAGCTCACCTCCTGTCCTTCTTCCTAATCATCCATCGGAAATCCTCACCTTATTACCCATAAGCAAACAGTAAAGCCAAATCAACAAATAAAATCCTAATAAACATCTTGACTAAGGTCATCTCTACTTCACGCAATGATTGGGATAACAAGTTGATGGTGGCCTTATGGGCCTAGTGCACGGCTTATAAGACAGCTATAGGATCGACCCCCTTTAGACTAACATATGGAACAAAAGCAATCCTCCCCTTGGAATTCATCGTACTCTAAGAAAGTGGAGTGTGTATCTTGGATCTTATAACAATTAACATAGTAAATGGTTGGTGCATGTGAGAGATGGAGCTAGAGCCACCCATGTGGCTAGTTCCCTTCTAGTTCCTTTTAGGCAAGAGAAGGGTTAAGAGAGAGATGCTTGGCCACCCACCACATCCATTGCCTACATTGGCACTATAGCCATGAGGAATTACATTTGGATTACTTCATGTTGATTCCTCCACTAGCGAGAGTGTGTGCGTGTGCTAGTTCATTGGCTTGAATGCTTGAGCTTTGGCCTACCAATTGTGACAATCCAAGCTACAAACTAACATCCTCTTCCTTCTTACTCCGTCCTTCCTAGGATAGCCTCCCCCCAATAGAGTGTCATCATCACTCTAGACTCTTAGCCCAACATCATCCCTCCATCCGAACTTCCCATCATCATTTGATGGCAATTGCCTTACATTTGCTATAACAACACACTCATCCTCTCATCATTGTGTCACTCTTTTGATAATCCTTGTTTACCCTTGTTTTTTTTATTTTTCAACATTGTCATTAGCCTAATCCCTTAAAACTTTTTAACTCATAATTACTTGATCATTAACCTACTTCTATCTCAATTTCCAATTACTTCAACTTGATTTTACATAAATTTCATCTACATCTTGATGGTCAACTTGAAGGTTAAGAAGTGAGGACTGATGAAAATTGAGGCATCTAAAGTCACACATATGAGGCTAAACATTACAAAAGTGGTGTGAAGATGAGGCCCAAAAATCATAATACTAAGGCATCTATACTCACACATATGAGGCTGAACTTTACAAAAGTGGTGTGAAGATAAGGCCTAAAAAACATAAGACTGAGGCATCTATACTCACACATATGAGGCCAAACATTACAAAAGTGGTGTGAAGATGAGGCCCAAAAGCATATGGCTAAATATGGACCCAAATGGGACCTTCCTCACTTCCACCCCTGAATTTGAGTCCAAACGTTCTTGTTGCTCCACTGTTCAAATATGGTATTAAATAGGCCATGATAAATGGATTAGGATTACTAAGTCTTCAGTATGAAGAAGCCAATTCTTATAAAGGTCTAGGAACTTGAATGTTTTTCAATTTTCAAGTAGCTTGAGAAGGATTGGTTTGGTTGGGATTTCTGAAGCATGTAGAATTGCAATAAGATTACAAGCTAATGATTATTGTAGTTAGTGCAAGCAATGTATGTTGAGAAATCATCTTAAGGGTGCATCTGAGGACATTAGAAAAGGCACATTCTTGACATTAAAGTTATAGCATACATAGGTAGGCCACATTTGGACATTCTAGTTTGTGGGAAGATGGACTTAATTTGAGCAAAAGATCTTCATTTTTAAGAGGGAAGCAAATGGATTGAAAGTGGGTTAGAATAGCATAGTGAGTGGATTAAAATAGTTGAGGAGGGCTAGGGTAGGTAAATTTAGTAAATAGCAAGGTTCTTATGGCCCAAAAAGAAATATCAAACCCTTAACTCTTTAAAAGAAGGCACATATTTGGAGTCAGATTTTGGGACAATGAATTCCTTAAACAAATTAGGGACTTGGATTGAGAAACAACCCTCTTTTAGTCCAAATATAGTTACTCATGCCTTGAATGAGTTGATCCATCTTGGGATGTTGTACATATTTTAGTTCTCCATATAATATAGCATCAATGTTTGCATTTAAAATGAAAATATTTTATTGTTGTATGTCTATTTTACTTTATTTTTGGGTCATATTGGCACATACAAGGGCTATATATGCATGTTTGCATTTCATTTTCGTTTTTTAAAAATATTTTGCTTTATTCTTGGGTCATATTGGCACATACAAGGGCTATGTATGCATGTTTGCATCTCATTTTAAAAAGAAAAACATATCAATGGGACAAAACTTTCATACTTTTTAACGTAGAAAAAGAGTACGATATGGTCCTTAATTTCAAGATAATTTATTATCACCATATTACCATGAATATGTAATCATTTTCTCTAAAAACCACAAAAGAAGAGTGAATCTCACAATGTTAACTTGCACGACTCAATGTGAGAGACCAAGCATTCATAACAAAAACAAACAAGCAAGTACGACAAAACATATAGGCTAATAGATTATATCAAACACCAAATAGGGTGTTAGAACAATTGTGCCCTTTGTCCATTTGTGCATATTATATATTTTGGCTTTTGCAAGTGTATAATTCTTCCTCAAGTAGAGATGCTACATAGAAACCTGTTATATAGATGCATGTGATTTCATTCTATTGTCAAAAATACTCTTAAGATGAAGGGGTCACGAAAGTGCTTTTGAAGGTGATTGCATCTCCATAGAGATTACGTACATAATACTTTATTGAATTGAATACAATAATCTTCCACATTGAAAAATCCTATTCTCTAAAACTTTATTCATCAGAAAGATATGTCAACTCTAGTACAACCATAAAATTCAAAACCTTGTGATGTTCATATTACAAGCATCATAGCAACAAACAAAATTTCAAGTGCAAAAAGCATGAAAAACAATTCTCAGAAAATAACAAGACAAAAAATACAACATTTGGCATCTTACATACTATGGAAATAGTTTTTAATGCATTTCCATATAGGTATTTAGATGTAACAAGTCGACAAAACTATAATCTAGATGGTTATTCTAACCAACATGTCAAATATTGCCAAGAACAACATAACACAATAGGTTATATAGAATATATGCTAAGCTTTTAATATTCTTCATACATATCAAGGCACTAGTTTTGTAGATCTCTAAGTTTCTTTGTGCATTGATGTTATTAAAATGTCCATGTGAGAGGACATGGAATTTGATCATTTTGTTGCAAGATGCTCGTGCTCACAATCATGTCAATAGTATTATTGTAGTCTTCGTGCACATGGCAATCACTTAGATTTTTGGATAAGCCCATCATATTTGCATCAAGAATGCAAAAACTATCATTCCATACAAAGGAAGTTCAAGAATTAGCAAAGTGAATATTCAAGGTAAGGTGTATCATTGTATTATGTCATGTACAAAATCATCATAGTTGTTTTGTTGTGCATAGAATAAGCATGCATACTAATGCGTTTACATGAATTAAATTTAGCTATGGACAAAAGTATATTGTTTAGTAACTTTTATAGCAAGAAAAAAAAGTCTAGTATTATAAAAAGGTTAAACCGTTCAAGTGCATATAACATCATCTATGAATAGATATTAATAATTTCTTACATACTAGATGGGATTGTTGCCTTATCTTGGAGAATTACTAAGCATAACTTGTCTAGAAAATGTGATGTTTGGATGATAATACTAATGTACATGATAGCACAAGTTATGGATTATGTGTTTGTGTTCTGTTGTAGAATGTGTGTTGCACTGTAAAATTAGTATGTGTTACACTGTGGAAACCAATGCATTTGTTCTAGAAAATCTAATAGTTCAATGTAAACTCCAACAAATAGTGGTAGTTGAGTGTTTTTTAGAAATTAATACTTTTTTCCCTTCAAGGCACTTGCAAAAAAATTTCTACATATTGATATTTAAATCCAAGTCCAAGCTCTTTACATTGGATACCAAGCATTTTACCAGTCAATTGTGTTTCAACATTAAGTGCCTTTCCATTTTTTCTTTTCTATCATACTTCAACTTACATCTATGCCAACTTATCCATTTCACGCCCATATTGTGAACATATGTTTTATACAAAGTTGATAAGTCATCTCCTCAAGTTGGTGCAAGTATCGAATGGTCTAACTAAAGTATGCACAATTTTGTTGTTGTATGATTATATTGTTGTTACATGAGCATATTAGAGTGAATCTACGCACATTTCATATGCATGGTGACATGTATGATATGCTAACTCATATAATCATAAACTACACCACTTGACATGCATAAATTAGTCATATTTACAAGTGTAAGCATTGTTGTAGGTTTTAAATTTATATTTTATGTAGCTTGATCAAAAGTGCATGGGGGATACCAAAGATTACATGGCATGTGGTATTAATTAATGATTTCTGCTTTAGTGGAGCCCTTGGGGATAAATGTATTATGACTTTCTTTACACTTGCGCATGCATTGATTGCCTTGCTTAATGGTGTAGAAGGAAGCTTCTAAACCCTTTATTGCATTAGACTTTATATCAATAGAGGGATGATCTGATTTTATATCATATTCATATTTCAATCACATATGCAATCATGCCAAACATGCAAGTTGCCAATGTGGATTTTAAGGCATTGAATGAATTTTTGTTTAATGCTACAACTATTTAGCATTTAGAAATATTTAAGCTTGTCTTGCTTGAAGGTTGAAGGATAAACCGCTAGCTCCCACATGCAAGGATGGGTAGAATGAAATATTTTGAGGACAATTTCCTATGGATATTAGTCACTCATGTCTAACATCTTACCAAATGGAGAAACTTCAACCATAAGAATTTGGTTTCCAATACTTGAAAGAGGCTTGAAGATAATTAAAAGCTATCATGGGACCATTATGTGTAACATTCTAACATGCATTCTAAGGCGAACATATATTTAAATAAGCATATTACTTTTCTTCACCTATGTCCTTGTTAGTCTATGTGTAGAAAACTAAGATTTGGACATTGGTTGTTTGCACACCTTACAAATTATACTAAGGAGATTACCTTATGAAGTCATTGGCAAGCAATGAGCTTGAAACAATGATGAGAAAGTAGGATGATGGGAGGAATTGACTTGAATATGGGTCCTTTTCATAATGGATCAAAGGTACTTGGACCAACCTAATACATTTTACAAATTGATGTGGTTTTTCCATAACATGTTCTTGCATCTTGGTAGGGACCTAGTCCATGATTAACCTTAGCTATCTAACATTCCAACCTAAGCTATGTTACTAGAGTGAGAGATATAGTAGTAGGGCAATTGGTTGGTTAATGAGTGACAAAGACAATGTGTTTACACAAATATCAGGAATAAAGACACTTAAATGGTTAGGCAAGGAATTCTTGTGCATTTCACGTGAAATGAGTTATGGAATTAAACATATTCATATAGACTTAAAAGAGGCAAAGCTTTCGATTATGTGCATCGAAAATAAGACTAGTTCTAGAGTCCTAGTGCTTGCTTCAACATAATGAGGAGTAACTCAATAGTAATGTAATTGAGTCTTCAAGGGAGGGACCAAAAACCATACAAATCTCTTTCGATGTTTACTTCAAGGATTATAAACTTGAGCTTAGTATTTTAAGCATGCAATAAAATACTAGAAAAAGAGAATGTCACATCAATTTCACACCACTGCCCAAATATTTCAAGCTAAAGATTAGAAAAGGAGAGCATGTAAGAAATATTAACAAAAAGATTATTTGACTGGTTCCAAAATCATCCTTGTAGAGATGTGCAAGTAGGTTTGATAAAGATTGTAAGATATGATTCATCAAATTCCCTTTCTATTCAAGCATCCTTGTGCAATATTAAGGAAAATAAACCCTTACCAACTCGATCTATATGCTCGTAGAAGTTTTACCAAGAGAAACTAGGTGAAATGTCACAAGTCCGCAACTAAAAGTTTTAGGCAAAAGGGATTGAAATAAACAATTGTTGAACTAAGAAATATCACATTTTATATGAACAACATTTTCTGGAAAGAGAAATAGATACTATGGCAACCCAAACATACATATTGAAAAGGTCCTAGGTCATGCTAGTTAAAGCTTATGAATGGACTATAACATGGAAAACTAGTAAAAATTACACACATGGCATGTATTAATATATCATACACAAATTAAGATGATTGGATGGACTCCTAATTGCTACATCATAGAACTCTTACATGCCATCCTCAATAAAGTTTTTGAATGAACTCTAACATAGAAAACTACAATTACACACATGGCATCTCTTACTATGTCATACATACAAATCAAGGCAATCCTATGGGCTCCTAATTGTCGCTCCATGTTTAGTATCTCCTTTAAAAGTTGAAAACAAGCTGCAAACTTTTATTAAGGCATGCATGATCAAAACCTATAGATATAGAAAAAGGTGGAAGGGTTGATGAAAATGTATAAAGCAACATTAGAACTCAAGATGAAATAAAAGGCACAACACTATTATTTGTTAGCTCTTATTGGACTCGAGATTTAAGTTCTCATATTTGAAAAGGTGAAGGTCAGAGAAGGTGCATTCCAAATCCTTGGGAGAAAGAGATGATATTTGTTCATCCTAAAATTTCACCTTGGAAACCCTCTTTTTAGTAAAACACCAAGTGCTAAGGCTTATACAAAAATGGGCCAAAAAGAACACCTAGACACATCTTGAACAATAACTTTTTAGAGACTATGCCTATCTAAGATAAAACCTATTGTGCAAATTAGACAAGGATTGCCAAAAGCTCAATATTATCCTTTTTCTCATTTCCCACTATCTTAATACAAAAGATAGACCAACATAAATAAGAGCACCATAATATTTGGTTAGTGCAACCTACCCCATGCACTGGCAGGCCTCTCATCAATATATATAATTTATTGTTTTAAGAAAGCTTGTGCCCAAAATAGCCCTTTTGTAAAAGTAGTAAGCAAGGCTTTTAAATTATGCTTGCTACTAAAACTAAGGTTTAAAACCTTTGTATATCAAATAACTAATGGGTTTCAAGGTTTAATACCTATCTGTAATAAAAGCAATGATCCATTGCTAAGCATCTTTAAAAAGTAAATAATTGGCAAGATTGTAAATATCAATTCATTGATATGCCTCGAAAATAAATGATGATGATGATGTCGAAAAATATAAATAAATAGAACATCATTAAAGGCATGCTAAATGCTCAGCCTAACATTGTGAACATACCCTTCATATGACTCTACATATCGGTTGAGTCAAAAAATAAACAAAATTAGTGTTACAATTAATAAAAGTAAAGTCATTTTCATCGTCTAAAATTTCAATCAATAGAGAATGGTCGGTCACAAACTAAACAGTCAAGAATTGCTCCACATGCATCTGAGCATGAAAAGGAGTGCCAACAATAACTCTTAAACACTTAAACATTGGTAACGGTGACTGATATCTATATTACAATATCATTTGCGATGGTGGAATCGTCCATGTATACAAGAGCGAGCATCGTACTCCAAAAGGACAAACATCTTTGTTTTAAGGCCATCATCTCCTTAAGAATATGCCCTAATGCATAGAGGATCCTTTCAGGCCAATGTCCCTATGGCAATAAAAACAAGTGTTTATTTGCTAATAGAAGCTAGTTGATCCCATGTAGAAATAAACTCATAAAGATGGAACTACATGGAAACTATGACTTTCATGAGAAGGAACTTGTTATAAACCAAAAAACTAAAAAATAATGTAATTTAGAGGATTCAAGGTAAAGCTCAATAATATTATGATATAGTATAGTCATTACCATCTAGTATTCACAATAACAAATTATAGGGTCTAAACCTTGCATTTCATCACATTGAAGCTTGAAGAAACCTTGCATTCTTTGCTATGAGAACCAAACTTTGCCATTGAGTGCCATGCCATTTCCTCTTGTTATCTTTGACTACACAAGGTGGAGTAACTTGAAATATACAAATAGTTAGGTTGGTAGTTGTGCCCAAACATGTGTCTTAGGGGAATATGTAGAGATCCCTTTGTGTTGGGCCAAGAAATTGTGATAAAGGTTGAAAAACCATCCTTCTCTTGAGTAGTTCATTGGAAATAAATTCTCTAAATGGAATTGGTCCACCCTTAGTACCTTTGTGACCAATGAGCCCCACAAATATTACACTACTTTAAATGCTTATAGATATTTCAACATAATAAGCTATTGTTAAGATCAACCTCAATCTTGGATCCTATTCCATATCAATGTTGGAAGCTCATTGTTAAACAACTTGAAGATTTACAAATCCTCTTCTACTATGTGGGACACAACTTCAAAGTAAAAACAAGTCTATTTTCATTGTGGTATAATGAGGATAATTGTTGGCACTATAGGACAAGTTTACATGGTTTAGCTTATGAAAAAAGACAATGCAATTTGAGATAAAGTGCAAGTTTTGGAAATCATGATGAAGAAGAGGATTTGTTGATGACTTAGAGGATTGTCTCTCCACAATTAGCATGACAACTAAGTAGCAAATACTTATTCATCATGGAGGACCATAGTTTGTTTGTACTGTGGATCAACACCATTTCTTTTGGGTGAGTATAAAAGGTCTTGCTACAAACACAACCAATTTTAAGTGGTTGCCCACAAATGAAGTGCTCATATTATAACAATAATGATGATTGGTATTGCCATAAAATTGGTAGCACTCACAAAATGGTGCCCATATTGTTTTCCACCTAGATGAGATTCTAAAGTTGTGTCAACATGGAGGCTTTTATGGAATGTCACTACAATGCCATGCTCTCTCTTGTTTTGGGGTAGCCTCAAATTCCAAAACCTCTAGGTCTAGACTTTGAAAATTGGAGCTTTAGCGATCTTAAGTCCCAACACAAAAATCTTGACAAAAATTCACATAAGGAGCATGCATTATGGTATCCTAATTCCACAATAACAAACATGCAGATGTAGAATAGGCCATATGTGGTGGCTCCCTTCAATAACAAACATGTAGATGTAGACTAGGCCATATGTGGTGGCTCCCTTCAATATCTTATGCCTCTTCCTAGTATTGTAATAAATGCACACGTTTTGGTGCCTAAAGCACATCAATTGGAGGTCCAAATTCCAACACTATAAATTGGTTTGCATCTTAATAATTTGTTTAACGTTATGTTTGATCTCTTATTGGTGTTTCTTTGTGACTCTTCTTCGGTATGTTTTTATCACATTACATGCAAATTTATATACTTAAACCATGACAATTGCTTGCATTCAATACAACTTTTGTGAGGGTTTTTGCTTTTCTTTGTGACTCGTAGTGTGATAAACGAGCACAAACATGCATAAAGCATAGGACAAAAGTACATTCTGTTTTATACATACCCATTTTATGTGCCTTCTCATCTTCTAAGTGTTTCATATAAAATTTCTCTCAACATCGAGTTATTATGACTTTTTTCTCTCAACATTGAGTTATTATGACTTTTAAAATGTGGAAAGCCTCAAATAACTTATTTCTCCATCTTCTACTTGAGGTCATTTTGTGGAACTTCTATCTCCATCTTCTCTCTCATGTTTATCCATATGCTGAAAGCTTGCATAATGGGTCACAATGACCCAGTCCTAGAATGTAGTGATGGGTGTCTTGAACAAGCTATTGAAAGTCAATAACCAAAAGTTTGCATAATGGGTACCCCATAATGACCTAATTCTATGATAGCTTGGATAAACTAAAGTCAATAAATGGGCCCATGGAAACTGTTTAGAAGTGTCACATAGATTGCACATACTCACTTAGGCTTTTTAGTAAGCTCTAGTCCTTTTAGCAAGCTTCAACCTTCTAAGATTATCTTGCTTGTCTACTTTAAGCTTTTGCACGTGGTAACACCCATGTGAACTCCACAATGTTGCTTTAGAAATCAACAAGTTCAACCAACATTAAATTGCATAAGAATTGACATGCGAATATTATTGTAGGATCACATTTTTATCATAAGAAAGTATAAAAAACAAGCATATCTTCTAACCTTTATAAAAGTGGATTGGAGTTGTCATTTATGGAAGAAAAATCTTCACCAATTAATGGGGAAACATTGAACTCAAATGCTTAGAAGTTTATGATTGACGGTAACTTTCATGTGAAATAGTAAGCATACTATGCTCTATGTTGCACAATATGATTTTTGGTAGTATAATTGTTACACTTTTGGACCATCAAAGTGAACTTGGAACAATATCGGAACAATTAATACTCGAAGAAGCCATCTTTTAAAATATTATGGGATATCATGACTTTGATTAGAGGGAAAATCCATTTTCTCAAATTGGGTTACACTTTAAAATTAATGGCCTAACTCCCATCAACGGGCTAGCCGAATAAAATTTAAAAGCCAAAGTGGATGTGACTTTGCAAAAGACTAGGATGAGAAGTGCAAAGTTCATTTAAGGAAAAACATTTATGGTATCTAATGCTATGGCATTCATTGTCACTTTGGCGAAAAGTTTTGTTAAAAGAAGAAATGCCAAAACAATAGAGAATAGTCTTTGTTAGTAAAATGTGCAAAAATGATACTTTCAATAGGAAGTAAGTAAGAGACAATTGACTTAAAGTTAGCCATTTCCCATTTGGGAAACTCTTAAGTTATTCTTGTGTAGTTGTGTTGACATTGTTATCTTTTGTAAGCGAGCAACCCCATACCTAGATTACTATCATGGTGGATAGGGATCTTATGAATGAACTTATGTGTACTAATGGAGCTTTTTCAAGCGAGCCATAACTTATTACATTGTGGGAACTATATGAGTGACTCTTACTCCCATGAAGTAGTGTTGACATCATGAGCTTTTGTAGGGCAACTCCCACATGCTTACACGACTCTATTTAACACACTTAGCTTGTTATGGTGGGGGATAGGAACTATAGGCTTGCATACATTATCCAATGTAGTAGTGTTGACATCATGAGCTTTTGCAATAGGGCAGTTGCCCTATGCTTACACACCTCTATTACCTAATTGCATTGTACTAGTGTGTTGACACCATGAGCTTTGTAGAGGAACTGCCGCACGATTGCATGACTCTATATCTATTTGCATTATAGTAATGTCAAAACCACATGCTTCAAGAACGGAATGAACACACAACTACCCGAGCTTCTACAAGGGGCTTAACACACAATTAGCTTGTTGCATTGCATTGTAGTAACATCAACATCATGAGCTTCTAAAGGGGAACTAAGACATACTTAGCTTGTTGCAAGGGGGGCTAGGGATTACATGCATTGCTCTAATGTATTATAGTAAGCTTGATGGCCTTTTGCAAGGGAGAACCTTATACCAAGCTTGTTATCTTGTGGGATAAGGTCCTCAAATACTTGCGGTTGCCATCGGTTGCTACAATAGGCTAGGCATGTGGTAGCACCCGCATTGACTAGAAAACCATACAAAGGGGGATATGGATTGCATGTGTGTAGCATTGTTAGCATGATAGCCCTTTGTAGGGAAGAACATGATACCTAGCTTGTTGTAATGGGGGACATGGCCCTCAAACACTTGCAATTGCCACCCCTTAGCAATAGGCTAGGCATGTGATAGGGCCCATTGATAGAAGACAAATGATGTTGTGGATGCAACAAGTGAAGGAGGTAGGCTTACAATAGGAGTCAATGCTGCTTGTTATGTAAAGATTGCTCATCCCATTAGTATGACTTTGCAAATTATCTTGCCATTCTTCACCAAGCATGTTCCGTGATGACAACATGTTAGAAGTTTTTGTATTCATGTCCGATTGCGATATGTCCCTAGCAAAAGCACTGGTTGTTGTTAGGGAGTTCTTGGTGGTTAAGCGGGGGTTCATATGCGATAGAAGAAAAAATATGACAATGGCGAATTAGATCAACAAGTCACGCAAGTGTTACATGCACTCGAGTGTGCGTGGGACCAAGGGCGACAGCGCCATCAGGCCTTCACAAACTACGCCTTTACAGGAACAAATCTTGAAGACTTCTATGCCTTCTCTCTCTCTGTCTCTCTCTCTCTGCGTCTCCGTCCGTCTGTTTCTGTGTCTGTCTGTCTGCTTGCTGCTGCTCTCCTTGCATGGATTCGGTCCTTCTGCCTCTCGCCCCCTCCCTTACCACCCCCACACCCGAACATAAACCCTAATTTCCAGCTCCCATGGTGCCCTGAGCACCTCCGCCATGTCCATTTCTCCGGATATGGCTCCCCGATCCGCGCCGCTCCCTTCATTGCTCCATCCTCGCCTCCCCTCCGTCCACCTGCATCCCCCGCTCGATCAAGCCACAATTGATTCGTGCAGCTAGGAAAATTTTTTCAGACATCATATCCTCCTCTCTATTTTTGCTTGTATAGAAACGGGGGAAGCCATGGAAGGCACCAAGAGCTGGTTCCAGCGATTCACCAGGGGGAAGAAGAAGAGCTCGCATGGCTCCGAAAGCCCCAAAGATGGAGCCAAGGCCGCGCCCGAGGAGCTCCCTTCCAACATCACCAGACAGAAGGTCGCTGCCGCCAAGCAGTACATTGAGAATCACTACAAATCTCAAATGAAAATCCTGCAAGAGCGAAGGGAAAGGTACCCCTTGCCTCCATCGTCTTCCCTCATCTTGTACTTGAAATGATTAGAATTCGATGCGTCAACGGTTCCTCGATTTGCACGCCTAACCTCAATTGATTGCACTAGCGTGTTTAATGATCAGCCTGTCGGTTTTTTTGCTTTTATCGAGCTTAACCAGACATGGATCTTCGCTTCCTGGCCCTGTTCCTCAGCTGTCAAGATTGGCTGTGCTTGGCATGTTGTTGAAGCCGACTTGACAATGTAGTCGACACTTTGTTGCAATCGATGCATGAGGGCTATGAGCTTTTAGTACGGGAGGATTCAGAAGTTGCAAATTCACGATGATATTTTCTATTTGGCTCAAATCGAGCCTTGTGATATGGCCACGTTGACAGGATTGCTGAAAAGTCTCTGAAGCAACTGGCATTTTCCTAGCTTTAATCAGCTATTGCTACATTGCTGTCTATTACATAGCCAGACGGTGATTTCAAGGGTCCAACACATGAAACAAAGCAAGAAATTTGACCAGCTGGAGCCTGTTTCAGAAGTGCGATATCTTGTGTATATTATGCTATGCTTATCAGTTTGTGCCACAACTTCATGGTGAACGAAACTGTAGGGACTAATTGATTCGCTGATACCTGTTGTTTGGTTAGACTTCTCAATGCTGTGCATGAGTTTGCCCCTCATGAGCTGGTTTTCGAATGAAGACTGAGATGCCGCTGTAGTATGCTATTGAAGTGTATGATTTGTCAAAAGTTGTGACTTTGGTGTTATTGATGCCAGGCGGATTATACTCGAGCAAAAGCTTGCTGATGCCGATGTTACAGAGGAAGAACAAAACAACCTACGTAAGGACCTGGAGAGGAAAGAGACTGAATACATGCGGCTGCAGAGAAGGAAGATGGGTGTTGATGATTTTGATCTTTTAACTATCATTGGGAGGGGAGCATTTGGAGAGGTACAAACTTCTCCTTTCATTCTACCAATATGTCTTGTGATGTATCTTCTTTGTTTTGTTGCTAGTCATAAGAAGTGAGAAAGTTGACAGGTTCTTTTCAAAAAGCTACTAGGCTGTGGTCATTTTTTCACATCATGTGGCTTAAGATAGGAGATGATTGTCTTAGATCTTGGATATAGTGAAGACTAAAAGAGATGCAAAAGATTTGAGGGTGATAGGAGTGCCGTTGTCGATGAAGAATGCAAGCCGAGGACTAAGACTCTCTCTCTAGATGAAAGCTTGACGCAATGAGTGACCACCGTAGCCAATGGAAGTAGAGGGGCCTCGAACATACCACTCCAGAAAACTCAAGTCGAGAATGGGTGAGCCAAGGCTTTTACCCAATTGAAACACGGCAGTGAGGATCTATTGAAGGCATTGTAACTTGCCAAAGAGTAACAATAGGGACGATGGACCATAGGAGGGGTATGCAAGCAACAAGGGATGGTGGCTTGATGACGAAGAAAAGAGGCCAAGACATGAAGAAAACGCCTAAAGAAGATTGCAATCTCTAAAGGATCTTCTCATAATCTTAGGAATTCCTCTTTGAAACAGAAAGGGATATGGAATCCATAGCCGCATAACTAGTATCGTCCCTCTTTTAAAGAGATGAGGGTACGAGGGAACCACCACAGGAGATGGTGGGGGATGGATTAGAATCTATGGGATGGGTGGTGCCCCCTCTTCTACTGACGTGCCACATGAATGACTCTTGAAGAAGAATCCGTAATGAACATGGCCCATTCGGTGAACATAGTCGGAGTATTGAGCCTAATAAGGTGAGAATTGAGAGTTGATGGAAGCCTAAGTCCGAAAATCAAGTTTTTCGCTCGATGGTTAGCTAGGCAATAGTATTGAGGTTCCATCACCAGAATGAATCTCCTATAGTGATTGTATGCTGAGATGAATGGAGATCTTGGAGCCAATCTTCCGAAGGAGTCAAGTGACTCGATGCATCACTTCCAATGAGCCAATGCCTCTCATCAGACTAGAGAGTCGAAAAAGGCTTCTCCATCTCGTGGATTGAAGGAATGTTAACTCATGAGTAATAGTAGGTGTAGATAGAAAAGTAGAGGTAGAGGGAGAATTTGGCGATTTAACTCTATTCTTTGCTTTCAGATGAAGGTGGGGGGTATTTCTTCTAGCACTTCTCCTTGGGGTGTGAGGTCTTTTACAGTGTGGACACTTAGGATATCCTTGGCACTTTCCCTCCGAATCTATATTTGAATCTTAGAGTGTGGATGCTTGGGATATCCTTGGTGCTTTCCCTTCAAACGTGTATTATAGTTTGAAAATGACTCTGATTTATTGGACTTTTTTTTCCCTTTCTTCTGCTTGGCTTGTTCTTTTACGTGAAGATGATGTTGCAAAGGCATGGCTTTATGCTCTAGCTTTGGTAAAATCTGTCTCCTTGTGACACCCATCCTGCTCAAGCACTGCATGGACTAGCTTCTCCCACGTGATAGTGTCCCTTGTCTGAGAGGTGAGAAGATTGGTGTAGAACATATCATATTTTAGTGATAGAAGATGTGAGAGAAGTGTCATAGCAAGGTCCTTCAAACTTTAAAAAAAAAAAAAAACTTAAAAAGGGATGTAAGCTTATCCCAAATCTCCTTTGTCTTGTTGATGTGGTTGTTTATTGTAGGGAAATTTGTGAATGATAGAGAGTTGTTGAAGCTTCAACTTGAGGCATATATGGTGCTTGAATGTTTGGACTTGGTTAAGAGATGCCAATTGCTTTCAGACCTTTGTGGTAGCCTAGATTTGTCTTACATGGACGAGCACAAAATTTGTATAATTGGAAAAAAGAAAAGAGCAGGCTTTAGCATTCACTCGATCTTGTAAATCTGCCAAGTCTATGGTTGATTTGACACTGGAATCCATAGTCACGAAATCCCAAAGGTCAAAAGTGCGATGGTTTTGTGATTGCCAGTCTTCATTATATTGGTTAACACTTCGATGATCCTCATGGTCTTGATCCATACGATCTTGCCTCTCATTTGCCATAGATTGTAGTTGTCATGGCCATGTAAATTTTAATGCTTTGATTAGTATTTGATTAAGTTGTTAATCACATGTGATGTGCTAGTTAGTTATTGCACAATGATGGGCCAAGGATCCTTAGATGTCAAGGGTGTTAAAGGCAAAAGTTAAATAATGTAATATTGGTCAGGTTTGAGTTTTGGCCTAGGCATTTATTTGACAATAAGTGTCAGTGGTGACACTAGGAACTATGCATTAATTAATTAATTAATGCGAGTTCAAGGTCAGTTAATATAGAGGACCACTTGGCAATCAAAATGGCCTAGCCAATTTCATTGTGGATGGGTATGCTTAGTTTGTTAGGTAGGGACAAGCATTGAAATTAATTTTCAGAATTCAGAATAGTTAATTTGGAGAATTAATTTAAATGGATGAAAATTGTTGAGAAATCAAATGATGTATGCCTAGAAGAGTCTTTGTATAAGAGAGATGACAAAAGTTGTATGCGCCAGAATGCTCTAGGAAGAGATGTCCAAAATCCCATAAGCACAGAGAGGAAAAGTGGTACTATCCAGAAGCTATATAAGCATGTACTTGACACTCATTTCAATAGAATGGTACTTTCATTTTGTGTCACTCAAGATTGTGTTTATGAGTCCAAGCTAATCTATCTTGGAACCTAATTCACTTGAGTTACAATCTCTCACTTTGAAAATGTATCGTGTGTTTAACTTGCTTCCACCATAGCCAACTAGCTCTAGATCCATGTTTCTTAACATGCTATCAGAGCCATGGCTAAGCTAGTTAGCTAGTGTGTGTCCTTTCTCAATCTCATTCTTTATCATCTCCTCTATTCCTCAAAGCCATCTACCATTGCATACGAGGTAAAGGAGCCTTTATTGTCCAAGGAATGAAGCACTACAAGGCAGTTGCTATTCTAAAATAGCATAAGAATCCTATCTAGTTTTTCCAAACTCCTGGCCTTGCTTGAAGTTGCCTTGCTTCGAAGCCATCACTGAGGCTGATCTGCAGACATTATAATGGGCTTGCTGGTTCAAAGAAGCAGGGGGAACAATAGAGAAGAGAAAGAGATAGAGCCAGAGCAGGTTTATCCATATAGTCCCATGAATGGATTTCCATCACTATGGATTACTACAAGCTACTCGGAGTCTCCAGGATTGCTTCTACAGAGGACCTTAAAGCGGCATTCCGCAAGCTCGCCCTGTAGGTCCACCTGGATTGCCTCTCGCAGGCCTCCCCAATCGGACCAGCAGTGCGCTCTGCTATACGCCACTCTCAAGACATCTCTAAGACCTACCAGGTCTTGAAGAATGATAAGAAGCATGTCGTTCAATCTTAGCTAGTCACGAACTGTGGAGCCTACTGAAGCCTGAAAGGGAAGCTCTCATCACAATCGACATCAACAGATCGAAAGATGCCATCAGATCTATCACAAGCCACAGAGAAGCGACGCCTGCAATTCGTCATTTGTTCTTAATGTTATCCTAAGGTTCACAAAATCAAAAAGGCCTATTTCACACCTATTCACACCCTCTTTCACACCTATTCACACCCTCTCTATCGAACCTATTTTCACACTCAACTATTTTGGACTGAAATTTATTTGCATTGAAAAAGGCCTATTGCTCTAGCCATAATCTTGATCTCAAAAGTGAGTTTATGCTTCAGTGATTAAAATCCTTATAAATCTCTAGTTTATTGTAAAAGGATAGACATTGCCCGAGAGTTCTCGTAGTAAGACCTCCTACTAAGATGACTGAAGTGGAACATATAGCAAAATTTAATGGTGAAGGCTTCCATGCCTGGAAGGAGAAGACCATGTACCATCTTATGTGGAAAGAATTATGAGACTTGTTTGAAGATGATGCAGATAACAAGAAGGAAGATGATGAAGATGGGTTCGTTGAAGAAGACCAGTTCAAAACCAAAGAATGGAAGAAGATGAATAACAAGGCACTAGGTATCATTGCCTGGGGACTAAGTGATGATGTGCTACATCATATATCTGGCATTAGAAATGCTAGAACCGCTTGGGAGGAACTTGACAGAATGTTTGGTACCCAAGCAAAAAACTCAAAGGGTAAAACTACTCATGCAGTTTTATAAACTAGATATCAAAGAAAGTGCTTCTATGACCATGCACATTAACAAGTTCAAGAGCCTAAAAACCTAGCTTGCAACTCTTAAGAAGAATATTGATGAAGATGAAGCAATAGCCGTACTACTTGCAAGTGTAAATAAGGATCCATATGAAAACCTTGTGTCCACTCTAAGTAATGTTCCAAGTCTCTCACTCAAAGATATTGAGTACTCATTGCTTGATGGAGAAAGCAAATTTAAAAGCAAAGATGTAAAAGAGACCAGCTCAAGGGAAAACCTCTTATACACTAGAGGAGCTACTAGATCCAAGGGAAGAGGTTGAGGATTCAACACCGACAATAGGAGTCAGATGACATGCCATTATTGTGGTAAAACTGGCCATATTGTTAGTGAATGCTTCCACAAGAAAATAGCACAGTAGATGTAGAATAACCACCACCAAAGTCAATTCATAAATGAAGAAGAAGAAAAAGATACTTCCGCTACCATCAACAACTATGACAAACTGTTTTAAGGAATTTGTTCCCATAGTGGATATTGTAAAAACCTTACAAAAAATGTAAAGTTTCAAGCCTTAACTTGACTAGGTTGCTAGAGAGCTAGTTTCCCTAGCTATGTCATCATGAAGGGGGGGCAAAAGCCAGCAAGGGTAGAGACTTATCATTTGAGGGGGGGTGTTGAGAAATCAAATGATGTATGCCTAGAAGAGGCTTTGTATAAGAGAGATGACAAAAGTTGTATGCTCCAGAATGCTCTAGGAAGAGATGTCCGAAATCCCATAAGCAGAGAGAGGAAAAGTGGTACTATCCAAAAGCTATATAAACATGTACTTGACACTCATTTCAATAGAATGGTACTTTTATTTTGTGTCACTCAAGATTGTGTTAATGAGTCCAAGCTAATCTATCTTGGAACCTAATTCACTTGAGTTACAATCCCTCACTCTGAAAATGTATCGTGTGTTTAACTTGCGTCCACCATAGCCAACTAGCTCTAGATCCGTGTTTCTCAACAAAAATTTCATTTAGAAGGTTGCCAAGTGGCCAAACAAGCGGCCACTTGTCAAAACTTTCCCATCCAAGTGAAGGAAAGGCTATTAGAGGCTGGTGGAGGGTCATTCAAGCCATTCAATGGATTGTGGAGGTTGAGAGAGAAGGAAAGAGTGCTGTCCAAGCAGGTACCAGTAGGTTTTGGCCATTTCCAGTCAGCTAGGAAGGCTCCTACTGCAGGCAACACCTGCAACAGGGAGAGCAGCAGCTGTAGGTTCCATCTAGGGCTGGGTAACATCCATCTAAGGCCTCCAGTCTGCTGGGCAACATCATTTAATGCTGTTTCACAGCAGATAGCAGTTGGTACTGACATTTTCTCGTGATAGAAATCCAAAATTTCTCTCAGCTCTCTCTCTCTTCTCTCTATGAGCAAACCCTCAGCTTTTCTCAACTATTTCAGCAGATATCAGCCATAGAAGGTTGACAATAGAGCATTTGCTGCTGTAAACCCTAATTTATAGCAGAATTTAGGCTTTAGTTGCCACCTTGGGTCCCATGCCAAGAAATTGAAGACTTAGTACTTGAAATCAGTAACTGGAATTCAAGGAATTCTTTGAGATTTCAAGAAATTGGCCATCCCAAGTGAATTTTGGGCTCATTTTGACCAGCCAAGGGTCAATTAGAGAGGCCGATTTCTTGTTAGATCAAGGGCCAAATCAGATTGAAGGCTTGTTGGCCATTTTTGACAGCAAGAAGTATTAGAAATTGAAGGAGATTGGAGGCTAATTTTAGTGTACCTCATCCAATATTAATAGAAGCTAAAGAAATATCGCTGGCAGCACTAGTTTTGGGGCCAATTGGGAGTCTACCCTCCAAGATTAAGTGGTAAAGTGTGTATTTCTCGATTTGTGTATTTTATGCTTGTTGTAATTAGTGCTTAATCAGGTTATTTACCATCCTTGTTGAGAAGAAAGGCTGGTTTCAATAGCCAAGGTTGGAGGGCTCAACGGGAACAGAGTCTGAGCTGCAAATGCAGGTGGCAAAGTGGCTGTTCACAGTAAATGCAGCCTGTGATAGGCTGCAGACTGCACAGATGGCCCAAGAAATACAGTGCTCTACATGAAATGCAGCAGCCAGCACTGAAAGTAATGACATCAGCTCAGAAAACTGTCGCCCAGCAAGAAGAAAAGGCCACCTAGCTGGTGTAGCAGCTGCCCAGGTTTGAAATGCGGCAGATGAGAGGGAGCCTGAATGAAAACACAAGCTTTGGGACATTTGTGCATGCAAAATGCAACCAGGGAGAGGGCATAAACAGGCCACTCTGGTCAAATCGGATGAAAATATGCCATCTACAGCTGTTGTAGATGACGCTCGACTGTTGTTGTAGACTTGGACAACAACGCTTTGAAGACTCTGGCTCCCACCAAGGTGAATGATACCGTGTGAATGTGCAGTAGAAAAGAATGTGAACACAAAGTGGGAGAGAGAATAGAGAGATAGAAGGAACATAGAGAGAAAACAATACGATTGAGACTCGATGATAGAAGAGATCGATCTCTATCAAGCTCCAATCCATAGCTCTAGGCTTGAGTTTGGATGCTAGGTGAAGGTAGGAGGTGAAGACAATGATGATGGAGGCTGGCCGGAAAGATGATCTAATGGATGGATGGAGTGAGAGAGCACATTGCCTATAAATAGGCAAATTGAGCATTTTGTGCCAAAAACGAAATGCATTGGTACCACCTTTACTTGAAGTGTGTAAAACACAGAATGATGAAATAATCACAATGTCAAAGCTCCTAATGTCCTCATTTGACTTAGGCTCATAGGCATGAGATAATTGTACGCGACACATATGACTGCTAACAAACCACATGCATGCACAAGTTGCGTCCCAACTTAAGTATCCAAAGAGCACATGATTGCTAACAAACCACACGTGCACAACTTAATGTCCAAAGAGCACTTAGTTTAAAATTCACATCCTTGTGAGAGACATGGGCTGCAGGTTCCAAGGTATGCAGCAACAGCTCTAGTTGTGCTGCATCCACCAGGTGCCCAGAGGTAAGAAGTGGAACAACACTCGGTGAAGATGGAGGGTGACTTGGGCAATGATTTGAAAGTGAGTATGTGTGTGACATTAATGTGACATTAAAAGTGATATTTAATGTCACATTAAGGTCATAAGTGTGGAATGTGACATTAAAAGGGATATTTAATGTTACAATAAGGTAAATTTAGGGGAACATGCACGAGCATGACCGTCTGGGCTCTTGGGCGCCCGAACGGGGTTAAGGGGAGCCTAGAAAGTAAGGGAGTCCAAGAATAGTAGGACTCCAGCAAGTTGACGGCTGGCAAAAAGATAAGCTTGAGGGCCAGCACTTATCTAGGCGTGGCTGGGAGGATGAACTGTCTCGTGCTTCCATCAGTTTCAAGAAATCTGTCCCCGTAATCTAACATTGGTATCAGAGCCGGTAGCCGTAAGGATTCCGGAAGGTCTCAACAGAAGAACAGTGATGAATGTGAAGAACGGAAGCCAGTCGTGAAGAAGAACGGAAGCCAGAAGCGTCCCGTCCCGTTGCGTCTTCACGACACTTAGTTCTAGATGGTCACGCGATTTGACGTGGCACTTCTGCCCTGCCCCGTCATGTAAGAAAACGGGCCATCACTTCTGTCCGGTCCGTCGCGTGAGAAAACGGGCCGTGAAGAGAAATAAAAAGGGAGAAGCCACGTTACGTCACATAAAGGTGACCCGTCACGTTACGGGCAGAAACATAAAAAAAAAACGTAAGGACCAGGGTCGCGAAGACTAATCAGACCAGGCGGGGAGTCGCCAGCATTCGCGAGGACCAACCAGATTAGATGTGAAGCTGCCAGCAGCCGCGAGAACTAGATCAGAAGTGGAGCTGCCAGTATCAGATTGCTGTTCACGGATAGGACTGCTCCTGAGACGGATAGGACTGCGACTGCTGTGAGACAGGCAGAAAATTTCATACACAACTGAAGCTACAGCCTTCATACATAACTAAAGCCACAGCCTGCCATTAAAAATTAGGGAAGTATTTTATCTTGTATGCAAATTTCTTATTTTTGCTTTCCAATTCCAGTGTATTAATGGCAGAAAAAGGGAAAGAAAGGGTAATGGAAAGTTCTAGTTCCGGGGATCAACCTATGGCAGATCCCCATGAACCAGACATACAAGAAGAACAATGGGAAGAATTTTTTGCCACGAGAGAGCAATTTGATGATCTTTCTGCTCGTGTGCAAACTCAGGGGGTTCAAATGGAGTTTTTAACTCAAACACTTACTGAAATAAAATCTCAACTAACTTTATTGTTGGAAAGAGATAAAAATAAGATAGAAACCTCGGATGTCCCATCTTCATCGAAAGATTTAGATGTGACTGTGCGAGATCTTAAGGAACCCCAAACCTACCATAAATTGAGGGATAATCCAGTTTTAAAGGATATGAAACCACCTCAATTTTATGGGGAGGAAAAAGATAGGAATAAAGATACAATCTTTAATTTCCTCCAAAAATGGGAAGATTTACATAAATTAAAAAATACCCCACCACATCTCCAAGCACTGGAGGCCAGTTTAACTTTGGGGCCCAAAGCATATAAGTGGTGGCGAACTTTAAAGGAGGCGAATAAAATACCTGAAACTTGGGCTCAATTTGAATCTGTCTTTTTAAAAGAATTTCTTCCTGAAAATGAAATGGAAAGAAATTGGGAAGATTGGGATTATGTCAGACAAAAGGGACGGCCCCTACTGACATATTTGGAGGAATATCGTGAGATAATCCTCAAACTGGAAGGAATTGATGAATTCCAAAAAACAAGAGGATTCATTAGGGGACTGGATAAAGCCTGTAAAAAGGAAGTAAAACGGAGTTTACCTAAGACGCTTGAAGAGGCAATTAAATTTGCATTAATTTATGAAGATAGTACGCGTCCAGGTACACTCACCAGTCTCACTGATATGGAGCCCAAGTCTAAGGAATTAGAAACCTCAAAATTTGTGGGCAAATTTAAAAGAAAAATGCCATTTTTCAAGGGTAAAAAACAACCTTTTGAAAAGAAACCATATATGAGGCCAAAGCTAAGTCCTGATGACTTTGATAAGGCCAAAAAAGAAAAATTGTGTTTTAATTGCCTATCCCCTAACCATGCTGCTTGGAATTGCCCTCAAAAGAAAAAGGGGGAAGACAAAGGAAAGGACAAGGGCAAGGGAAAAGAAAAACAAATCCATGTAGTGCAGACCTTAGAATTAAAGGGCCATGAAAAGTATAAATCTTTAGAGGTCTTGCACAAGGATATACAACATAAGTGTTGTATGTCAACTTCTTTGTGGCAACCTACTTTTGGGCCACATGATTTACTTAGAGTACATGGATTGATAGCTAGAAAACAGGTTAGAGTCATGATTGATGACTCTGCCACACATAATTTTATAAATTATGCACTTGTCAAAAAATTGAAACTTCCCCAACAAAACAGTGAGCATCAATACGTTGTGCGTATGATGCAAGGCCAAGACAATAAAATATGGGATACAATAGTATCCAATTTGGAAATCGAGATTCAAGGATATAAAGATAAGCTTGATTTCCAAATAATGAATATGGAAAGAGCTGATATTGCTCTAGGGAGGGAGTGGCTATGGGGATTGGAACCATCCTTAAAACGTAGCTATCACCATAATACACTGGAATTTGAAAGGGATGGTAAGACTTTTGTCATTCAAGGTGAACATGAAGTATCTGATAATCCTTTGCTGTGTTCTACTGAAGTTCAGAAGCTGATAAAGAAGGAAGTTTGTGAGGTATATATGTTATGGTCTCTTCCTGTACAGAATACTTTTACTTTCTGTAATATAAAGCAACAATTTTCTTATGTTTGCAAATTGAATGTAAATAATGAATTGAACAGTTTGTTAGATGATTTTAAAGATGTGTTTTCTTCTGATTTACCTAGTGGCCTTCCACCAGATAGGGGTGAAATAAATCACCCAATTGATATAAATAAGGATACACACCCAATTTCAAAACCACCGTATAGGTTAAGTGAAACACAGCATCAAGAAGTTGAGAGACAAATTAAGGATTACCTGGATAAAGGATTTATTCAACCCAGTAATTCACCTTGGGCTTCAACAATTTTATTGGTAAAGAAAAAAGATGGTTCTATGCGACTTTGTGTTGACTATAGAGCACTTAATAAAATAACGGTGAAGAATAAATTTCCTATGCCCAGAATGGAAGATCTTTTTGATCAATTGCAAGGGGCAAAATTCTTCACAAAGATAGACTTAAGATCAGGTTATCACCAAATAAGAATTAAGGCACAAGATATTTCCAAAACGGCATTTCGTACTAGATACGGGCATTATGATTTTTTGGTGATGCCTTTTGGTCTCACTAATGCACCAGCTACCTTTATGAAGCTGATGAATAGTGTTTTACGGCCCTATCTAGGACATTTTGTAGTAGTCTTTTTAGATGATATCTTGATCTTTAGTAAATCAAGAGAAGAACATTTGGAACACTTACAATTAGTATTCCAACTGTTAAGAACACATTCCCTTTATGCGAAGAAAACTAAATGTGAATTCTTTGCAGAAGAGGTCAGATATTTAGGGCATATAATCTCGAAAGAGGGAATCAACATGGATCCAGAAAAAGTAAGGGCAATTATTGAATGGCCACCTCCACGGAACTTGGAAGAGCTGCAGATCTTCCTAGGTTTATCTGGATTTTATCGTAGATTCATTCGAGATTATGCCAAAATAGCTGTTCCAATGACAGATCAACTTAAAGGGAAAGGGAAAAGTTTTAATTGGGGAACAGACCAAAATGAAAGTTTTCAAAAACTTAAGGTAGCTATTGCTACAGCTCCAGTATTATTAATAGTGGATCCCAATAAACCATTTGTGGTTGAAGCTGATGCCAGTGATAAGGCAATATGCGCGGTCTTATTACAAGAAGGTCGACCAGTTGCTTTTGAAAGCAAGAAATTAGATCGTGCAAAACAAAATTATTCTGTTTATGAGAGGGAGCTGTATGCAATAGTACATGCAATGAAGAAATGGAGGCACTATTTGTATGGTGCCAAACTTTTGATTTTATCGAATCCTGAAAGCATTAAGTGGCTTAATGATCAACCAGATTTACATGGGCGTAAAGCCAGATGGGCTGAACTCCTCCAAGAGTTCGACTATGAAATAAGATATAGAAGAGGAAAGTATAATATAGTAGCTGATGCACTCAACAGAATGCCCATCATTAATGAATTGAGTTTTACTCAGTTCACTTCCAGTTTGCTTGAATCTTTAAAAGGGAAATGCCAGGTTGATCCGGCATATTCCAACATATGGGAAGCAATAAAAAATGGGGATCCAAATGAAAATGCTTCTACTAAGGAAGGAATATTTGAGGATGTTCAACTAGGAAATGGAGCGTCAGGGGTTGCTCAAACTGGATTCAAGTGGAAGAATTTTACCATTGATAATGGTTATTTACTCTACAAGTGTAGGGTATGTGTCCCGAAAGATATAGAAATAAGGCGCCAGATACTCTTTGAGTGTCATGATACCCCTAGTGCGGGACATCCAGGAGTTAATAAGACTTATAGTCTTATTAAAAGGCAGTTCTATTGGCCTGGAATGAATAAGGACGTCCTTGACTATGTGGTCAAATGTAATAAATGCCAGGTTAATAAAACTGAAAAATTAAAAATGGGAGGACTTCTCCATCCATTAGAAATTCCTTCGGGAAAATGGGAGAGTATCTCCATGGATTTTATTGTTGCTCTACCTAGAACACAGAGGGGGCACGACTCTGTGTGGGTAATTGTGGATAGGTTAACCAAAATGACTAGGTTTATTCCAACTTCAACTGATGTTAAAACACTAGAATTGGCTAGATTGTTCGTAGAGAACATATACCGATTGTATGGCCTTCCGGCAAATATAGTTTCTGATCGGGATAGAAAATTTGATAGCCATTTTTGGCGTGCGGTATTTAGGAAATTGGATACTAAACTTAGCATGAGTACGGCGGATCATCCGCAAACAGATGGGCAAACTGAAAGGATTAACCAAATTCTTGAAGATATGCTTAGGGCATATGTAAGCAAAAGGCAAACTAATTGGGAAGAGTATTTACCGATAGCAGAGTTTGCATATAACAGTGCCAAACACTCTTCCACTGGATATAGTCCATTTATGTTGATGTATGGGTTTCAGCCCAGAGCTCCTTTTGCAGTAGGACTGCATAAGGAAAAGGTTCAGGCAGCTAAAGACTTTTTGGAGGATATGAATAGTATGTTAAAATTTGCTCAAGAAAATATTAAAAAGGCTCAAAGTCGAGCTAGAGCATATGCAGATCCTCACCGAAGAGACATCTCCTTTGAAGAAGGAGAATTGGTCTATCTTAAGGTGCCTGAACAAACTAAAACTATGAAAAAGGGACATTGTCCAAAGCTTTCACCAAGGTATTGTGGTCCTTTCATAATACTTAAAAGGGTGGGAGAATTGGCTTATAAGCTCCAACTACCTGCTGGTAGTAAAATACATCCAGTTTTTCATGTAAGCAAACTAAGGAAGAAGCTGGGTGATTTGGATAATCTAATCTTAAATGATGATATTGAGGAGTTATTCTATGACCAATCTAATCCACATGAACCAGAAAAAATATTAAATGTTCGTAATAGACGAACGAGGAATACTATTTATCAAGAATGTTTGGTTAAGTGGAAAGATTGTTCAGAGGAAAGCTCAACATGGGAGCGAGTAAGTACTTTAAAGAAAAGGTTTCCCGATTTACAGTTAGACCTTCCAAATATCGTTTTCGAGGACGAAACCGATTCTTAAGGGGAAGGAAATGTGACATTAATGTGACATTAAAAGTGATATTTAATGTCACATTAAGGTCATAAGTGTGGAATGTGACATTAAAAGGGATATTTAATGTTACAATAAGGTAAATTTAGGGGAACATGCACGAGCATGACCGTCTGGGCTCTTGGGCGCCCGAACGGGGTTAAGGGGAGCCTAGAAAGTAAGGGAGTCCAAGAATAGTAGGACTCCAGCAAGTTGACGGCTGGCAAAAAGATAAGCTTGAGGGCCAGCACTTATCTAGGCGTGGCTGGGAGGATGAACTGTCTCGTGCTTCCATCAGTTTCAAGAAATCTGTCCCCGTAATCTAACAATGTGAGATGCCACAACATGTGCTTTTATGGTGATTTTTGGGCATTGGTCCTATTGGGCAAAATGAAAGCCATTATAAATAAAACTTTTTTTGGGCTTACCTATGCAGTGAAAATTAAGTGTAAATTAATGGCAATTATTTGTCTTAATGATGACAAATTGTAGACGAGTTATTACAAGTAAGTGGTGCGCCTGCTCGATATGACAATGCAGTGCACACAGAAATTGTGCTAAAGAGTGAGAAGCGTGGGAACCAATTGGGAATTGTATGTTAGTCTAGATTTGGCACACATTATCTTGTATGTCATTTCACAGACAACTTGTGTGTTATTGAACTTCAGATAAGATCCCTAAACTTGTTCGGTTTCATCGGCTTTCTAGCATGCTAAATCAATTAATAACTCAGGAAGGATGAAAGCTTTTCTTTGTTCAGGTCAATGCTAATTGTTTATTCTATCTAAGATTTTTAGCTGCTAGTTTGATTTACTTATTTTGCTTTAGGAGAGTCCAGAGATTCCAAACTTTTTTTTGAGGGCTTCCATTTTGTTCTGGCAGGTGAGGTTATGCCGAGAGAAAGCAACTGGTCATGTATATGCAATGAAGAAACTAAAGAAGTCTGAAATGCTGAGAAGGGGGCAGGTATTTGACAATTTTTAGTTTTCGAGAGGGCCTCCATACAGTGATGAAGGCTCATATTTCTTAAGTCTTCTTAATGATGTTTGTTTGTCTATTAATATGACTGATCTTCAACAGGTAGAGCATGTCAAAGCAGAAAGGAATCTTCTTGCTGAGGTGGACAGTAACTGCATTGTCAAGCTGTACTGCTCATTCCAAGATGACGAATATCTGTATCTGATTATGGAGTATCTTCCAGGAGGAGACATGATGACACTACTGATGCGAAAAGACATACTAACAGAAGATGAAGCTCGATTTTATGTTGGGCAGGCCGTTTTGGCTATAGAATCTATACACAAGCACAATTATATTCACAGGTCAAAGTCTACTACTGAGCCATAATGACCTGAAGGCTATGAAGGATGATTAATTATGACTGATTGTAATATGATTTTGCAAACGATGGTTTTCATTACAACTTACAACTTTCCTGTTTGATTTAGCATTATATGCTTTTAGAATAGATATAAAAAGTGTGGAACTTTAATTGATTGGACTGGGCTAGTTGTGCTACCCTTGTATGTGGATGTGTTATGTATGTGTTTTATATCTTATAAACTAATCTTGTCTGTTTTAGAGGCGAATAATATGGAACATAGTACGTTTTTCCCTATTCCGCTGTGAGCTGAGGAGTTTGACTTGTGCAGGGATATTAAGCCGGATAACCTGTTACTAGATAAAAATGGGCATATGAAGCTTTCCGACTTTGGGCTCTGCAAGCCTCTCGACTGCAGCAAATTGCCTACTTTGCAAGAAAATGATCCTGTGGTGGATGATAGACTAAGAGAAACAGGAACTGCAGATGGAACAAGGCATTCCCCTGCTCCAAGACGTACACAGCAGGAACAACTACTACATTGGCAAAGAAATAGGCGGATGCTGGTAAAGTTCGATGTGTTGTTATGACCTTGCATGTTCTTGTTCTAACTAGTGCTTTGTTTTTTTTCCAAATAATGTGGATTTATGCTTTAGTTTCCTATAAATCTGCAAGAGAAGGTATCAAAAAGCAATACATACTCTGGATATTTATTTCTTCTGATTCAGGTTTTGGACTTTTTGAGAAGGTACAGCTGTCAGGATGTATTTATTTGCCATTGTTACATGTGATGCGGCCAGTTAGGTTTTGACTTTTTGAGAAGGCACAGTTGTCAAGATATATGTCTTTGTCATTGTAACTTGTGATGCGGCCAGTTACCAAAGAAGAGGCTTCTAGACCTGCTGCAAGGTGGCTATATGTCATTGATCAGTCGTTTCTGTGTTAGAAAAGATTTTCTGCAAAAGAAAGAAACTGAGGCTTCTAATTGTTTGCCTTTCCAAGACTCTGCAAACAAGTGACTTATATTGCTGCAATTGCAGAATTGCTGTTGTCAGTTCTAGAGGCTACTTGCAAAAGTACAAAACTCAGGGTTTTACTCTGCTAGCTTATTAAGAAGTGGCATGAAAAGTTAGCATGATTTGGGCTTTAAAAGGGCTTTATAGCACCTCATATTTGAGCTTACGATAGTTGCACTGCTTATTGATTCTTATTTGGGGTTTCAGCAGCATTTGAACTCCCTTATTGTTACCACATCTTTAAACTAAAGGCTGAGGATCTATTCACTTGTTTTCTCCGGAAGCATGAGCTGTAGAAAATGGAGTACTCTGCTTTTGCATGATTCAGGGTTTCTGCTGTCTTAACTACTAGTGACTTAAGCTCTCGATCTACTAATAGTTTGAACATTGAGGGAGGATGATTTTGGGTCTTACCTAGTATTGAGCATGTATAACAAATTTGTTCTTCTTTTCCCCGGGGTGGGGGAATGCCAGGCATACTCGACTGTTGGCACACCAGATTATATAGCTCCTGAAGTGTTACTGAAGAAGGGATATGGTATGGAATGTGACTGGTAAGCCTTGATTGTCACTTTAGTATGGTTTAGTAGTTGGTTTCTCTTGTAGATGAAATGCTAAGGCGTATGTTTGACATGGTTAACATTTCCAAAAAATGTGGTATTTTAATGATTCAGTATCCTGTATGGTTCTAGGTGGTCACTCGGTGCCATCATGTATGAAATGCTGATTGGCTATCCACCCTTCTATTCAGATGAACCAATGGCAACCTGCAGAAAGGTAAAGGTTCAATGTTGGTTTGTAAGCAGTTTTTGTCCTGATGACACAAGTGAATTTCATTTTGGAGTGTATGGGAGTTCCTATCTTAATGCCATGATATTTTTCAAGCAGATAGTGAATTGGAGGAGCCACTTAAAGTTTCCAGATGAAGTCAAATTGTCTGCAGAAGCCAAAGATTTGATTAGCAGGCTGCTGTGTGATGTTGATCACAGGTTGGGCACAAAAGGTGCATTTGAAATTAAGGTAATTTTGCTTGCAGGCTATCTGAGTGTGTTGATGTTGATTTGTTCTGCAATCAGTGTTAAGCCTATGTTGAGTCCATTAAGTAACTCCAGTATCATTATTGTTATATTTGGGTTTTCATAGGCACATCCCTGGTTCAATGGTGTTCCTTGGGAAAAGCTTTATGAAATAGAGGCAGCCTTTAAGCCGGAGGTGACCAATGAATTGGACACTCAAAACTTTGAGAAGTTTGAAGAGGTAATACTCTGCGTGCACACATTAGAATTTTCTCTGAAGATAAGGTTTAGAACCTGTATTTAAGTACTTGTGTGAAATATCCACTGTCCATTGTTTTATGTGATATTGGGAATTGAAACATCTGTAGTTACTAGAAGTATGGATTGAGTTGCAATGTGAACCAGGATGTTTGCAGCTGAAGGGTGTTTGGTCTGTTGAGTTGGTGTGGCATGGGTAGTTTTGTAATGACTGTTGCAGTTGTATGCTGATAGTTTCATGTTAGATTTTCTGTTTTTGCAGTTTCTGCAGCTGTGTAGGTGTGATGAGATGTGTGATTCAGTCTACTGCATGAATCAGGTTACTAGAACTGTCGTGGATGCTTCAGCATCAGCTTAGACTGCATTGTGGCTAGAGCTGCATGTGTGCTTGCAGTTTATCTTTATGGCTGCTTTGTGTGTTTTCGTGCAGTTGTGTTTTTGGCTGAAAGCTGCATGTTTGGGCAGTCTGGAAGCCTCACTAGGTGTTTGGCTTAACCTCAGTTCTGCTTGCACTTCAGTGCAATTCTGTACCAGGAGTCCTGGACTTAATGCTGTAGTTTATAACATTAAAGCCTGTTCATGTTTGTGCTATCTTTATGGCTGCTTTTTTTTGTTCTCGTGCAGTTGTGTTTTTGGCTGAAGGCTGCATGTTTGGGCAGTTTGGAAGCCTCGCTGGGTGTTTGACTTAACATCAGTTCTTCTTGCATTTCAGTGCAATTCTGTACCTGGAGTCCTGGACTTGATACTTTTGTTAATAACATTATAGCCTGTTTGTGATATCAAACACTGGCCCAGTACTTACTGCTACCTGTCCCTTCTGCCACTGACATCTCTACTCCTACTAGCACCACCACTAGTGTTAATGATATCATTGGCATTAGTACTGGCCTAATACCAGTACTCTTACCATTATCACCAAGTGTTATTGAGATGTCAGTGGCATTAGTACTGGTCTAATACTTATTACCACTGCCACTGGCATCACTGCACTACCACCTAATCTATATCTACCGCCAACACCTCTCATTTCAGCTGAAGTGTTGGAGTTGGTTAAGCTGGTTCTGTATGGAGGTTGTCTGGAGTCCAATCCTTGTGCAAATCTGGATCTGGAGTCCTCAATTCCAGGCTTTATAATTAGAATCTGGTCTTTACTTACCACTGCTTTGATCAATATCAGTGGCATTAGCACATGGCCTAAACACTGGCATGGCCACACTACTGGTCTTTACTTCCACACTACTGGCACTGGCCTAAACACTGGCATTAGCACTGGCCTTTTTGCTACCTGCCTGTCACTGCTACAGATATTACTCCTCAGCAAGAGGGTTGCTACCTCTACACCAACTTCTCTTTAATGATCATCGTGCTAATGACTAGGAAGCAAAACAAATATCTAGCAATTCTTTTCGACCTAGAATAAGTTGACAGGGTTTTCATTTTTCTCTTCTAAGCCTTAACATAGTGACAATCATATTGCACAGTAGTGCAACAGTCAGGTAGGCTATTCAGTCAGGTTCCATGTCCCCTTTTAATCCGATGCTATTATTGTCTGGCTGAGCAACCTTGTTGATGGAAACAGTTTTGAAGCCTTCATTTTCAATCTACAAGGTAGTCCAATGTGTCAATGATTTTCTGTTTTTTTTGCCTTTATCTAGTTTATAACTACATCGGATCTATTTTTGTCAGTTTCAATGTTCTAGTCTTAAAACTTTTAACCTTGAATTGCAGGCTGGACCTCAGGCACAGACAACCTCCAAGTCTGGGCCCTGGAGAAAGGTAATCTAGGCAATTTCTAAAAATATTCAATCACGAAAGTACGAAAGGCACAAGTAGACATTGAGATTAGTCTTCAGAGTCCAGTTTTTCTATCTAGGGGAATGCCTTTGTGTAAAGCATTTGACTCTACCAAAGCACCCACGAATGGTGCTTTGTAATTGCCTTTTTAAACTCTCAAATAAGTCCAAACATCTTCAATATTTCTTGATATAGTTAGATTTAAAATGGCATTAACTAGTTTCATGAAACAAGCTTTACTGTATGTAATTAAATTTTTGGGTGCTTCTGTGGTAGTTCTGCCTGAGTTATCGTATTTATTTTGGGTTCAGATGCTTCCATCTAAAGACGTGAACTTTGTGGGCTATACATACAAAAATTTTGAAATTGTTCAGGATGGTCAAGTTCCTGGTGTTGGTAAGCAGTCGTGCCATTTGGTTGTATGTTGATTGTCATGTAGGGTTTATGCATCTGAGTTTTGGTTATTGAGCCAGAAACTATCTTCACTTTTGAGTACTTCTGCAGCTGAACTGCGAAAAAAAGGAAAACCAAAGAGGCCCTCTATAAAGACTTTGTTTGGTAATTGTTTTATGTCAGATTTTTGCTGGAGTAGTTGCCGAAGTGCTCAACTACAGAAGCTGTTTGAACTAATTAATCGTAAATAATTGCAGATACTACTCCGGGTGCAACTCAGCCAGTTCAAGGCAGCTTCTTGAATCTGCTACCAACTCAATATGAGGTCTCAGAAAGTCCAGAACCATCTCCTCCAGGCAGTATTTCATCCCCTTCTCGCCTATGTCTTTTTCAGCAGCAGACAGTACATCCCAGGTGATGGGTAGTTTTCATCTCCCTGTTTGGAGATCTTTGGCCTTCATGTCCATATTTGTACTTGAGTATGCTTCTGGGTAATCCATGTGGAAACCCTCATAGCATACTCTGTGCCATAAATTTGTTGATATTGCCACGTTTGGTTGAATTCCCTAATTATTTTTGAGGCTATTCAGTGATGTGGTAATAATTGAGAATTTATAAAATTCTTGCCATTGATTTTGTCAAGTCTCAGGACTGCTGGTCTATGACATACAACCCTCCCTTCTGTTGTGTGCATGCACGTGTGCACACACCGACTACGAACAAGCTTGCACACATACGAAGTCCTTTAGGATTTGCTTTTAGTCTCAAAACAATATATTCTGACTACACTTAGGTGTTGGCAATGATGTGGTGTGACTCAGACACACACACCCCCCCAACCAAATCTCATGTTTGTATATGGCAGCTCTGCAGTTTTCACGGCTGTGTTTCAATATTTTATACCCTTCCCCAATGAACCTTGAGAAGTGAAACTCTTCAAAGGTGGTGTATAAATCTTCATTTAGACATTTTCTTGTGCAGCCCTCTCAACTTTGTAATTCATACTTGAATTGTACTTTTCTATTCATGTCAAAGAAGGATACAAATCCTGATTATATCCATGCTTGATTTAAGTACTGGACAGCAGCATTTGAAAGATGGAAACCAAGGTGTCAGGTTTTGTTAGACACCAACAAAACTGGGGGTCTGTGATCTGGCATTATGAGCTCTGCACTTTTTCTGATGCATTTTGTTGTCAGGTACTGGCAGTTCATTGTTTCTTGCCACATTTTCTCATGCTGTTGCTCCTCAGACTTGCTTTGCTTTCCTCTTTAAGTGTTGGTAGCTTGAGTATCTGATTATGTAGCAGTGGCCAGAGTCTATTTGAACTCACAGATGCCACAATCTATTTTAACTGACAAGTGTATTCAAAGAAGTAAATGCAAAGTTCACATGCCTTTTGGGTAGTAACCAGGCGAAGTTCTAGAAGGAGGCTATGCTTTGCTCTTTTACATCAAGAACTGAGGTCTGGAGAATCATAATGTTACCGATAGCTCAGCATCACTGCATCTATCATATCTTTCAACAATAGGAAAGCTAAAATGGTAATTTAGTTATAGATGGTGAGAATAGCCTTGAAGTATTGGATTTGAAGTCTCACATTTATATCAATTCTGCAATTCCCATTTGCTTTTTTGGCATGGGTTTCGTTTGTAAGACTCATGGATGGTTTTTGTTGGCATGCCGTGGTGGTGTTACTCTTTTGGTCTTATTCTTTTATATGCAAATTTCTGCAGACACAATTTTCAAAGAAAGTGCATGAAGCATGGTTCAAACTTGAAGAATTAGTATTTATCTTAAAAATTGCTAATTAGGGAAATGTTTATTGCAGAATGTGTTTAGTTCATTTGTGTTGTTTTTCTTTAGAGGAGTTAAGAGTTAGGTGCAGCAGGAAAAAGAACAAGATGATTTATTGAGTGGTGACTATTGAATGCAGTTGAGGTGATGCTTTTGGCTCAACTTTATTATTAGTTTATATTGCGTGAGAGTGATGGACATGCTTGGAAGCGTCGACAATAAATTTGAAATTGGATGCCTCAGTCTTGTAATGCTTGTGTGAGAATGTCACTTGTATCTTGTGAAATAGGATGTGAGAATTTTTATCTATAGTTTGCAGGGTCTATATATGTGCGTGTTGACTTTGCTAGCTTGTCATGATTCTAGATACTTCTTTTATGCACCTTGTAGCATGATGCAAAATTTTGGAGAGGATGTGGGGGTAGTTAAGATATTCTTTGGCTCTTTTTATGGGAGTAGCAAGCTTAGAGAGGACAATTTAGTGGAATACTCAGCAAGAAGGGTTCTAACATGGCAAGTGACCCTCTTGGTGCCATGATTTTGGGAGTCTGATCTTTATATTGTTAAGGATTGCCAAAGTCTTGTTTGGAGATTGAGGATAATAATCTTCCTTCATTTTTGTTTGGAATGTGATAGTAATCTTTCAATGCCCATTTAAATGCCCTTGTTGATGGCTCACTAGTTGATTCAAGGAGAGCTTCCTTGAATCAATGTTTTTGGTTGTTTTGCACTCACGCTTGGTAGGTGTGTCAAGATTGCCTTGCTATCATTTTATCATACAATTGCACAAACTCCTATATTGTCTTTATGTATAATCCGGTTTAGATCCTTCAAGAGATGAGAATTCATCCAGATATTTTGTGTGGCGGTTGCTTGGCTCACTCACACGATGAATTAGAACATTTAAGAGTTATATAGGATAGAAATTACACTGAAGCCAAATTAGAAAATCGAGGGTTTAGGTGGATGATACTATGACATCACCAAACGAGGGAATAACCAAGCAATCTTTGAGTTTGGAGATGCATCAAAATGAAGTTATAAGTGGGGATAGTAGAAGGGTCTATGTTGCACATCATGGTCATTGGGCCATTTGGTCATACTACAAAATGTATCAACTAGAGGCTCACAAAGCAATGTGATATGTGGGGGTTAATGGTAGTAAGACAGCCTATATTGCTCCATATGGTCATTGTGCCATTTGGTTGTCCATGAAAGCCATTGGAATCCTTAGTTCAGAGAGCATATAATAATTTCAACAAGTTGTATGAAAGCTTTAGGTATGGGTGAAAAGCAAATAAAGATAATGGGTAGACATGACAGTTGAATGTTATAAATGGGAGGACGTGATGGATGATTGTTGGGAATAAAGGGCCATCGTGCCTTTTATGTGCACGGGTGTGAACACACCCTTAGCACATTGTACTTTCATATATATATATATATATATATATATATATATATATATATATATATATATATATATATATATATATATATATATATATATCAAACCTAAAGTAGTACACTCGTCATTGTACAAAAAAAGTGCTCACACTCTACATTGCTTGATTTCATCCACTCTCTCTGTCTCACTGCGCATACGATAATCTGCCTCTTATCTCCATGCCTATTCGATTCCTATAAACTGGTATCAGAGTGTAAGGTGTTGCAGACGATCGTCAGGCTGAGGTAGAAGACCAGAGTTGGTAAGAGACAGCTCAAAGGCGAGCAGGAGAGTCACAGGCAGGCTTGTGTGTTGGAGAGAGAGTCGACAAGTGCAGGCTTGGGACAGTGGATTGGTGCAACAACTAACAATGATTGCATGTGATGATTGACTAGCGTGGTCCAGCAAGCGACAGTGTGACGAGTGTGGACCAGTGGGTGCGACGTCTGCAAGGAGCAACGACTAGGTGTTAGCGGGTTGGGTAGTAGTCGAGAGGGCACGCGGGCACCATACATGCCATGCCAGCAACCAAGTGTCAACACGTGGCATCACAGGACGTCGGTCGGGCAGGTGCCGTGACTCGAGTAGGTCACGTGATCCGCCTCACATGTCGACGGGGTTAGGGGTTCACGCGTATAAGCACTAAAGGTCAAATTTGTGCAATTTCGGCGTAGAAAGTTGGGGCTTCTCTAGAATGAGCACTGTTTGTGAAAAATTGAGGCATCTACGTTGGAATTGCAGACAATGTGCACATTTAAATTGGAGATTTCGTCAAAATTGTGGAAATTTTACTCATATGAGTGAATTTCTCAACATTTGATCCATAAAATTTGGGGCTTTTCCTAGATTTGGGAAATTTGTTGCAGGACAAGCAAATCTGTCTCAAAAATTGCACGAATTTGTGACATTTTGTCCCTGATATTTGGGGCTTTTAATGTACATGTGCAAATTGGGTTGAAATTTATTCAAACTCTCGACATTGATGCACATTGGATCCCGTGTAACTTGGGGTTTTTGCAGTTTGAGCAAAATTTGTGCAGCATTTGGTCATTTTATGTACATGTAGGTTGAATTCCGCACAATTTGGACATCAACACTTGGTCAAATTTGGGGGTTTTGTTGAAATTTATTTGGGCAAAATTGGATAGTCCTATGCACGACGGATGAAATGTAGATGTGTGTTTGACGCTTTGAGCACAAAAATTTGGGGCTTTTGATTGTTCGTGTCAAATTGTATGCCCGTGAGTACATGTACAATAGAAATTGCAGCTGAAATTTTTGGATTTTTCATGTAATATGATGCACATGCCCTTGAAACAGATGTAATCAGTTGGACAATGGTGTAGCACTTGGTTTGGTGCTTGTGAAAACTTAATTATAGATTTGAAATCTATACTTTTGCGTGGTCATTTATTGCTGATTGGTACTTGTTTGTACCTTGGTCACTTGGGTGTCAGTTTGGGCATGCATTTATTGGTTTTTTTTTTTGTCACGTTTGGGCTGAAAATCATGGTTGGTAGTAATGACAACAATAATTTGATGCACATAAAGAAGCTTGAAGGTGCACATAATTATGCAGTGGCAAAAATAGTGCTACAATATCGTGTTATAAAAGAAGCAGGCAAAGCCGTTCAAAACCAAAGAGGCAAAGCCTGTAGACATGGATCAGGATGATTGGGATGAGTTGAATGAGCTTGCATGCTCAACCATAGAGCTATCGATTTCTAATGCCTTGCTCTTTAACATTGAAGGTTTGGATTCTGCATGTGCTATATGGACTAGACTGGAAGAATTATACGTACAGAAGAGTGTTGAAAGCAAAGTGTATTGGTTGAAAAAGCTTATGGATATACGTATGAAAGAAGGTACAACTATGTCTACTCACTTGAGCGAGTCTAACTCCATTTTTAGCCAGCTGGTTGCCTTGAAGTTCATGATTGATAAGGAAGTTAAGGGTACTTTCTTGCTTTGCACTCTACTAGAGAGTTGGGATACATTCAGGACTGTTATGAGCAATTTTAATGTGATCCTTTTGTATGTTGATGTAGAGAGTGCTTTACTTATGGAAGAGATGGATTGGCAGACCAATGCATTCAATAAGTCTTCCAGCGCTTTGCATACTAGGGGCAAATCACAACAAAAAAGCAAATATGATGGCGAGGGACACAATAAATCACATGGCAAAGATATTGAATGCTATCATTGTGGCAAAAAGAATCATTTTAAACGTGATTGCTACAAATGGAAGAAAGAGAAAGGTAAAGGCAATAAGACAAATGATAGCAAGGAAGAGAAGAAGGGCAGTCAGCCTAAGAAGACCAGTGTAAAAATTGAAGAGGTGAATGTAGTCACCGATGACAGTGACAATGGGAGTGATGTACTCTGTCTCTTCACATTTTGGTGCACATGCTTTACTTGCAGATACAAATGATGACATGCATACATGGATTCTTTATTCAGGTGCTTCCTTTTATGTCACCCCTCATCGTGAGTGGTTCTCCACCTATACAGGGGGTCGACATGGTGTCCATCTTGGGGACAACTATGCGTGTGAGATTGCAGGTATTGGCAGTGTGCAATTATAGTTTCAATATGGCTATGTCTTTACACATTAGCATGTATGGCATGTACCTCAACTCAAGAAGAGCTTGATTAGCACAGGGCAGCTAGATGATGATGGCTTTCATACCATCTTTGGTGATGGAAAATGGAAGATTTGTAAGGGATCTAGGGTTATTGCCAGAGGTTGCAAGAGTGATACTTTGTATTCACTTCATGTATCTAGTGTGCGTGACCATGTTATTGTCGTGACTGAGCAGCCAAGCGTTTCTTTGTGGCATGGCCTGTTGGGACACATGAGTCAAACAAGAATGAAAGTGCTTTCTCATTTGGGATACTTGTCTTGTTTTCATTATGTTTATTTTGAGCATTGTGATCATTGCATTTATGGCAAACATGCACAGATGTCATATAAAAAATCTATTTCTTTGAAATTTTCTCCTCTAGAGTTAGTACATTCGGATGTATGTCAAATGCCAGGATTATCTTTGGGGGGAAAAATATTGTCACCTTTGTCGATGATGCTACACGGAAAGTATGGGTTTACCCAATTCGTAGAAAGGATGAAGTGCTTGATAAGTTTTAAAAATTCTCGGCATTGGCTGAAAATCAAACAGATAAGACACTTAAGTGTCTTTGCTCTGACAATGGTGGGGAACATGTGTCCAAGGCCTTTCAGGCATTTTGTGACAACAAAGGAATAAAGAGGGAGCTCACTGCTCTCATAGTCTGCCCCAAATTGGAGTTGCAGAGCTTATGAATCGGACCATACAAGATAAGATCCCTATGATGTTGTCTCATGCTGGATTACCCCATGGTTTTTGGGCAGAGGTTGTTATGACAATCGTTCACTTGATTAATCGGTCACCAAACAGGTCTTTGGGGTGGGGGGGGGGGGGGAGTTTCCCAAGAAGTGTGGTCGTGCAAGCCATATTCATATGCTCATCTGAAAGTGTTTGACTGCAAGGCTTTTGTGCACATTCGTAAAGAAAAATGCAACAAACTTGAACCAAAGTCTTATAAATGCATTTTCCTAGGATATGGTGACGAGGGTGAAGTGGGATATAACTTGTGGGATCTCAAGAAAAGGAAAGTAGTACGCAGCAATGGCGTTATCTTTCTGGAAGATCGCATGCACAAACAATCTGAAAAGATTGAGGAGGTCTATAGGGTTGTATTCTGGGAAGAAATACCTTTTGGATAGCAAAATGTGCCCAATGTACAATAGCAAATGCCTGTTGTTAATGAACCTGTAAATGCAAGAAATGATGTTGGAAATGATCAGCCAATTATTGCCCATGAAAATGAGCCATTACATGTGTAGGAACAACCAAGACAACAAGCTGTTAATGCTGATTTGCAAGTTGAAATGCCAGGATAGCATGCTGAAAATGAAAATTTGCAGGAACAGTCAGCAAATAATGACCATTGGGTTAGGAGATCGTTTAGGGATACTAGACAACCTGACAGGTTTGTTCGTGGTGCAATTAATGTGGTTGATTATGTCATGTTGACAGACTGTGGTAAACCGTCTTACTTCAAGGAAGCAATGGATAGATAGGACAACAAGAAATGGTATAAAGCCATGCTGTCAGAGATGGAATCTCTTGAAAAGAATGGCACTTGGAACTTGGTGCAGTTGCCTAAAGGGCAGAAACCCTTCCATGCAAATGGGTTTACAAGATGAAAGTCACTTTTGGTTCCTCACTAAAGTACAAAGGAAGATTGGTTGCAAAAGGGTACAAGCAGGAGCATGGAATTGACTTTGATGAGATTTTCTCTCCTGTAGTCAAGATGACTATATTAAGAACCATTTTGGGCTTGGTTGCAGTTGAGGATATGGAGCTCATACAGATGGATATAAAGACTGCATTTCTATATGGTGATCCACATGAAGACATATATATGCAACAACCTGAAGGGTTTGTTGAACAAGGGAAGGAAAAAATGGTATGTAAACTCAAAAGGAGTTCGTATGGGTTGAAACAAGCACCAAGAGAATGGTATCATAAGTTTGATACATTCATGCAGTCTCAAGGTTTCCATAGAAGTCAAGTGGATTATTGCTTGTACACCAAGAAGACAATAGATGGCAACTTGATTATCTTGGTTTTGTATGTTGATGACATGCTGATTGCTAGCAAGGATACTCATGCCTTGGACTCATTGAAGCAAAGTCTTCATGGCAGCTTTGATATGAAAGATCTTGGTGATGCAAACCACATTCTTGACATGCGAATACTCAAAGATAGATCGAAAGGCTTACTCTATCTATCTCAGCAAAATTATATCTCTAAAGTTTTGCAGCGTTTCAAAATGGAGGGGGAGAAAACAATTGGGATTCCATTGCCTCCATATGTGAAACTTAGTCCAAAGGACATCCCTACATCTGATGATGAGAAGACTGAAATGGCCAAGATACCATATGCTTCAGCTGTTGGCAGTTTGATGTATGCTATGGTTGCGATACGTCCTGACATTGCCTTTGCAGTGGGAGTGGTTAGCATATACATGGCAACCCTTGATAAGAAGCATTGGGATGCAGTGAAAGGTATTATGAGATTCCTCAAAGGCACAAAGAAGTTTCGCATCTGCTTTGGAAAGCAGAAGGCATATGTTGTTGGCTTTACAGATGTAGACTATGTTGGTCATGCGGACTGTAGGAAGTCCACTTTTGGGTATGCGTTTACTTTCATAGAAGGAGCAGTCTCTTCGATCTCTAGGCTACAAAAGTGTGTTGCATTGTCTACTACAGAGGCAGAGTATGTGGCTGCCACTGAGGTATGCAAGGAAGCTTTATGGCTTTCACGTCTGGTGGGAGAGCTTGGCATCACAGAGTTACATGTTCTCCATTGTGATAATCAAAGTGCTATCATGCTAGCACACAATCCTGTCTTTCATGTGCAGACAAAGCACATACAGGTGAAGTACCACTTCATTAGAGATGTACTTGACAACAAGAGCATTGAGCTTGCCAAAGTGCATACAGATGATAATCCTGCAGACCTTCTCACCAAGGGTCTTCCAGCAGAGTGGTTTGCTCATTGTCGACAGATGATGGGGGTTGGATAGATATATTTATTTCAGCTTTGTACATACCTAGACTTAGCTGATTCTTTTCTCCTCTTAAGGCACATTGCCTTTAGGTGGGAGGTTGTTGGGAATAAAGGGCCATCTTGCCTTTTATATGTGCACGGGTGTGAACACACCCTTAGCATATTGTACTTTCATATATATATATATATATATATATATATATATATATAAAACCTAAAGTGATACACTCGTTAGTGTACAAAAAAAACGTGCTCACACTCTACACTGCTTACTTTCGCTCACTCTCTCTATCTCTCACTACGCATACGACAGTGTGCCTCTATCTCCATGCCTAATCGATTCCTACAATGACAAATAAGAGAACGACGTGGCCATTTTCAGATATTTACATATAAAGCCAAAACACTTTTTTTTTTTTTGGATTACCTCTCACAAAACATAGATTGAACTTGTGATAGAATACGTAGGGTTTTTAGAAAGTTGAAAGAATTTCAAACCCTAAAGAGTTGAAGGATTCTTCTCAAGGCCCATCTAGCTTGAAGCTGAAAGAAATTTTAAGTCCTTAAGTAACTACATGAATTTCGTGACAAACCCTAGTTCAAAAGAATACGTAGCGTTTCGTTGTAGGGAAGCCAATGTCCCAAATTGCAATCAACTTTGCAAGGATACTCCTTCATTCAAAAGAATGAGGAAATTAAATTAGGTTATCTTTGGAAATCTCAGAGGATAACGAGGTTAAAGCCGAGACTAGATGCTATCGCATCAAATCGGAATTTCCTTTGGTAGAGAGAACAAATAATTTTCTAGTACATATTATGTACTTCTGCTTGTGTTTGTACTTAGGAACACTTGTTTGGAAAAGAAGCCATCTAACAAAGGAATTGATAAGAAGAAAATATTTCAAATTGGATTCAGGTTGAAACACATGGGAAAGATGTATTGAGCACCCCAGCTAGCCGCCAACCCTATCCAATGGGGTTTTTGATAGCCATGTCGGGAATATGGACTGAACCCGTCATGAGAGGTCTCTCCGTAGAAATGTCTATTCATAGGAGGATGCTTAGGTGCCACGGGGGGCTCTGGCTGTAAAACCCTTGCCTCCAGGTCCTCTATTAAGATGGTCTACGTGACTTAGGAAGGAATCTCGATACCCTATTACTAGTGCAAGGATGAAAACTTGGAGGAAAATAAGATGCATCCTTATGGATTGCAGGAATCCTCTTATGGACGGGATTTGTATCATAGTTGAAATTTTAATATAAAGTTTACTTTCAAGGAATTTGCCTGATCTTTTTTCGTGGCAGTGCATAAAATTATGTAAAGGAACATGTGCCTAACGGGTTAATTAAGGAAGTTGCTTGTATGTGTTACCACTAATGTGCCCTTAGGTAAGTAGGAAACTAAAGCTATTAAGGAAAGTGGATGGGCGGAACCCCCGATGAGATTGTCCTACAGCAGGGTGGTCCCAGAGAACTAGGAGGCTTTGCAACATTCAAATCGTGATGACATATTGACCTTAGATAATGTAGGGTAGAACCCTAACTCGTATTGTTTTAGGGGACCAGAATGGGACTTTACCCTATGGGTAGCGAGGTCAAGCGATGCATCCCTCTCGTTTTCCATTCTCTTTGAACCAAGCGCAATATGAGTGCGCCTCGGTTTAGATGCTCTACACAAAGTAGATCGTAGAAGGTTGTAGAATGACTTGACCATTAGAAACCCAGGAAGATTCACGTCTATCCTAACAGGGTTGGCCGATATGTTTCGTTGTGGAGTAGACGCGGGAGTTGCTAATCGACAAACCTTGTAACATTTTGTGGGAGTGCCAGGCGGCATCTTTTAGATTAGACTCCCGATGGACTATTAAAATGTGTCTCGACCTAGGCATGTTATAGTTTTGAAGTCCTTGCCCACTACAAATGCTAAAGCCTTTGAGATGCAAGATATTCCTCCAAAATTTTGTAGGAAGGAGGAGGAGAAAGAGGTGTAGATTGAGGATGTCATCCATGATTACAACATAGAGACTATAACTCCACAAAAGGTTATATATAAATATTATATCAAGTGATCACTTAAGTTCTACAAAAAGAAGTTTGAGGAACTTGCTCTAATCAATTATAAGAGGATGGGCAAGGTCTATGGTCAATTGATTGTCAATGTCTTTCCTTTTGGAGATAAGGATAACTATATTAGTTTATCTCGTAAGGATAGGTGCCTGCTTGAAAAGAGGGATATCCAACTATTTGATTCGACCGTATTGTATTCCATTAGGTAAGTTTACCTTGGTCTCTCTTTGATTTTGCAAGGACTTGTCTCTAATTTGAAAGGGTTATTATCTTGATATGGGTCCATCCATGAATTTTGTGTGTAGGACATATATGTCTTCTCTTAACCTTAATATTGCAAGAAGTATATTTGCCATTGATCCACTCCTCTTGATGGACCTCTTTTCAAAGATGTGGTACTCACCTTCTCTGGAACTTACCCACCTCCTATAGGACTTAGATACCTTACTCTGGTACTCCACCTCTTTCTCTCTATATGTGTCAAAATCTGTTGGAGTACCAAGATCTCATCTAGCTTGTAAACATATGAGTGAATTTTAATGGATACATTCTCAGGCACATCACCATGAAAAGGCCTCAACAAACTCACATGAAAGGCATTGTATATTCGCTATTGTGGAGGCAATTTTAGCATGTAAGTAATATCCTTGATCCTTCCAACACCTAGAAGGACCCACAGTATTGTTGATCCTCTTCAACACTTGGAAGGGCCCATAATATCTCATACTTAGCTTTGGATACAACCCCTCTTTTCCTTTCATCTTTTTCAGGTTTGCCTTTTCAAAATGCAACAATACATAATTTCCCTCTGAAAAGCAAACCATATCTATGGCGATTAGCTACCTTGTTTCACTTCTCTTGAGGCTTCTAAAGAGCATGCTTAATCTTTGCATGGCTTGCATCCATGTTTTCCACATATCGATCAGCCTCAAAGATCTTATTCTTTGTGTATAAAATAGGGGGCACTTTCTTGCCACCTTTCACAACCTCAAATTGAGCTTTACTAGTGGAACTATGCATAATATTAGGGAAACTCTATCAAAGCAAAATAATGCTCTCACTGTGACTTATGCTAAAAAACATAGTATCTCAAGAGATCAATCATGGTAGAATTTACCTCTTCTGAGATAGGCCATCTGTTTGTTGCAGATGGAAGAATGAATATAGTGTCAGTGTGATATCCATGTTTTTTCAAACAGCCCTTCCAAAACAAACTGGTCATTCGCAGGTCTTGATCACTGATGATAAACTATGGCATGCCATGATACTTAAAGACAGAAAACTATAGAATCAAATAACTTTTGCAATTATTGTTGTTGTTATCAAACACTTCTTATACTTCTCCTGCAACTACAATAAGCAAACCTTCCTTTTGTATCCCTTCTTGACTATTTGCACTAAACACACTAATTTTTTTTAGCTTTTTGACTTTAGTCCAAAATTGGTAGCTCCTCTAATGTTGAATTTTCTCCAACTATCCATCACAACCATAATTACTAACCATTGCAAAGAGAAATCATATCTTCTTTGAGCTTCACAACATGTTCTCCTTATGGACATATATTTATATCTACTTTACAAAATTCCCCCTCCTTCACGGCTCTTCAGCATAGCATGGAAGCCTATTCATAGCTCCACAAACCACTTTTTTCCTATTAGTAGCACACCACATATAATATACATGTCACAAATACACTACCTAGCACAATATTATGATTTCCATTAGCCTAGTGTGCAAGCTGCACTTTGAAAGAGGTCATTGTCTTGCATGAAATAGAACCAGTTCAAAGCTTCATGACATGTCATCACCATACCCAACAATTAGTGCATTCCAAGAGACTAAATCCTATACTAGAAGTTCCTCAAACAATTTGTATGCTTTTTCCAAGTGTAGCACACTCAGCATAGATACTCAAGGATACATTGCATGGCTCAAAATGACGATTCTCCATTAGGTGTACTTGAGTTAGTATCTCTTTACCCTTCACTAGTGCTCTTATGCTATTGCAAGCTTTTTGGATGCAAGGATAGGTGGCTACATTTAGGAAGAGGTTCCCTTTGAATGAGAACTTTTACCTGCTATGTTGAAGATCGGGTTGTTGATCCTTCTCCAAGTCATGTGTTGTCGGCTTTTCTTTAACAACAATAACTATTGTTTTATGTGGTTTAGCTTCACTTTGACTGTTTAACACAACCCATCTAATGATTAATAATCATGCTACCATTGGCTAGAATGCTTCATTGTTTGTGTATGGACTATAGCAATCCAGTTGGCCGCCACTTACTCAGTTTGTTCTCTAGAATCTTTGCAAGGCAAGCTACTCACACCAATAATCTACTACCTCTCTTACTGTATTGCATCCTTTCAACTCCTTTCAACAATAGAAAGACCACATGTTGTGTGACTTTCCATTGCAGTCCTTTAAGATGGCTTCAATTTCTGGAATACCAAGGGGATCCATGTCACCTATTAAGGAGCCTTCTTGATCTCTACTACTATAGCTTGGATTATGGGAGTGAGATTACCCTTCCTCTCTATACTTAGAATCATTGTTCCAGGTCCTTTTCCCCTTGCAGTCTCCTCATCATCTAAATCAACACCTTTGTCACTTCCCATGAATATAGCAGATCCTTCATTTAGAAATTGTAGCAACCCATCACCTTCTTTATTTAAGGAGCAAGCGGTACCACATGTCTCTCTCAGAAGATAAATATGTAGCACAACATCAAGCGGTACCACATGTCTCTCAGAAGTTAGATATGTAGCACAACAACAAGCGATACCCATTGATGGCCTACATTACCCCTTGCATGCATTGCATGTACAACATATGGTTTCCCCTTCACCAGAACTTGCTCCTCATTGTTGCTCTCCTAGACATGCTTGACCTATAGTCCCTCTTCCACCAAAACATGCTCCTCTTCTCATGGGTAGAGTGGCGTAGATGCAGTGTAGTTTTAATCTCTATTTGTGTGCGCATTCATGATCATAGGTTTGTACTTCGATAGTTGATAGAACATCAATGTAAGTAGAAAGTACTTGCATTATCTATAAGTCATTCTACAGTATCATGTAAACCCTAAGGCTAGAAATGATATACGTTATTCAAAATTGTGTCAATGTAGAAACGATCATGCTTGTAAATCCTAAGGCTAGAAATGATATACCTTATTCAAAAATAATTTCAATGTTAAAAAAAGATCATGCTAGTAACCAACCCCCTATCAGAATCATCCCCTTTATTTGATATTGGAAAATCATGGTTCGTATATGTTATATGCAAGAGACCAGGTACAACACACAGATTAACTTCCATGGAAGAAACAATAGCTACTAGACTCCATTACCTAGCAAACATCTCTCTAAATTTGGCTATCATCAAAGCTACGATTTGGTGTATGCACCTTTCATAGATTCAGCTGGTAGACATGTTATTTTTCATGAGATCATCCACATTTTCCTTTAGAAATGTACAATCGTACAAAGTAGCATTACAAAACTACCAAAATGTGGTACTTGGTTGTCTTCAAGTTGATGTATGGCAAGCATAATATATTATGGTGACCTACTCATATAAAGGCTCAAATAACATGGAAACTTGAGTCAAGCATGCTCAAGCAAAAAATAGAAAGAGTCCTATATCTAGAGTGGGCTTTCTTTGAATGATGCTAAACAAAACATTTTGTTTGAATGTGATGATATACAAGATCCACTATGTTATCTACTATTTTCACCACCCTCTTGTCAGAGCACAAAGTAAATAGGGCTGGTAAGATACTGATATCAAGGCATGCTACATCCAAGCAAAAAAACATATATGCTAACAAGTTTACCTTCTGGATATGAGTAGGCACATTCTTTGGTCCATCACATCCCCCAATAGCTTCTCCAAGTCACAATGTAATGCCACCTATCAATCAAATAGCATGCTTGCCAAGAAGAAGAATAGTGGCCTCAAGAGTCGCCTCTGCATGCATATTCAATAAACATTTGGACCAGCCTCCTTTTTGGTAGAACCAATATACACGTCGCAGTGTGCGCAAATATGTCTTGTACTAAATGATCTAAAAGTCATTCTTACCGGTCCAAAATTTCATTTATAGATAATAAATTAAGAGAAGTTAAGCTAATATTAATTGTCTAATTGAATTAAGAGATAGAATGATAGAAGTTAAGCTAATAGACCAAATGTATGAGGACCTTAGGCATTGCACATTGCTTTACACCTAAAGGTTTTTGGCAAACTATGCAAAGATTTGATGGCCATTCATCTAAAGGACCTCAAATTGTCCAGTGAACTGTATAATAAAACATAACATGCCAGTGATAATGACAAGGTTTAAACTTTGATATCATAGATGAAAGGTGAAAAGAAGCATTTATGAATGGTGATATCTTCAAATAGAAGTCCAAAAAAACCACATGTGCACATGAAATCTCATGTCAATCTCACTCACTCCTATACATACTTGGTTGTTAGACTAATATATTGCCATAACTCATCCATTGAAAGGCATAGAATTGCATCACTTTAAGCGAGACTCACTCAATCACTTGAGATTTCCTTCTGCCTTGAGTATGTCAAGCTTGGAGCCAAGTTTCAAAATGCTTCTATGAGGTGCAACCATAGCAAAAGACAATCATTTCTCATTTCTACACATTCACCACTCTAATATCACATGTAGAAGTTAGGTGATGGTTGTATGCACTCAGATATTGCAATTTAGTAGGCAATTCATCCAAACTAGGAAACTTCTTCCTCATCCTCTTTCTCACAAGAAGTTCTAGTTTGGACTCTATAAGAGATCTATCAAGTAGTGTTCCCTTTTCAATTTGGATTCCAGCTCTTTCAATATCATCCAAGTGATGCTTCCCATATTCATTCTTAATGAATACAAAAGTTTCCCTTTTACACACCTATTTGCGAGCCTTGAAGTAAAATTAATTCAAAGACTCTCCTCCAAGTTCCCAACTAGATCCTAATACTCTAGAAGCATTAGCCGTATCTTGTTCTTGAGCATAAAAGTACCCTTAGGACATACAAGCATCCAAATCAACACCTAATTGAGATGAGGACCAACACCAAGAGCTAAAATAATAACACCTCAACTCCTTGTAGCCATATCACAAGCCTTTTGAAAGTAGAGCTAGAACTACATGAGAAGATTAGGTGAGAGATTAGGAAGGTAGGACTAGGAGAAAATCCTTTGTTCTAGATACACATATTATGGCAATGCAGTCCAGTTTTGTAGAAGGATGGGACATATTTGACAAATAGTTTATTAGAGATGCAATATCATTGACTATAATGAAGAAGGACCTATTTCATTGATTTTAAGGTATGCTCATTTAATATCATGTTGTCATACATCTATACTACTTTACTATTTGAGCTACATGTTCGTGAAGCACCAAGGAGCTCCCAAACATAGCTCCCAAACAACATTTATTTTTGCAAGGTAGGACTTTATTTTCTTAAGAAGGGAATTCTTCAAGGTTGCCTTTCTTTAGGAAAGGCAAATTTTTTTGAGTGCCTTTCAAGAGCATAGCCATGAAAAAAATGCATTTCTTAGAATATATATATTTTTAATATATATAAATGTGAAAATGTTATTATATAAACTTAAAACTTAGAAGTCTCTACTAAACTAAAAATCATAATTTACATTGGAAGGCTTAAAAAAAAAAACTATAATCTCGATTACAATTCATTAATTGAGTATTAACTAATAAATAAGAAGCAGTTACTAAGTTTTGAGTTCTAACTTTAAACTTACGCACAATAAGGATATTTTTCATCCTATAAAATTTTAAAATCATAAAAAATATTAATTTTTATTAAAAAATGTACGCCTTTTGTATGCAAGGCTATTAATTTTTTGCCTTTCTTTAAGAAGGGCAATTGTTTTATTTCACCTTTCATGAGGAGTCTTGTATATTTTTTCCATTTCTCCAGTAAGGAAAATTGCCATTGGACGGGCGTGGCAAGTTGCAAAAATAAACCGTGCTCGGAGTTGGAGTCCCAGACCAAACCAAAAAAGGTGCTCATTAATTGCTCATGATTGGGAGTACATAGTATCTTTTATCCTCCTCCTGTGTATGTGTGTGTGTGTGTGTGTGTGTGTGTGTGTGTGTGTGTTCAGCACTCCCACTCAGAGGTGGCTTGGGCTATATTTCAAGCCCCTTAGCCTATGTGGCGATGGGGCCCTCCATCTACCGTTAGCTCGTGAGATGCCATGGATGTCATCGGAAAGCCCAGTCACATCACCTCATGGCCCCTGTGGGTAGCATTCAATCCTAGACATTCGATGCGAGACAACACACAACTGAATCTCTACCTCTTTCCAGCCTCATCCCCTCTCGTTCGTGTGTGTGTGTGTGTGCGTCGAACCAAAGATGCAGTGTAGGCCGACTGCAACACCCAAGTCGAACAATCACGTTTCAAACTTGTTAGAAGAGAGGACCATCTTGATTGATTCGCTATGCAGCCAACTCAGGTTATGTTTGACACAGTACCTTAGAAGCCCTTTGGGGGACTTAGAAGAATGCAGGCAAGACAGCCTTGGGGAAATCTTCAGTCATAGCAACAAACTACTCAAACAAGAGCATGGAATTATTGTTGGAGGTCAATGGGATAGGAATGGAGACCATTGTAGGAAGGTCCATGGAGCTATATGGTGCACAATTTCATGAGCACCAAAGTACGTGTTCAATATGGCAGTGCCATACCTTATTTAGAAATTTTCTAGTGCTTTTCTAATATATATGTTCTAAGTTCTTAATTTTTATGAATGCAGGACAAGTTCCACCCTTGAAGGGGATTGGGTCACATGTTGACTCACTAAATATACACATTGTAGAGAATAATGGTGTGATTGATATTGATCAAGCAACTACCACAAATGAAGCACATGCTCCCTCCATGCAAGATTTGGATACATTACACATGCATATTCGTGATGAAATAGGTATGTAAAACTCACACTTATGAATATATTTATTTGTTCAATTAAATGCTAACATGGTCTTTAATTGAAGGTGATGATAGAAGAGTCCAAACATATACCCATAGACTTTTAATGCGACTTCAAAAGGAGATTCAACAATACAATCATTGCACTACATTCAAGTCCATTGAGGATGGCTTTGGGAATACATTGAGAAGAGCAAGACCTTTCATTGAGAGTGGTCATGCTTCAAGGAGAAGGTGTAGGTCAATTTATTATGATCCCAAATCTTTCCCCTCTATTGCATGGAAAAAAAGATTGAATATGCAAGGCAAGTTAGATGCAGCCAACAGAATCAACAACTACAAGTGGAGAGAGGTCATTGTGTTGTGATTATAGCATTTCAGGAAGTGATGAAGAAGAAGTTTGATGAAATGCTCTCCTTTTCATTTATAGTATGGGTGCATATTAATCTTGTAATGTGCACGTTTTCCACAAAATATATGCAAGCTCTTGGTAGTATTGATCTTGTTTTTTATGCATAATACTCTTTTTTTCAAGACAAGGATATTTTTCAAATTAATGAATTGCTATTGATCTTGTTTAGTCTCTCTTTCAAAGGAAATGTGTGTGATATAAGGTGTGGTGCATACCAAAGATTTGTGGTATAAGGTAATTGTATAAAGATATTTGTGTAACATTATTGTTTGGAAATGATAGTGTAAATCTTTAGGGATGTAAGGGAATGGTAAAGATATTCGTTTGGAAGGTGTGGTCTAAAGCTATGAGGGTGCAAAATTTAGTCTAAGGGCAATGATGTAAGAAAATGCTATAGGGTGTAAAGTGTAATGGTATATTGTGTGGTATAAGAGTTGGTGCATACCAAAGAAAAGCCTTCCAATATTATTCTTTTCTAAAGTATTTGTATAAGTGGAAGGTCAAGCAAAGCAATGCATGGAGTAGCCCTCTCATGAAATTTGACCACAATCTCTGTGGTAGCACGAGCCCAATGAGGCCTAGAAAAGTGATTACGAGATACCAGGATTGCAAACATTGCTCAATCTGCATACCATAGGCAAAAGCATCACCTTTAGCCACATAAGAATTCCATGCATCCATTAAGATGGACTATGAAAACCTTCAAAGGGGATCCATATAAGAAAACAAGAGATTGACCTTCAAAACAATTGCCATGATAACTAGATTTCCTTATGCTTCCAATGCAAACAAGAGATTAGCCTTCAAAACAATTGCCACCACAACTAGATTTCCTTATACTTATAATTCAAAAATTGTATAATAAAACTAAGTGCTTTGCTCCGAATTTGAAAATTGGTCTCAAGTTGGTCCTCCCTCTATTCACTCATTCTAACAAGTGAGTGAGATAAAATTAAAGAGAGATTGCTGTTTTAGATCTTATCTTGTGAAACAAATTTAGCTTGTGTTCCTCCCATACAATGCTTGTTTAATCATGCTCACATTAATTTGATCAATCAATTCAAAGAATAGGTCTTGTGAACAAAGGACAAACCTCATAGAAATTATAAAGAAATCAATTTATTGGAAGCGTACTTTTTGAAACATAAATGATTGGGGCCACAAAGAGCCTTGTACTTTTTTTAAAGGACATTGACATTATTGCATGAATAATGAGGAGGCATTGACCATTACTTGGAGACAAAGTCAATATCTCTTTTGTTGATAGACCAATACTCATGCCACTTCAAAGCTAGTGCTATGGCTTTAAACCCAAGATTTTTAAATATTCACACAACACATGAGCTTTCTTGAAGCCTTTTCAAGGCCCTCACCACAAGTAATGTTCGGTATCATCTGAAATAAGATTGGGAGAGTGCCAAGTATACAAGATGTGCAACTAGTAATTATAAATTCTTTTGATTGATTGAATAGGCGATAAAGTATGGAGTGCATGTCATTTTCAAATGACAAAAAAGCCTTAGTTTCATTTGTAATAACTTTTAGTGAGAGAATTTGTATAAAGTCTAATTGCCTATCAATACACTTGATTGCCTACTTCATGAGCACACCATAACAATTGCTCTTGTGCAGTGAAGGCCATTAAGTTCATTTGTGATGAAGATACAATGCCATAGAGTTAAATGCAGTGAGTGAGATGGCTACATTTGTGCTCACTTACAACCAAAATTTTGTTTAAGCCAAGTATCTAAAGTGAGATTGAAGGTATGCTTGAGAGTATGGTGTGTCACTGTGTTATGCTACCTAAAAATGAAAAAACCTTTTAGGTTTCCTAGATTTGTTGAAAACCTTGGTGAAATAAAGGTGTGGAGGATATCAAACTAGTCCTCATTGAATTTACTTGGGAAGACTGCTCTTCGAAAGGTGAAAGGCCAAAATGTGACTGTATAGGGTCATGTTTTCCCTTAATATTTGGAAAGCTTGCATAAGTTTAAAAAATCCACTCGTTGCAACTGCCAGTTGGTGGGCGTGTGGACCATGACTCATTAATACCCTATTAGTAGGCATTAGGCAGAGGCTCAACGAGCCTTGGGTCTATTTAAATTGTGTCAATGCGCAAAGCCATGCGGGGTCCACAAAGATAGTCTCCGATAGTGTTTATTTTTGCAAGTCCCCTAGGTTTTTTCCATTGAAGGGCTCGTGAACAAGTGCCTTTCTTATGGAAGGGCTTTTTCAAAAATTTGACCTTCGATAGATATGTATTCTAAAATTTGTATTTCTAGCTAATAGAATAGTATTTGAGAAAAAAATAAATAACTATGACATTTATATAAGCCATCTTGTTGGTTTTTTGTGTCCATTAATTTAGAAAAATATGATACTAACATGATATGATGATAGAATATTTAAAACTTAGTACAACATATGAGTAATTATTTAAGCATTTAAAAAATTTAATGCTATCACCAAAAATAAAATTGCAATGCGAGGTTGAGGCTAAAGCTCAATCAATTAAGATAGTCTAGAAAGGCAACAAGATAGCTCTACAATCATCCATAGTCTTAGAAAGCACACTATTACTTATACTTTCTTATATCAACTCTGTTGCTAGAACATTAACATTGCGATGAGCTTTTAATCCATCCCACGTTGCATAGATGATATCCCAATAAATATATGTAGGGTCCTTAGCACCATTGTATGAAATGAACATGAGTTGATTCAAGTTCTCGAGTGACAATCTATTGCGATCATTGGACTTGATATGATTCATTTTGGAGAAACCTCTCTCACAATCAACCGTGCTTGCAACAATGACCAAGCATGCATGCCATAACTACCCTTCTATAGCAAGGTTTGTAAAATCATGCCCTTCTCTAGGAAGGGAAAATTTTTGTACTTGCCCTTCGAGAATAAGGTTTTAAAAATATTTTTCTTCTCTTGAAGGTCGAAATGCCTCTAGAAGGGCTCTGCAACCCTTAAAAAAAAACCCTCAACATCTCGGCGAGTGCCGACTCTTGCCGAAGAGCCAGACCTTTCCGATGAGGAGTCAGGACGAGGAGCGCTGGTCACCACGTAGGGATGGGGCTTGTTATTTATCCTGAGCTGAGAGAGAAAGAGAGAGATGAGCCACATTCTATTGCATGTGAGAGAGAGAGAAAGAGAGAGATGACGAATGCCTGCATAGTTAGCATAGAGAGGGGGCTCAGGATAAATCTCTATGCTAACTATGCATGCATTCGTCGTCTCTGTCTCTCTCTCTCTCTCACATGCAATAGTTGTAGGTAGAGCGTCAGAGGGCATTAGCATGCTAACTACAATCGAGTCATCATCCTCTCTCTCTCTCCCTCTGTATGCTAACTATGCAGGCATTCGTCGTCGCTCTCTTTCTCTCTCTCACATGCAAGTAGTCCACACACACACACACACACACACACACACATGTACGTAGGCAAGCAGTTGTCACATAGTCATCACATGCATGCAGTCGTTACACATAGGTAGGCAATCATGCACGTAGGTAGACCTCTAACACATCACGGCTGGAGCTTGGATGGAGAGAGAGAGAGAGAGAGAGAGAGAGAGAGAGAGAGAGAGAGAGAGAGAGGACTCTAACACGCTCGTCCACTCTGATGTGGCATGGCGGCAAGTCCCCTCTGACACGATTGCCAAAGTTGAGTTGGAATTGTGTAACTTGCACTCCCTCCTGTGCGAGCCACATGATGAGGCTGCATCACTACTTGAGTGCAACCAGGTTGAAATGGAGTGGTTGCAGAAGGAGTGAGACGAGGCAAAGGCCCAGAGTCAATGTTTGTCGGCATAGTGCATATACCTCAAAGGCTATGTTGAGCACCTTGAGTGCAGAGTCTGCAATTTGGTATCTAAGCTACAACACTATCACATTTAATGTTTATTTACTTTACTTTAGTTAGTAAGTTTATATTATTTAAATTATTTGTTTACTTTAATTGTTTAGGGTTAGTCTAATTTTTGGTTTCTTATGTTATTGATTACTTTATTGGTCATCTCTTTGTGCTAATTATGAGTTCATATTATTTTAATTTTTATTTATAGATTTAGTTTAGGATTAGTTTATTTTTATTGATTGGTTAGTTTAATGATTTTATTTTATTTTATTAATTGATTAGATTACTATATATATATATATATATATATATATATATATGTTATTTATTTAGTTTAGGGTTAGTTTAATTTATTTATTTTAGAGTTAGTTTAAATTTTTATCAATTGGTTAGTTAATAAGATTAGTTTTTGTGAGTTTATTATTTGCTTTAGTAAGATTACATGCATGGGTTTATACTATTTTAACTTTTTATTTATAGATTTAGTTTAGGATTTTTTAAATTTTATTGATTTAAAATATTATTAAGCTTATGTGTATATTATTTTAATCATTTGTTTAGTTTAGGATTAGTTAGTTAATTTAGTTATTTACTTTACTTTATTATATTATTTGTAAGTTAGTAAGTTAGTATTATTTAAATTATTTGTCTACTTTAATTGTTTAGGGTTAGTTTAATTTTTGGTTTCTTATTTTATTAGTAAGTTTCTTATGTTAATTAGCTAGTAAGATTATGTGTGTGAGTTTATATTGTTTTGAATTTTTATTTATATATTTACTTTAGGGTTGGTTTAATTTTTTATTGATTGGTTAGTTAGATAGTTTAGTTACTTTCTTTATTATTATTCTTATGTATATATGTATTAGATATTTTATTTATTTTAGTTTATTGGTTTATGAGAGAGAGAGAGAGAGAGAGAGAGAGAGAGAGAGAGAGAGAGAGAGAGAGAGAGAGAGAGAGAGAGAGAGAGAGAGAGAGAGAGAGAGAGAGAGAGAGAGAGAGAGAGAGAGAGAGAGAGAGAGAGAGAGAGAGAGAGAGAGAGTTGTAATTTTATTTTTCTATGTTTGTTAGTTTATTTGTTATTATTGGTTTGGTGAGTAGGTTAGTTAGTTGGGTAGTTAGGTTAGTAGGTTCTATCTTCTTTATTGTGAGTTAGTAAGTTATTATAAGTTAGTGAGTTATTGCAAGTTTATGACATTGGTTGGGTGGCTGGTTACACACACACACACACACACACACACACACACACACACACACACACACACACACACAGAATGGGGGAGAGAGAGTTTGTGTGGGTTAGCTATGTTGGTTATGTTAGTGAGAGAGTGGATTAGTTTATGTTTGTGTTTAGTTGTTATTAATCATGTTAGTAACAAGTTTTTTTATGCTGATTAGTTGGTTAGTTAGTTATTGGTTGGTTGGTTTTATGATATTAGTTTGTATTTATGTTGGTTAGTAGGTTAGTTAGTTAGGTGGTTGTAGAGAAAGAGAGAGATATGATATTAGTTAGCTGGTTAGCTATTAGTACGTTCTCTCTTCTTCTTCTTCTTCTCCCTCCCTCTCTCTCTCTCCTCCAATGTGTCTCTATCTCTCTCATTCTTCTTCACACACACACACACACACACACACACACACACATCTCTCTCTCTCTCTCTCTCTCTCTCTCTCTCTCTCTCTCTGTGTGTCTCTGTGTCTCTGTCTCTGTCTCTCTCCTCCTCATCTTCTCTCTCTCTCTCTCTCTCTCTCTCCCCCTTTTCTTCTTCTTCTTCTTCTTCTTCGGTTTGTGTGTGTGTGTGTGTGCATTCTTCTTCTTCTCCTTCTTCTCATTGATTTTAAGGTATGCTCATTTAATATCATGTTGTCATACATACTATTTGTTGTGGTAAATGGATGGACTTATCACTTATAAATATTCAAGGAAGAAAATTTCTAGCTTAGGGAGCTAGGTTACTTATGCAATATAGGGAGTGGACTTGGTTTGGAGGCTTTAGCTTACAATATGAAGATGTTGGTGCTCAATGTGTGTTTTATTTTGCAAAGAGTTAATTAAAAGTAGCCTTGGGCATGTGTATTAAATTTCTTCATTGGCCAAAGTTGTTTTGGGTTGAGGTCAAATTTTGAGCTAGAGTCAAAGGATAAGCCTTTTAGCTCCAAGGTTAATCTTATTATTGAAATTTCAAGCATAATAAAATTTGTGCTTGAGAAATGGAGGTGTATAACTAATCAAGTTCCTTGGAGTGGAGATAATAGTGATGCATCTTTGCCTCATCTAGTATAGATACATAGAGCATGCATCTTGCAAAATAGACAATATATACCTTTGGTTGAAAAACTTAGAATGGTGGCCAAATTTTTTGAGAGGGATTCAATACTAGTTGAACTTGTGGAATTTATGTAACATTAATTGGAAACCTTTGGAGGGAGTTTAGGAGAAATTCCATTTGGTAGCCAAAGAATTTAAGTGGGTTGCCTCTTAAAGAAAAAAGAGCTATGGCCTACTTATTTTGTGTTGTTCAAAGGCAATTCCTTGTCTTATTAATTGTCTTATCAAAAGTTAAGCTTACTAAAGCCTAGAAGCCAATGTGCTTTTAACATCCTAACTAGAAGTTCATCCACAAGTCCAATGGTAGTTGGGATGGATACTTCCTTTTCAACTTTGTGAAGATTTGGAAGTGACATTACATGCACATTTGGTATGCTGCCATACCTTCCAATAGAGTAAATGTTTTGCTCTAGAGGGTTTTGTTTGAGAAGTTACTCATGCATCTTGGCCAAAATGGCCACAATCTCCTTTTAATGTTGGAGCTCTAAATGTGGTTGAAGTGGGACCAAATTCCATAACTATTAAGGTGCCAAATTCCAATATAACTATTTAGTGGAAGTCACAAATAAACCCATCTAAATTAAACAGTCAACAAACTTGTGCAAGGTGCAAAAGAAAAGCCAAAATTTACTTAAGAGATCAAGCTAAAACTTCCCAAGAAGGCTATTGAGAACGGAAGCCATGGATAAATCTATCCAAACTAAAGAGTTAACAAACTTATGTAAGGTGAAAGAAGAGAGAAAGGTTAATTAGAGGATCAAGCTACAAGTGCCTACCAAGAAGTCTATCAAGAAAAGGTTCAACAAGCCTATAGAAAAAAATTCTTATTTGGACATACTTCATCTCTATAGTTAGACGTATGAAATATATGGTCATACATATGTTGCTATGTTCATAGTAAGTTTTCCTTCTAAATATGATTCAACCTAAGATTTTTTTAGAAATATGAAAGGAGTCACACTAGATCATTGTCTCTCTAAAAGAAAAGAAACTCAAAGGTACTCTAACTAGACCACCATAAAAGGATGCAATATTATACTCACAATAATTATCTTTCAAAGACAAAAAGCAAACATCACTTGTATTCATTATAGCAAGGCTAGATATGATGATGTTATATGTTTCCACCAAAGTAAACCTTGTTCTAAAACATATAATAGGTTTGGTGAGATAGTACCAAGGAAGAAGGAGATTCATCTTCAGTAGCATGCTTTCAATCTAGATGGACACTTGTGAACCCTTGTCAAAAATATGAACCAATGTAATTTCAATAATCTATTGAGAACTTAGAAAAGTCAATAATCTCCCAATTAGTCATGGATTAAAGTTTGCAACTAATAGGGTAGATTTAGGTGGAAATGCTTAGGAAATTGTGATCAACCAATACAATCTACTCTTGAGAGGCGGTGTGTTAGTGCAAGAAAGATTAATTAGAGTATCTGAGCAAATTCATGTTCAAACATTAGCCTTGATGCATTGTTACTCAATGAAACAATCAATGATGTATACAAGCCTATTTATCAAGGTGGAGAGTATTTAGGAGTAGATGCTTTATTCTAAGAGAGCCATGAATTTCTTCCAAGGTCAAGCTATGAATGATGCCAAGAGGCATATTCCACTGTGGATTTTGTGAGACCACGGTGGATTCTGTGAGGTTTTTATTCCACGGTGGATTCCCTGAGGTTTTTTGGTGGATTTCGTAAAACTATATTTATTTGCTGGGGCTCGTACACAAGGTGGATTCCTTGTACGAGAAGTTGACGAGGACGCCTATCCTTTTCGGGTGTCATGTTAATTTAATGTGCATGTGGGTGATTCCATAGTGGGCGATTCTATAAAATACATATTTAAATTAATGGACGTTTATGAGTTTAGAGTGCAGTCGTATTAGATTAAGGTTAGGACAAAGTTCCAACCTATTTAGTTATTTTGTAGCTAAAGACTGCTAGGTATTAACTTTTGTTGGTTTAATTTTATTATTTTTCTAACAATTGTGAATGCTTTAGTTGATGTATAGAGTAAGCAGCGGTGGCATTGAGAAGCACCGGGCGATGGTATGTATTCAAATTACCTAGAAGAATTATTATTTTTGATGGGCACGCGCCTTATTCTTAAAGGTGTGGCACTAATATTTATTTAGGTGCTAATATTTATTAAAACACTTGATACATATTTATTATTTTGTATGCGCATAGGCACTTGATTTAAATATTTCATTATTGGACGTTGTATTTGGGCATAGCCCCCCAAATTTTGGGATGCCCAACTGCTTTATTCTTTATTTTGACAAAAGCAAACACAAAAGCCAAAAGCATGCTAATCGTAAATTGGGTTATTTTTGAGCTTGGAGATTAATAAATTTATAAATACATGCCTTGTGGAGTGCTCACACAAGGCAGGGGAGAATATTGTACCCAATTTGTCTTTTTGTCTCATGTTGTGTAAACCTTTCTTCTTGCTTTATGAGCTTTTGTAGAGTTCTTTGTTCTTGGGGACCTTCCAGCGTTCACTACGTGCGCATACAACATCCAATTTGTGCACCAGTGGTATCAGAGCGAAGCTGAGATCAAGGGATTCCAATCGCTTACCATCTCGCGTGAAGGCGAAGCTCTTGGAACGAATGGGATCTAGAGGCAGTCTTGTGATGAACCGTCAATACTAGCTTGTTCATGGCGATGAAGAACCCCTTACTGTGATGTTAGATTGCGAAGGACTACTTCCAAAAGGCAGAGGACCACTTCTCAAGCTCCTTTATCAAGACATTTTTTCTCAGAGAAGTAGAGAAGAAAATTTCCATTAGTTTTGAGTTTCATAAGGTTAAAAAGCTTAAGAAAAAGCTTAATCTCTCCAAAACTCAACGTCGACGGCGAAAGGATGTACTACATGGCGCCGAATCTGAGGACGACATTCTCTCGTCCTGCACGCTACCAACGAGTCAATTAAGATTTTCTTTATAAAGCTTAAAAGTTCTAAAGCTTAAAGCTAAGCCTTATTAAGACTAAAGATTCAATCTTCAAACTCTTCCATAGTGGGAGTTCGTTCCCAATTAATTCCGAACCAGTTTCGCAATTCCTACAAGCTTTTGTTCACACCTACAATTTGACAGAGTCAATTTCCAATAAGCAGACTGTTACACGCATACAATATGGAAGACATATTCACTTGGAAGAAGACCGTCATCAATTACCGTACCCGCGAAAGAAGTAAGATCGCAAAAGCCATGTTTAAAAAAAATCAAGCCTTGTAAACCCAAATTTGAGCTACGCTCATCCTCTTAATGAGATTTCGAGTATGTGAAGTTGTTTGAGATTTTGCAGGATGTCCGATCAAAACATGGAAGATTTTATGGTCGAAGATGATTTACCGAAACCAAAAATGGAGCAAAAATCGGACCTAATTATGATGCAACTTCAAGAGGAATGAAGAGCATGTCAAAATTTGCAAGCACAACTGGCTACACTTCAATGATCCAATGTCGATCAAGATGGAGCGTAACCCGAAGATATTATTCGACGTACAATTGACGCGACACTCGAATCACATTCTCTCAGGAAAGAATCCAAGATAAGTAAAAGAAAATTCAAATTCCATATTCCTTTTAATGGACACCGTGATGGAAAAACTGTTCTCACTTTTATCAGTCACAGTGTGATGATTACTTCCATGAAGAGCAGTATGCTGAAAAAGATCAACTCAAATGCGTCACTAACCATTTAGCAAACAGAGGATCATTATGGTGGATTGTTATCCACAAGAGTATTGATTGTCCCACTACTTGGGAGGCCTTTCAAAAGAAATTTTCGTAGAATTTTCTTCTACCTCAATTCCATGAAAAAGCAATCAAATAGTGGGATCTTCTGCAACAAAGAGATCGTGAATCCATTCCGCAATACATTGAGAATTTTTGGAGTGCCTTACTACAATTTTGAATGCTTGAAGATGTTCATGGAGGCGATCCACAAGCGCAAATATATGTTTGGTTTGCTTGGTCACTTCTATGCAGAAGTGAACATGTTCAAGCCAAATAATTTAGAGGATGTGATTTCTTTAGCGCATGATGTTGAAGACAAAATTCATGAATGAGAAAAGTGATCATAATAATTTACAACTAATGGTAACTTTGGTACAAAGCAATTCAAATCTAATGTTCAAAGATTCAATCAAAATTGCTTTGTTCCTTCTTCTTTTCATAAACCTTAGACTCGACCCCCTGCTTTACCATCAAACGCAAATTCAAATCCTAAGCCTTCTCTCCAGCCAGATCCCAATATACCCAAATTTCCAGCCATTACTAATAATGTTTCCAAAGCAAAGTCTATAGTTTGCTACAAATGTCAATGACCTGGACACTTAGTAGTGAAGTGTCAATCTAAGAAGCCAACTGTTCAAATCAACTACTTGGGAGCGACAAAAGACGAAGGCCACAAAGATATGCCAGACTTTACTGAAGAAGATGATGATATTGGTGATGCTTCAGATACTTTATCAGGTATGCCAAATCCTCATTCGTTATTAGCGATGAAATGTTTTGTGCATGGTTAAGAAAAGATTGTTTTGCATGATGATGGAAGCACGCAAGATTTTATTTCTACAAAGTTGGTAAAAGAATTGAATTTATCTACTGTTCCAACTCATTATCACATTAGATATAATGGTACACAAGAAGTTCGTGATTTAGAAATTAAAATTGGTAATTATATTGAGTGAAAAAATTTCTTGGTTGTGCCTTTGCAAGCTAGTGATATTATTTTAGGAATGCCTTGGTGTCACAAATATAATCCCGATCTAAATTATTCCACACATTCCATGAAAATTCATTTTAATAGAAAACAAATCATATTACATGAAACACATACCTTTGATAATTTTTCCTTGCTTAGTCACATACAGGCTAAACGTGCATTGAGAAAAGGTAGAAAATCATACTTAGTATGGGTGAATGAAATTGAAGCTAAGGAAAATTAGATGCATCCTAGGCATGCACAATTTCTTTCACAATTTAAAGATTGTTTTAATGCTGAATTACCCCTTGGTTTACCACCTACACGTCCTGAAGATCATAAAATAGATTTAATCCCTGGTTCTCAACCACTATGTAAAGCACCTTATAGACACAATTAGATTGAACATAAAGAAATCCAAGCACAAATTGAATAACTGTTAACCCAAGGACTCATTAGGCCTAGTAGTTCTCCTTTTGGTGCACCTGTTCTATTAGTTAAGAAGAAAAATAATACCTATGGGATGTGCATTGACTATCGTGCCCTAAACAAGATCACTGTTAAGAATAGATATCTAATCCCTAGGGTAGACGACCTCATGGATAAACTACAAGGAGCCACTATTTTTAGCAAGATAGATCTCAAATCTAGATATTATCAAGTACGATTGGATACACATGATATTTTTAAGACCACATTTAGAACTTAATTTGGTCATTTATGAATTCCTTGTTATGCCTTTTGGTTTGACCAATGCACTAGCTACATTCAGTCGTATGATGAATCGTATATTTTTGAAGTATCAAAATTGTGCAACTGTTTTCTTTGATGATATATTGGTTTTCAATAAGAATGAGAATGAGCATTATGAACATCTATATTTGGTTTTCAATTTGTTGAAAGAGAATCAATTGTATGCTAACCCTGGCAAGAGTGAATTTTTCCAAATTTAGATTGAATACTTAGGTCACATTATTTCTTCTGATGGTATTCGTGTTGATCCTAAAAAGATAGAGGTAATTTTGAATTGGCCAATCCCTAAAAATGTGCATGAGTTACATTCTTTCTTAGGTCTTGCTAACTTTACAGAAAATTTATGAGAAAATTTTCATTACTTGCATTGCCTTTAATGAAATTGTTAAAGAAAGGTATTGTATATCATTGGTCTGATAATCAACAAAAGTCCTTTGATTTATTGAAACATGCTTTAACACATGCACCTGTTTTTCAATTACTTGATTTTAATAGACCATTCTTCCTAGTAGTCACTGATGCTAGCAGATTAGGAATAGGAGCTGTCCTCATGCAAGATTCACATCCCATAGCTTATTCAAGTTGCAAACTTAAACTCTATGAACTGAAGTATTCAACCTATGATAAAGAATTGTTAGCTGTAGTTCAAGCCTTACGTCAATGAAAATACTATCTAATGGGATCCGAATTCATGATCAAAACTGACCAACAAAGTATCAAACATCTCCTTAGTTAGCCACAAATTTCTGACCGTCATATTAAATGGACTACTTTCATTCAAAGTTTTCATCCACTTATCCAATACCAACTCGGTAGGAAGAATGTTGTTGCCGATACATTGAGTAGAAGACCAAGTTTCCATAATATTTTCATTCTATCTTTTGATTCCCTTATTCCTATAAAATATACCTATGACCATGACCCCAGTTTTCAAGCTGATTGAAACAAATTAGTTACTAATAACTAGATTCCAATTGATTCTTTGTCTTATTCTAATGGATTTATGTTTTATGAGAAAAGATTATGTGTCATTGTTCCATTTAGATCATTTGTGTTGCATGAAATTCATTGTCCCCCATATCAAGGCCATAAATGTATTATTTTTACTTTAAGAACATTAGTAGAAGATTTTTACAAGCCACAAATGGGATCTAATGTTTCTAACTTTGTTTGTGAGTGTTTAATTTGTCAAAGAGTTAAGCGATACCATGGTAAGCAATATGGTTTGTTAATGCCTTTACCAATTCCTGAACGACCATGAGAACATGTTTCAATGGATTTTATAATAGGTTTGCCTAACATACTAGTTAATCATGATATGATTTGGACTATAGTAGATTGATTTAGCAAACACACATATTTCCTACAATGTAAGAAAACTTTAACTTCATCTCAAGCTGCACAATTATTTTTGAAGACTGTTTTCACTAACCATGGTTTGCCGAAAGTAATGATTTTTTATCGTGATTCTAGACTCTGTAACAATTTTTGGACTAATTTTTTTATTCCATGGTGGATTTCGTGAGGTTTTTTGGTGGATTTCGTAAAACTATATTTATTTGCTGGGGCCCATACACAAGGTTGATTCCTTGTGCGAGAAGTTGACGGGGACGTCTGTCCTTTTCGGGCGTCATGTTAATTTAATGTGCATGTGGGTGATTTCGTAAAATACATATTTAAATTAATGGACGTTTATGAGTTTAGAGTGTAGTCGTATTAAATTAAGGTTAGGACAGTGTTCCAACCTATTTATTTATTTTGTAGCTGAAGACTGCTAGGTATTTACTTTTGTCGGTTTAATTTTATTATTTTCTAACAATTGTGAATGCTTTAATTGATGTGTAGAGAAGGTAACGGTGGCGTTAGGAAGCACTGGGCGATGGCGTGTATTTAAATTACCTAGAAGAATTATTATTTTTGATGGACACACGCCTTATCATTAAAAATGTGGTGCTAATATTTATTTAGACACGCTTATTTATTAAAGTGCTTGACAAATATTTATTATTTTGTATGCACATAGGCACTCGGTTTAAAAATTTCATTATTGGACATTGTATTTGGGCACAACCCGACTTTTGGGATGCCCAACCGCTTTATTCTTTATTTGAACAAAAGCAAACACAAAAGCCAAAAGCATGCTAATTGTAAATTGGGCTATTTTTGAGCTTAGAGATTAATAAATTTATAAAAACATGCCTTGTGGAGTGCTCACATAAGGCATGGGGGGAGAGTGTATCCAATTTGTCTTTTTGTCTCATATCATGCGAACATTTCTTCTTGCTTTATGAGCTTTTGTAGAGTTCTTTGTTCTTGGGGACCTTCTGGTGTTCACTACACGTGCATACAACATCCAATTTGCGCACCAATGAATGCCCAAAAAGATTATTAAGAAAATGAGTGACAATCCTAAAGTAGAAAATTTGCACTTGCAAATTCTTCATCACTATGGTTGACCATATGAACTAGATTGGTTATTTATATGAAATCACACTCTAAGCTCTCAAACATCATTATAAACACTAGTGAGATCTTGCAAACTTATTCATCTTTAGGAGCTTTTTGTTAGTGTGTTTTTCCTTATCCTTTTGAACTTTCATTAGCATCAAAAGAGATATTGGAAGAGTTAATACATCCATATTTTTAGTGGTAAGACTTTAGGCAGTCAATATGACAAGTTCCTCATTAAATATTTATGTTTAGAAGTTCAAATGGGATATATTTCATACATGATCCACCCAAATGACATTTTAATTAATGTTTAAAAGGCTGCTAAGATGTTGTTAGCCTCTAATCAATCTTTAGAGAATCAACACAATCTACCCTTGGGAGGTGCTAGTACAAGGGAAGATTAATTAGAATATCTTAGCATATTCATGTTTTAACATTAGTCTTGAACCATTGTTACTCAATGAAATAGTTAATGATGTATACAACCCTAGTAGTCATCAAGAGGTGGAGAGTATTTAGGAGTATAGGATTTACTGTAGGAGAGCCATGAATTTCTTCAAAGGCCAAGCTACAAATGCTCAAGAAGATTATGAAGAAAAGGAGTGAGAATCCTAAATCAGGTATGCCATACAGACACATTTTTTATCATCACAGTCAACCGTATGAATTAGACTGATCGATTATATGATATCACCCTCTAAGCTCTCAAACAACATTATGAAAACTTGTGAGCTATTGCAAATTTGGCTCTCTTTAGAAGGTTTAGTGCATTTTTATTTATCCTTTTAAGGTTTCATCATCATCAAAAGAGCTATTCGAAGAGTTAATACATCCATATTTTAGTGGTAAGACTATAGGCGATCAATATGATAAGCTCTTCACCAAATGTTTATGTTTAGAAGTTCAAGCGGGATATGTTTCATATGTGAGCCACTAAAATGGCATTTTTATTAATGTATAAAAGGCTTTGAGATGTTGTTAGCCAAAGTGCACGTTCCATAACAAGGACAAACAAGCTTTGTCAATCACTACACTTAAAGAAAATGTGCATGACATTGCTAACAAGGCTAGGGATGAACTCAATGACATATTTGGTTCAAAAGAAAAGAATTAACAACCGCACCTTAACATTTAGTCCTATGATGCATAACTCAAATTCAAGAGCTAGATTTCATAACATGCCAACAGAATGAGGTCAATTTCGACACAACTTGCTAGGATATGTGCTACAGTTCCCAAAAAATATGTAGTTGCTATGCTCATAGTAAGTCTTCCATCTAAGTATGATTCAACCTAATATAATTTAAGAGATTGAAGAAGTCATACTAGATCATTGTGTCTTGGCCCAAAGGTACTCTAACTACACCACCATCAAAGGATGCAATATTCTACTCACAATAATGATCATCTTTCAAAGACAAAAAGCAAACATCACTTATAATCATTATAACAAGGCTAATTATAATGATGTTATATGTTAAACATAAATAAACTTCATTCTAAAACGTGCAAGAGGATTGGTCACTATAGCAAGAACTATAATTGCAATTAGGCTAACTTGATGGAAGAAGGAGATTCATATTTAGTAATATACTTTCAATCCAACTTTTTTGAACCCTTGTCAACAATTATGAACTAGAGTAATGTCAACCATCTATTGAGATCTTAGAGAAACCAATAAGCTTCTAATGAGTCATGGATTTAAGTTTGGAACTAATAAGATACATTCATGTAGGAAACGCTTAGGCAATTGCAATCAATCAGTAGAATATACCCTTGACAGGACGTTAGAAATGCAAATGAAGATTAATTAGGATATCTTTGTATATTCACATTTTAACATTAGCTTGAAGCATTGTTACTTACAAAGAAACAATCAATGATGTATATATGACCTATAATTACCTAGACTAAGGTGTAACATAGTTGCAAACCTTTTGGGTTATGTTGCATGTTTCTCCTAAAGAGATTCCATTAAATTCTCTCAAAAAAAGAGAAAGTGACTCCTTTTTAAAAATTGAGTAAAAAATAATACCTTGTTAAAAAGTTTAATTTTATGTGTTAAAAAAACTACTATGATGAAATGATTTTTCAAAAAAAAAAGATAATATAAAAGTGATTTTTAAAATGGACAAGCTAGTATATTGATATCATAAAGTTTATATAGCATACTTTATTTTAAAAAAACTTAATAATTAATTAGACATGATACATGATAATTATCTTAAAACTTAGAAAATTTAATTGACAAAACTTTGATACTTAGTTGATAAGAAATATCTTTTTATAGTTATTTACCAAAGTGTACAATCATTAACCAATTTATATATTTGATCAATAAAAAAGACCATTAACATGGTATTATTTCACAAATTTATTGTGAACTTTCCTTCCTGGAATGTGGCTTGTCCTTTTCCATTACTTTTACCTTTGGTTGGTTTCTTTAATAGAAAAAGAAAACTATCTATACACTACAAATAATTTATATTTCAAGATGAAAAGTGTCGATACTTATCCAATCCTTGAATGCTAGGAAGAAATCCTTTAGCAGATTCATAGAATTGAACTTTGGACATTCAAAAGTGACTTTATCCCATGAAGAACGGTTGAGGTGCTTTGTCATTGTCTCTTGTATTTTCATATAAACTCTATATATGCAAATAAAACTATTTTATTAGTATTTGAAAGAGTAGACTATAAAATAAGATAAACATATTGAAAATAAAGCTTACAAGTTCAATTTATTGACAATCTCAACTAAGGAGAGTTTCTTTGCTATTATCCTAGATAAGGTGGATATAAGCACCTTCTCATCCTTCATGCCTTGAAGAAAGTACCATGGTAATAACTTCATATCATTAGTAAGCTCTTCAGTGGACACATCTATCTTCTTAGAGTTCTCCTTCAAAATGACATTTGCATCATCCTTAGCCTTCTTCAACTTCTAACCTTTTCATTGTTTATCTTTCCATATGTAGAAGATTTGATATTGTAAATCCCAAATTTGGCCCATCCTAAATGCAAGTTGGAACATTAGATTATGCTTATGAAGACCCTCTATCTTTGGGTTCTCATCAATTACCACATGGACCTTTGATAAGCATAGTCTTCTAAGGTTCATGTCTACCTTCCTATACTTTTGCATATACTCCTTATATTCTATATGAAAAAATCTTATATTCTCAATGAAGGATATTTTTCTCCTAAAGTCATTGTTGTCATTATTGTGATCCCAAGCCAAATCTTCGCTTCTTTAAAACTCAATCCTACATTCACTTTATATTCAGTATATTTAAAGTGATGTGTATGAGGATACTCTTCTAGAAGCTATCTTCTTACTTTAGTTCAGTGTGAGTCATCAATGACATAATAGTCATATGTCTCAGCTTTGGACATATGCCAGAGTTTTCTTTTTCTGGACACATTGGTAAGGATTTACCATAACCACCAAAGGAACAATTGTAGCATAATGATTTATTTACATTTTTCTCTTCAAGTTACTAACATGTCCTTTGACGAATTCTCGCATCTCTAATGTTCTAAGCTCTGTACTCTCATCTATGGGGGCACGATGTATTTGTTTGACTGGAAGGGAGATGAAATTATCTCTAACAAGCTTAATGTTCTTTTACATACCTTCTAAGCATATTTTGTTCTAAAGTTATGATACCTGATTTGAGTTTCCCACCTAGTATTATGAGTTCCTCTCCTCCAATAATTGACTCATCCTTGAACTCCTTGGAATTAATGCTGGTACTTGGCTAAGGTTCCACCCTTGTTCCACCCTTGTTCCACCCTTGTTCCGCCTATTTATTAGATTTCTTTTGTGGTGTTTTCTTTGATGGAGATATTGGCCTTGGTGGACTCTTCTTTTGTATATGGCTACGACCTTCTCCCCCACTAGTCTTGATTTCTATAGGGTGAGAGATCTTCTTGCCTTGAATAAACTTTTGAGTCGTAGGCACAACATGTGATGGCACATTGCCTTGGATAGAAGAAGACAATGCCACAATAAAATTTTCTTCTTGTTGAATTTCATCTCTCAATAGAGTTTTAGTTAATTTTATTTCATCCAAGCCAAAATCTTGGACCATTGAAACATTAGAAATTGTCAAGTAAACCATTGCGCTATCATGATCTACATAATTACATGACATAACATTTCCACATTGCTTTGTCTCGTTGTTGATAGCATCTTTGCCCAACATTTCTTGCAAGGCACAAAATGAGATTTCCTTGGGAAGGATACGATAAACACCATTCATCATCAAAGTACTCTTGTGTGATATCCTTTGTTGATGCCCCTTTAGCTATAAGAAGAGGTAGCCTTGCTTGTCATGGCTGCTCAATAAATAAGATAGTTTGCTCCGTTCAAGGCCGTTCAAGGCCGCATTGGCTTCTCCTCACTATTGGAACTATAATCTAAATGTGAAAGAGTCAAATCCAGACTCCACAATTTACATATTTGTGGCTCCTCTTCAAGTTTTCATTTTATATATGAGGACTTTGATGGTAGAGGCGTTGGTCTTGAACACCTAAGACTATCTTGAGGTCATTCATTATTCTTCTACCTTGATGCTTGTGTGGTTGTACTTTATTCAATAGAAGCACCACTTGGAAATAGTGCTTTGTTGCTAGGGGTTTGATACTTTAGTGGCTTACCCAATTGGTCACCAGGATCTCTCTTGCCAGCCTTCTCAACTTGAATGCTACTACTCTTCTTTGTCATAGTATTGGGGGGATGAAAATCAAATAGATCAGAGGTATCCTCTTCAAGGGTACACTCTCGTGTCTTCTTGGACTTCTTGCTACTCTCTTTTTGATCCTTTTTCAGGACAAAAATGATGTAAAATGAATAGAAAAACAAAGCATAGAAATTAGCGTTATCTCATAATTTACTTTTGATATAATATTTGAAGTACATATATACATATTTACAAACTTGATTTTATCAAAGAGACTTGAATTTGACAAAGAGAAAGAAGGTGATCCGCACAAAATAAAGTTAGTAAAACATTGTGCTTAAAGTATGAGACAATTGATAAAAATCAACAATAAGATGCAAGAATTATTATTTAAGATATATAAACATGATGCTTTCAATAGAAACTTGAAGAAACATCTAATAACTTGATACATTCCATTGAGTACTTGACTAACATAAAGTAAAATGTAAACTCACACAAAAGATGATAAATTTTAGATGAAAATAGGAGCATAGAAGTCACCTATGTGATTCAATAACTGAACTGTTAGTGAAAAATTCCATATTATCTAATCTCAATTTATTCATGCCAACAAGTTCAAGCCGAGCACTTTCATTTAAGTTAGAAACTTGGTGCACTACATCAAGTTGAAAAAGGAATTATACAAAAAACAAAGAAGGTCACAAGCTACATCCTAAGAAAAGAAAACCAGAAGGTCACACGCTACATCCTAAGAAAAGAAAACCAACTAGAAACTTGACATCTTACATTATGTTGGTGAGAAAGTTAACTCGGAATATATACCAACTTGATGCAGTACTTCAAGTGGATGATGAAAGTGTCCAAAATTACCATAGAGCTTGATGCACTCTATGAAGTCAATACAACGTGTGTAATAACTTGATGTATTATATCAAAGATAGAATAAAATTGTAAAAAGTAATAAGATTTCAATCTTAATGCCATGCATCAAGTTTAGTTAAATTTTAACATAATTATTTATCTTACTTAATGCAATGCACCAAGTCTCCCAATAAAAATAAATATTTTTGAAATCTTTTAACACTAGCTAAAAATCACTTATATTGATATTTTCGGGTGTTTTTACAAGGCTATTGCTACATTAGATTTGTGTGGGTTAGTCTTGCTCCTTCTACAATGCTCCTCTTCTCCAACTTGTTGATCTCTTGCTTTAAAATTAGAGGAATAAGGTATGCATCTCTTCTTATAAACATAATTTTCCAACTTACAAAGTCCTTAACCCTAGGGCATCTTTACAACATTGAGCCCTATCCCTCCAACCTTAACCCTAATCCTAACACTTACCTCAATTATTCTCCTCATAGACCATTGGCTCTATTATTCTACTTTGCTATTATCACTAAGTTATAGTATTATCCTTAGGTATTTCCTCTAATTCTCTTCCTACAATATCTTTTCTCTTATATGAATGGATACTTTACCTTTTTATTCCTATGATGGATCTAATGCTCTATCTTTTGAATCCTTTGACTTGGAGACCCTATCAAGTGCATGTAGCCCAACCCTTATTACAAGGAAAAATAAGGTGGATATTGTCAAAGAACAAGATCGGTTATCTTTTGATTCATTTGATCCCAATACTTTGGAAGGCATTAGAGGTTCTTGAATGATGTAGAGGTAGAATCATAAAAGCATGTAGATAACTCATACTATAAACATCACAAATCACTTGATGATATTTTATGTATTCAAGAAAGATGTGGTGGTAAAATAGTTATGCATTTTCAAAAGAATAGAAGAAATTATGGTATGAAGTGTGCTAGGTTACTTCTAAATGATGCACAAATAAAGTATGCATTTCAATGTGATTGTTGCTAGAAGAATTATCTCATTACATATGGTTATGAAAAATTGAAGGCACTTTAGTAACATTACTTTCTTTGACGTATAGTTAGTAGGATACTTTTTTTTATCAATGTTGATACCATGGACATGTTGAAAGTTTGAGTATAAAAGTGGTTTGTAGGACAAAATTTAAAATAGAATTGAGCCTAGAAAATACACATCTTGAAGAAGTCAAAAGTAGAATGCCTAAGTATGATGGATACAAACTTGAGCCAAATGTTACCATTGCCCCTCTAGGCAAGGTTGTAATTTCTTGGATGGAAATGTACCCTAAGGTAAATTGTGAGGTTAGATTACAAGATAAAGACCATATACTGACGTTCAAAGCAACGTAATTATTCACCCCAAAAATTACCCTCGTCATTGCTAAAAACGTTGACATATGTATGTCTACAAAACTATCACTATTTACGTTACTATATATAACGATGCAAATAGCGACAGTTACAAATATATTTATGATGCAAATACCAATACATACAAGTTTATTTGTGATATAAATAATAATGGTTATAGAGAAGTTTCTTTTTTGGGATGGAAAGGCATGTAATGTTGCTACCCTTTCAACCACCACAGGTGTTCAACAATGTTTCATAAATCATTTGTAAATTGAGTATATAACTGTCATTGAAACACATACATCTTGAGATGCTAAGAAGAAAGCGTCTATTGATTCAATTTCCAAATAAGTACAATATCGCGACAATGAAATCTCATAGAACTACATGGACTGATAGGGAGAAGAAACCAAAACAGAGAAATATATCCATAAATATTGCAAAATGCTAGTCCATACAAAGGATGAGAAATGTGTATAAAGAAAGCTACATATAAAGAGCCTATATGGAGCATAGGGCTAAAAAAGGAAGGGATGTACACTCCACAAGACCAAGTGACTACTATAGCTCCTCACCATTTGAGATCTTGTCTCGGCACAATGGAGTGTGGAACAGACTCTTCAATATAAACATCTAAAGATTAATTTATAGTACATAATGCATCACAAAACTAAAAACTATAAATACGAGAGAGGCATGATTGTCAGACTACCACATGCATACAATCTATCCATAAGTACAGTGAGATTGTGTCTCTCTACATATCGAGTCTCCAATCCCATGGGATTGCGATTTGTGATTGAGTGCTATAAGAAAAACAAAGTAGCATTGTTAAAAATAAGACTATTAGGATAAGCAGTATATCAATTAAAAAAGTGAACGTAACCAAAAGAAAACTTACAAAGTCCTCCAAATAAGTTTGATGACTACCACTCCCAACATAATGCATGACCCTTGCCTCTAGCCATGCCCTCATCATCTCCTGCAATCGTCACCATCACCCTAGAGAGTTTGTAGCCTCCTCCTTGAGTCTCCTCCAATCCTTTGCATCCAACCACTCAGGTTTTGGTGTGTCACTCTTGATTGCCTTGTATGCATCTCACACCATCTATTTGACATATATGCACATATATAGTCCATTATTCATCAAGTGGAAGATCAATTGGTGAGTGTAGTTACTATGAACTCCTCATGCAAGGATGCTATCACATAGTTTTTGCTTCCCTTTGGTATATTTTTTCAATGATCTAGAATATTGTGCCTAAATACTTATTAACATAACTCCCTCATATGTGTAACCACCCTCCTCCTCTCATTGTTCATGAGCACAATAGTGGATTTCTCATCCACTAAGTATCCATACCCTAGCGAGGTATATCTAAGGTGTTCCCTCTCCCACCTGTGACCACGCTCTTGTGCATAACCACCATGAAAGCCTTGTATGCTTGGCATACCTACAAGGAAGGTCTCTCTTGGAGCAGCACCCATAGAAGTGCTACCTGTGGACAGTTGAGCAAGACCTAGAGATAGAAGAATGGATGTGCCTATAGGTGTAGCAAATCTTAGAGGTGATAACTATCCATTGGATTGATGGGATGGAGACACTACATCGGTATCTCCATAGTACACACATAAGGCATCCCCTCTAGAATCAGCACAAGAGCAAGGAGTAGTAATCATCGTGGGGTCACAACATTTGTATCTCTGTATACCTCCCAAAATTACCCCTAAAATGAGGAGGAGAGGAAGTGTGTGGCTCTTCAAGAAGGCATCCACACCACAGCCAACACCTCCACTAGTCTAGCAAGGCATCCCTGAGCCTTCCTCCACAACTAGCCTAAAGTATCGACTTCACATGTACTGAGGTAGAATGCATAGAATGCCCAAATAACAATTGAGACTCAATTGAGAAAACTCCTAGTCTTCCATGTTTCTAAAGCACGTCATCTGATCTAGAGGCATACGTATAAAGATCTCTTGAAGCTCCTTGTTTGTGTACCCTTGGTTCATCCTAATCTCTAAATTGTCTATAATGACCTACATAGCTAGAAAACAATGTTAGCATAATCAATATAAGGGTGAAATTGAAGTATGATAACATATATTTGTAAAGAAGTATGTAAGTTAAAAAATTATATAATAAAGTACCAATATAATAAATAGTTAACAAATTTGACAACGAGTAGATGCAAATATGGCTAATCCTATGGCTCCATGACAAGGTTTTAGTATAGCTTAGAATACAATGAAAGGTCTATACATAGGTCCCCACAAAAAAAAGAGTCTACTTTACTCTCAAAGAATTCTTGTACTTTTATTTCTTCCTCTAGATTGCTCGTGCTTGTCTCCTCATTATGAAGTTGTAAGTCCCTCTCATCCTCCACCCCCCATAACAGTGAGTCCTCTACTTGCATACTTTGCATGTCCATGCTAGGGACATTGCTTTTATCATACACTCTGAAACTGTGAGATATTACATACAAAATATACCACCAACGAGGTTGTTGCAGGTTTGGATAGAAAATTGCATATTTAATACCAATTAAGAGTTTTCCACAAAGAATAGAAAAGCATTTGTGATTGTTTTGTGTTGTGGTAAAATATTTTAAAAAGGCCATGCACTTGCTCATGGTGACTTGGTAAAACAATCATGTTGCACAAATCATTCCATGTCTTCTTGAAATCTACCTCTAAGAATCTAGACGGCGGTCCTTGAATACCATATTAGAGAATTTGGGAATTTGCCAAGTCCCAATTTCAAATAAGTGATAAATATTTGACTACCTGGCTAAATCTTGATCCATATTTAAAACTGGGATTTGGGAAGGCAGCTAATATATTACCTATAGGGTAGACTCCACCTTTAAGTAAGACAATAAAATTTGACCATGTGATCAAATAATGAAGTTATTGGGGATTGCATGGAAATTTCCATATTCCCTAATATGGAGTTCTCGCCAAATGGATACTCTTGCTTCTTTTAGTACCACACTTTAAATCTATATATCGAATATGATCATGAAGAAGCTATGGTAATCAAATTTCCTGATATGGATTTCTTGCCAAATAGATTCTCTTGCTCCTCTCAGTACCACTTTAAATCCCCTAATATATGGAGTTCTCGCCAAATGGATACTCTTGCTCCTTCAGTACCACTTTTATTCTATATATCAAATATGATCATGGAGAAGCTATGGTAATCAAATTCCCTAATATGTAGTTCTCACCAAATGGATACTCTTGCTCCTTTCAGTACCACTTTAAATATATATGTTGAATATGATCATGGAGAAGCTGTGGTAATCTACTGAAATAACACTTTGTAGGTTGCAAAATACTCCATCTCATTTACTATAATGTTCAAATCTGTGGCCCACTGTCAACTCTCTTGCTCAAACTTTGCCATGGCACTATGTGCAGCTGTGGTGTACATTTTGTTAGTGCGCTCAACTCAAAAATATTGCCCATGTGACCATGCGGTGCTCTTGAGAAATTTTACTATACATTGAAACACCTAGATTAGTATCATGCAACCACCTCATAGGCATGAATTGCAATAACTCATCTATGTCCTCAGGATATCGAATTGCCTGTTGGCATGTTTCGTCAACATTCTGATCACACTATCTTTTGTTTCCTTCTGACATGCTCATACCTACCCAACCACTTCTTCATGGATGTAGGGTGCAATATATAAAAATGATTCATTTTCTCCTTCATGGTGCCATCCATCCTTTTCTCTATTCCATTTTTAGCTACCATATCTCTTGTTAGTTTGTTGTTGTCCTTCAATGTTCATAGTATCTTGTTATTTGAATCCATCATCGGTAGCCACTTCGAAATATGTACCAATGCCTCCAATGCTAGGCCAATGCTACCCTTTGGATAAGCCTATTGTCACACAAAGCCTTTTAGGGTTTTTATGAAGTGTTTCAAGAAGAACATCCATAGGGCATGGACTGGTCTTGCAATCTCCACTTTGTCCACAAGATGTACTAGGAGGTGAGTTTGTATCATGAGCATACTTGTGGGTAAGTACTTCTTATAGAGACAAACTATCTGTGAGGTTCAATATACTAAGTTCGACAACTTTTAAATTAGAAAATGTATCTTTCAGTTAGATACCCTACGATTGTGATCAGTGGTATGAATTGCTAGAAATTTAAAACATTGTGAATCATAGATCAACACAAAGTAAAAAAAATACCAATAGTATTTACTCAAGTTAGGTAAAATTAAGACTGAGATAAACTTGGTATATCTTGTGCCAATCAAGGGATTTTAATCCTATTAGCAAAGCGACTCTTCATGGACCATATTCCACTCATATTTAACTTTGGGCATTCATTCATGTTTGGGGTCATCTAAGAAAATCTTCTCTTAAATCATGACCCTTTGGCAAGAATGTTGTGTGCCCTTAATAAACCGTGCTCATTATTCGTGACCTTTGGGAGTCTAACTTTGGTTTGTAAAATGGACATGCATGGTAACCTAAGGTGACTAGGTCTACTACAATATCTATCCTCAGTCTCAACATAAACATAAATGAGAGATATTAGTACATACCAACAATGAGAATGGAAGCTCATTTATTCGAGCACTCCTCGAAACTCGAAAAGTACATGGTCCATATAAGAATGACTTGTATATTAATAGTCACCTTCTAACATGCTTGCCCATGTCTTTCATAGTAATCCCCTCCTCCCATAAAATCTTGAGCTTGTCCACTAATGGACAAAGATAGATGTCCATATTCTTAACTTTATAGTGCCTAGGAACAAGCAAGCTAAGAATTAGGTGTCTTTTCTTGTTAGAAAGCTATGGTGGGATTTTGTACTTCACAAGGACTATTGGCTATACATTGTAAGAAGTCGAGCAGAGTTCAAATGGATTCATGCTATCCATAGCAAGACCAAGCCAAAGATTCCTTGTCTCTCATGCAAAGCCTAGAAAGGTGGAATCAATGTGACCCATAATCATGAATCTACTAGTATTCATTGGATTCCATTTATGGACCTATTTTGCATATGCTCCATTGTTAAGCTTACAATGCCTAATGTGCGAAACATGTGACGAATGCATAGCATGGGTGGAAAGTGTCTCAGAACCTTTTGAGGGATGTTTTACCCCTGCAAGTCTTATCAATACTTGTGAGGGACGTGTTTCCATGGACTCACGTTCTCCTTGAAAGATCCCACAATCATTGACACATGCACGAATGTCATTATATTCCATGCCCAGCTTTTACAACACTTGTTGTGTATCATCGCAAGACTCATGTATTGTGTTTCCAAATGGTAGTATATGATATCTTAGTAGCTTGAGAGAAACCCGAACACCTTGAAGAAATAAAAGACTTTTCATATTTACGTATTATAGACAAAGAAGTGTAGTATCTACTTGAACAACTTGGTCACATTTCCATCACTCCATTAGCACTTTGCCTATACACTTAAGAGTGCAAGGACCATCTTTAAGTGAGATACCTAGCATAGCTCAAGGAATGTCTTTAAGTAAGATACCCAACATCCATCATATAATGGTATGGGCACCTCCTCTCTCAATTGATCAAACAACTCGGCATCCATGGATAGTGATGCATCGATCATTGCCTCTATCTTAGACTCCAATATTTGAGGAAGATCCCCAATATCTTCTATTGTTAAGGATGCACTAGATGTCAGAGGACGCTCTAGTGGGTTTATTGGCTTGGATGCTTCTTCCATTGTATGCCTATGAACTCTTTTTACTGGCCGTAATAGATGCATTGCTTGGGATGGTGACCCTCTCTCTGGTTATTTTTATGCATATTTAATATTATTAAAAATTATTTCAATCAAAGTTTGATTGCAAAGCATGATTGGTATAGACATTGCTCATCATTAACTCAAAGTGCAAGACTGCTTGATCAATGATTTTTGGTTAAGACTTACCAAAGCGCCACAAATGGGGTCTATAGACAAGCAATGTTTTTATCAAATTGCAAGCTTGCACTGAGTGCAAGGAGATGGGACATGCTGATTGAGATACGCCTCTCTCGATCTCTGATATTGCAACCCTCACCATTGTCCATTTCTTCTATGTGAGTGGACAACACATTTTTATCTCTCAACGCATCACTTCCTCTCTTCTTCCCTCTCTCTCCTTCCCTCCCTCTTTATTTCTAATTAGTTTTCCTTTTGCCTCTCCCTCTCTCTCTACATATATTCCTTTCTTGCTCTCTTTCTCTTTTTTCTTGTCTATTTTACTCTCCATCTCTCTCTCTCTCTCTCTCCCAATCTCTCTCTCTCTCTCTCTCTCTCTCTCTCTCTCTCTCTCTCTCTCTCTCTCTCTCTCTCTCTCTCTCTCTCTCTCTCTCTCTCTCTATTTGCTCTCCCTCTATTTTCACTCCGTTCCTCTCTCTCAATCTCAATCCCTCCCTCTCCCTCTCTCTATTTCCATGTCTATCTCTCTTGCTTCTCCCTCTCTATTTTTCTCTCCATCCCTCCCTCTCTATTGATTCTTCTCTCTCCCTTCCTACTCTCTCTCTCTCTCTCTCTCTCTCTCTCTCTCTCTCTCTCTCTCTCTCTCTCTCTCTCTCTCTCTCTCTCTCTCTCTCTCTCTCTCTCTCTCTCTCTCTCTCTCTCTCTCTCTCTCTCTCTCTATTTTCCTATCTCCCTCCCACTTCAATTTTCCTCCTTTTCTTTTATCTCTCATTCCCTCTATTTCTCTCATTCCCTTCCTAGCCTCTCTATTTCTTTCTCCCTCCCTCTCTCTATTTTCCTTTCTTCCTCTCCATCCCTCTCTTTGTGTGTGTGTGTGTGTGTATGTCTCTTTCTATGTATTTCTCTCTCTCCCTCCCTCCCTCCCTCCCTCCCTCTATTTTCCCTCCTTTTCTTTTATCTCTCTCTCTCTCTCTCTCTATATATATATATATATATTCCTCCCTCCTCTTATCTCTTTCCCTCCCTCTCTTTATTTTCCTTTTCTTTATTTTTCCCTCCCTTTATTTCTCTCTTCTCCCCCCCCGCACACACACACACACATTCCTCTCTCACCCTCCCTCTCTCTATTTTCCTTTATTTTCTTTATCTCCCTCAATGTCTCTCTATTTTCTCTTATTTTCTTTATTTATCTCTTCCTCCTTCTCTTTATTTCTCTCTCTCTCTCTCTCTATATATATATATATATATATATATATATATATATATATATATATATATATATATATATATATATATATATATATATATATATATATATATATATATATATAACTCCCTATATATATGTATAATATATATACATCTATATTTCTCTCTCCCTTTATCTATTTTCCCTTATTTTCTTTATTTTTGTCTCTTTCTCTCCCCCCTCTTTCTATTCCTCTCTCCCTCCCTCTCTTTATTTTCTCTCATTTTCTCTAGGTGTGTCTCTCTCTCATTTTCTCTCTCTCCTTCTCCCTCTCTCCCTCCCCCCTCTCTTTATTTCTCCCTTCCCCTCCTTAGTTCTTTTATATATATATATATATATATATATATATATATATATATATATATATATATATATTACTCCCTATATATATGTATAATATATATACATCTATATTTCTCTCTCCCTTTATCTATTTTCCCTTATTTTCTTTATTTTTGTCTCTTTATCTCCCCCCTCTTTCTATTCCTCTCTCCCTCCCTCTCTTTATTTTCTCTCATTTTCTCTAGGTGTGTCTCTCTCTCATTTTCTCTCTCTCCTTCTCCCTCTCTCCCTCCCCCCCTCTCTTTATTTCTCCCTTCCCCTCCTTAGTTCTTTCTCTCTCTCTCTCCACACACACACACACACACACACACACACACACACACACACACACACACACACACACACACACACACACACACACACACACACACACACACACACACACACACACACACACACACACACACACACACACACACACACACACACACACACACACACACACACACACACACACACACATAGAGATAAAACTATATACATTACATCTAGCTCATTGTAAAATTTTGCAACTCTAGAGAGAACTTTTGGTGAAATTGAATACAATGTGTGCTCTAAAAACAAGGAAAAACAAAGAGAAAATCACAAATGTCTACCTAATATCTAATAATATTTAGGAAAAACCAATGTAGATTTTAAGTAAAGCATCATTCCTAGTATGTCTTCTAGAGCAGGACAACCATAGTATAGTAGCTACCTTGGCATGGTACATCTTTTGTCTTGATCAATACAAGTGCTAGTAGTTTGAATAGGAAACTAATTGCAAAATTTTTGGATAGTTTTCTTTGTTTCTTCCAAGGAGATTCCTTAAGATTCCTTGACAAATTATACAAATTTAGTGACCTTTGAAAACCACCACAAGTTAACATTTCTAAAATATCAATATTTACTAATGCTCTTATTTTCAACAAGCATCTCAATTTCTAACGTTACAAAATATGATGAGAACTATGAGATTTAATAGAGCTGATATTGAGAATCTTAAGGAATGTTGATTTGTAGATTAAGTTCTTGTAACTCTTCATTCATTTTCATTGTAAACTATAAACTATTTAAGGACTTTCATGTATCAACCTTCTTGCCTAATTGTCCTCTTAGATGATTGCAAATCCTTGAAAAAATGGTTCTATCTAGGTAAAACTCTTTCTCAAGAATTTCTAATTGCAATATCATAACATAGATTTAGCAATCCATTTGAGGTTGCTACAAATATAACACTATAGCATACAAATGGTGTTTAAGGTTTGACCACCCTAGCCCTAGTTTTTGACAATAGAGTTGCTTAAATAATGTTATATAATATAATGACATAGTTATAGTATAGATCTAGGAAAGCCATTTAATAGAGAAAATACAAAATGTATGTGTATATAAGTCTACATTGTAGAGATTGTGCACTACCCAATTTTAGACTTGAAAGGCCACATTAAGAATTCATGAGCTTATACGCTTGCTATCGAGTGTTTGACTTGCCACTTTAGCTTATATATTTTTAGGCCTATGGAAAAAAAGAAAATAAATTAGGGACATGCACATCATCTTGTATTGTAAATTTCTATCAAACTTTAGTTTGCTTTCTTTTTCTATATTTAAAATTAACCAAATGGATTAATTTATTGTGTTGAACCATGTGCAACAAGATCATTGAAATATGGAAGACATATATTCTATCCCTTAGTTCCTTGGTTGTCAATTTAGATAGTTTGGTTATAATTTATCCCCCTAACACCCAATGTTGTATGTTACTTTCTTTTTGAGAATGGATGAAAGCATATACGGTTTGATAAAATTCTAGTTGTGATGAACAAGGTGAGTAAATAATTAAACATAATTTGATTTAACATTGACAAAATGTAGCAAAATTTAAAATACATAATGAAATTTCATTTATATAAGCTTATATGAGCCGATACATCACATTGAGAAACAAAAATAAAATGCTACATTCCTCACTATAATTTGGGGTTTCAATGCATGTATTAGAGTGAAGAGCAAAAGCTACAGTTCTTGCATAATTTTATTGGGTTTTGATGCATTGCATCAAAATTTAAAAAAAAACTTGAGAGAAATTTGAAACTCTCATAAGAATAGACACACATACAAAAGAGCCAAAAACTTAAAAAAGCTAGGTCTAAATTTAGATGAAAGTAATGCTCTTGTTGATAGTAGAGAAGAGGATGCGTAATCTAGTTCAAAAGGTAAATGGATAGAAGCTAGTGATGTTGATGATGCAAGACAAGAGGAAGATAAAGAAGAGTGAATGCCTTACAACAATTAAATTTATCAATGTTTTTTAAACATCTTCTTGTTGAAATACCCATCATTTTTCCAATTAGTATAAATTTTGTAAATGTTTTTGTGGGAGCTTTCGCTCAATCGCCAAGACCCACGGACCGCTTATTATTTCAAGCGTTCCAAGGGAGATCTAATGGCTACTTCTCACATAGTCGACACGTCCTCGATCCTACGAGTGTAGTGAGCTTACCTTGATGCTGATATGAGTTGCCTCCTCTCTTCCACACTCTGGTAGCTCCATGATCCTAGATGCTAGCTCAAGGATGCTTAAGCCTCCTCCTTCTCCAAGCTCCAACTGCCATAGCCGTGCGCGCAAAAGAAGGAAAGATAAGAGAAGAGAAGAGAAGAGAAGATAAGAGAAGAGAGGATGATGAAGAGCTTCACCCCCTTGATCCCTCACTTCCACTCACCCCCTCCCTCACTCCCACAATCACTCCCTCTCTCAAGAGCACACACAGGCAAGGAGAGGAGAAGAAGAGAAGAGCTCTTGTTGGGCACACACCAAAGAATGAGCTTCCATTCACTTTTTGAACTTTATATATACAAATCCTAAAACCCCATGGGCACCCATTCTTTTTTACATGACTGGCCATTGTGGCAAGGTCACTTTTTCTAATTCCCTCTTTTTGCTTCGTTCCCTAGGCCCATATTCGACTATTCTTTTACAGGTGGCACAGGAGGGAGCTTGGCGCTCTTTTACAAAAGTTTTTGGAGTTTTTGAGGGACCTATTATTTAAAACTACGCTTTTGGCCCCGGCTTAGCTTTGGAGCCCGCCTGTGTGTCCTTGCTCCTTTTTCATCTTCTTTCTGCTTTTTTATTCGTCTTTCTGCCTTCTCAGCTTGGGGTTGACATTACCCCCCTTGAGACGGGTGCCAGTCCCATGGCACTCTTGTCGACTATTGGTGGTTGAAGAGGTAGTCGGAGAAGTAGTGATGTGAGGGCAGGGCAGCATGTAGAATTGAGTGCTCGTGGAAGCATGGGAGGAAGGGTGGTTGGAGAAGTAACAGATGTTGATGGGGGCCTCGGAAGTCGGTGGGTGGGCGCGGTGGTGGTGCTTGGAAGGACAGGGGGTGGTGCTCCGCCTAAGGAGGGGGATGTGGATCTTAGTGTGTAGTGCGAGTGGCTCAGGGTGATAGGTCTAACCATAGGCGAGTGGCCTCCCTAGGTATGTCCTGCCCTTGATGGGCCCTAAGCGTGAAGTGGGGGAGCAGAAAAGGGCCAGGGCATTAGGAGTGGAGCTGGTCGACCGAAGCCACTGGGCACACCTAACTTGAGGACCCCTAGGTGTGGTGATTGTGCTTTATGTGGTGATGAGTGGTTGTGGAAGTGAGTTGTTTGGTTTATTCCATGTGTAGGGACGCACATGTATTCCATGTATAAGGATCCACCTGCATGGTTTTTTTGTTTGGGCATTACTAGGAGAATGACAGCCTGTACCTAACCTTCCTTGTCTGATGGAGGCAGAGAAGGGGGTCAGATGGACTTGCTCAAAAATTGACGGCTTTGCATGTATCCTTTGAGGTTCATGCAGATGTGGAGAGAGGTGGTAGAAAGGAAGGGGTGGTTGCACCTAGTAAACTAGCTGTTGTTCATATCTTCTAGGAGAGCTAGGCAAAAGGAGGGAAGAAGGCTAGCTCTCATCATTAGGCATGCCATGGCACAGCTATCAATAGCATTGGGTCAAAAAAGAGGGGGGGCAAGCCACGCTCTTGTGGTGTCGGGTCTTGCTTGAGTAATAGCTTAAGAAGCCTAAGGTATTCCATGTATAAGGATCCGCCTGCATGGTTTTTTTTTTTTGGGCACTACTAGGAGAATGACAGCTTGTACCTAACCTTCCTTGTCTGATGGAGGCAGAGAAGGGGGTCGGATGGACTTGCTCAAAAATTGACGGCTTTGCATGTACCCTTTGAGGTTCATGCGGACGTGGAGAGAGGTGGTAGAAAGGAAGGGGTGGTTGCACCTAGTAAACTGGCTGTCGTTCATATCTTCTAGGAGAGCTAGGCAAAAGGAGGGAAGAAGGCTAGCTCTCATCATTAGGCATGCCATGGCACAGCTATCAATAGCATTGGGGTCAAAAAAGAGGGGGGGCAAGCCACGATCTTGTGGTGTCGGGTCTTGCTTGAGTAATAGCTTAAGAAGCCTAAGGTACTTGCATGTAGTTATAAAGGCGGGATCTGGACAGGAGGAGAAGTCTGCGAGAAAGCGCATCATGGAATCGCTTAGGCTTCCTAAATAAAAAAGGAGGGCATGCTCGAGGGAGGCCACGTTGGAGTTGTAGATGATGGGGAAGTCATGCCGCCCATGGAGGGTGGCAACAAAATCCACGCCTACCCTACGAGGGTATGCCATGAATACAGGGTCATTCCTCTCATAGGGTAGGGTGTTGCAAAATGCCATCTAGGCGAGCATGCTCATATCGCATACTCGCCTTCTCCAAAGAGGTTGGCAGTTGTAGCCTTGTACAGTGTGTGGTACCTTGAACACTTTGTCTTGCCAAAACTCTGCTTCCTCTGTGCCCCACAGAGTGGGGGTCTTCGCTTTGTCTTCTAGCCATTTTTGGCCCAAGCCAGCCACCGGTCGCGATCACCTCCTCCATTACCTTAATTGGTAGGACCCTTCTTAGGCTGTTAGGCATGAGGAAATTGAAAGTGAAAGGGTCCTTTTCGTTTTCTTGTTGTTCCCAAATCACCAACTCCGCGTGGAATTGCATTGGGAGGTCATTGGGGCACGGTGGGAGGGGTGCGGATTGCCGCACAACTGGCTTGGCTCTCAACTTTCTCCTGGTTTCTTCAACTAGTTTCCTCCGTCGCTCTCTGAGCACAATTTTTCTGTCCGAGGGTGGGTCGATTTGTTGCTATTCCTGATCATGCGGAGAGGGGGGTTGTCGGATTATTTCTTTGCTGGTTCTCCTTATGACAAATTCAATGTTAGCCTCCTCCCCCTACCGGTCATCTAGTTGCGCTCCTTTCTCAAAGCCGAGTGCGTCCAACTCCTAGGGGGTTAGGCCAGCCAATAGTAGGTACTTTCATTGTTCTTCTAAGCCCAGCCTAACCTCCGCAGGTTGGGGTGGCATCTGTAGCCCCGCATGTAGGGCCCTACATGCGATGCTCAGTTTCTTCTGCACCACCTCCAACGACTCCTTTTCCTCTGGCTGGGTCGTGTCCAGTAATGTGTTGAGGAAGGCCTATTTTTGGGAAGTGAAGGCTGTCTGGGCAGTGTCCACTTTGCTTTTTGCCAAGATTTTTTCTTTTTCCACCAAAGCGAGGCGCCGCGCCAGTGCCTTCACTCGTTTCTTGTTCTGCGCAGCCCATTCCTTGACCCTTTTGTTCATTCCTTCCATGCTCTCCCCCTACTTTTGTGCTAGGGTTACGAGCTTCTACTCCTAGGCTTTGAGTTCAGTGGAGGGTGCCACGAGGGTGGGGATAGGATGAAGGGGTGCTTTGCCTTTGCCTTCCAAGACTGCGAGCGGCGCGACTTCTGGTGCCTGCGCGCTAGAGTTAGGCCCTTCTTCCCTCAGCTGGCTCTAGGCTCCTGGATCATCCGCCCTGCATTGTTACTCAATGGACCGGCGTGTGGCCTCGGCCAAGTCCTCCTCTTCCTTTCTTCTTAATTCCTCTTCTTCCTCTACAGCTCTTCTTTGCCTTTCTTTTTCGGGCCTTCTATATTCTTTCTCCAGTTTCTCATTTTCTTCCTGCTCCTCTCTTTTTCTCTTTTCAGCCTCCTGCTTTGACGCCTTTTTAGCCCGCTTGACTTGCTCTGTTGTTTCTTCTTCTTCATGCTTCCTCTTCTTCTCCCTCTCCTCGGCCTCCTTGAGGGATTGTCTTTTTGCTTTTTCCAAATCTTCCTCCTCCTTCCTGTGGCCTTCATCTGGTTTCTTTTTCCTCTGCGCTGTCTTCTTCTTGGTTTCCTTGACTTGCTTTTTGCTTGATTGCTCTTCTTGCCCCTATCCTTCCTTATTGGTCTCAGTCCTGTCTCGCTGGACTTCTCTTGGTACTGATGAAGGGGTGACTTGTCGGGCATTTCCTCTTCCCCCTCTTCTGCATCCTGCATCTCTTTCACGGCCTCCTGGATGAGCACTGTTAAGATGCTTCCATAGGTGATGAACAAGGCCTTGGACGAGGCCTTCTTTCTTTCTGCGGCCTTAGATGCTGGAGACTCTCCTCATGCGGGCATGCTTTCTAAAGCCAGCGCTTTAGCCGCCTGGTCGATAGTTTTACACACATAGCATTAGGGCCAAAAACGCTTCAAAAATGGCACTTGTAAGAAAGTGATTAAGTTGCTAATTAGTTGAGGTTTAGGAAGAATAAAACCTCTAAATTTGGTTGTCCAGATGTGATTAATGAGAGAATATTTGGTTCATTGAAGAGGTCGGCCATTAATTGCCCTCATCTTTTAATCCAGGTCAGGGGTCACCTTTTCGGCCGTTTATTGTCTTGGAACTCGAGAGATTTTGTATTTTCGAGATTTTCGTACGAACTTCGCATTTGTTTGCTCTCGCGTTTTCTTTCTACTCACTATTCTCTTTTACCATTCATTTTGTTGCACTTGCTTCCTATCACTGTGAGATTCTTGCTCGGTTCATTTGCTAGAATGTCTAGCAATACTACTTCAAATAACACAGGCGCAAGCACACGTAAATACAAGCTATCTATTCAGCTAGATCCGACTTACACATCTTGGAGAAGTATACATCATCGAGTATTGATAGATGAGATTGAAGCCAACAGGTTGCGAACACAAGGAATGAAGCATATAAATTTGTGGATGGAAATATCTATCCCAGGGATCCTTCTACAGGTAAACCACCTCCTTTTTTGAATGTCCATGACTATATAAGATATGCTGGAGAAGGTTACAATGGAATGCTTGGCTATTGTACGAGGTTATACTCTGCATCTTACACATATATAGCTCAAATGCACGAAATGAAAAAAGCACTAGAAACTACACACACAAATATTGTTGACAAGTCAGATTGATATTTTGAAAAATGTTAACAATTCATTGCAGGATAAGCTAACACGCTTGAGAGAAACTCCAGTAGGATTTAGAGAGAGAAAGAGACCATTAAAAAATATAACCAGCTTGTGTGAGAGAGCAAAGAAAAGGAGACTAAATCTTACAAAGAAATATGTCTCTAACATACTAGGCATAAATATCCGAGAGAATGAGGAAAGAATCAAACTTTTGAAGGAAACCATGAATAAGAAAGATATTTTGAGGATTCTTAAGTCACCAGAAAATGTGGATTTGAGAGGTCCAACTCTCAGAGAGTTAGTGAAGGATTTAAAAGGCACAGTGAAAGCAAATGAAATCGTAGAGACATGTGATACTGTGGGTATAAGTCGAAAAGGTTATCGTGCTATCTCTGGATTATGGTTTAAAAATCTTAAACGCAATAGGGTAACTATATTTGGATTGCCCCGAGCCCTTGCAGTTTCGACTGCAAGAATTTCCATGAATCGCAATATTCCACATGTTTTTGGAGATTACATTCACATCGAAAGGTCTATGTCCTATGAAAAACAAAAAAAACAGGCAATTTTTGATTACAATGAGTTTAACAATATATGGGTTGATCTAAAAAAGGTGCAAATTGCAATGGTTCACATGTATAAAATCACAGTAGAAGAAAGTTATGGTGTTCTAAAGTTTGCCTTGAAGTTGGATGAAGCACAGATTCAAAAGGGACAGAAGATGGAAAGAATTAGCATTTGCCTCATGAACATGGCATTGGACCATGGCAATGGTGAGGGCAAAGCTCCATTGCATAAGATCCAATCCAAGATGGAGATTTGGTGGATTGGTGCAGCCCAGGTACCAATTGAAAATCATCAAACATTGAAATGGTTGTTCAACCATACAGGCATTCCAAATATCATTAAGTCTCAAAGTGAAGGCGAAATGTTGGTAGTTGATGGGGTTGGTAAATTTAATGTGGAATGGCATATGAGTGCTGATTTGAAAACTATCAAATGTATGCTTGGAATATGTAATGGTGCAAATGCAAAATATCCTTGCATTTATTGCATAGAAAGTATTGTTTCCAAAGATTGGAGTAGTTTGCGACCAGTAAGAAGAGCCCCAAATAGAGACTCTATAGATTTGAGTAAATTTAAAAACATAGAAGACATCTGGGATCCCATTCTTTCCATCTCTCTTAAGAATGTTCATATTTGTACTTTGCATGCAGAGATTAGAATAATTGATAAGCTTCTCAGGTTGCATCTTGACTACGCATATTCCATTAAGCCATTATCTTTATTAGATGAGTGTATTGATAAATGCGAGGCATTGCTATCGAAAATGGGATTTCATGGGGGCCAAGTTCACTTGAGAAAGGATCCAATACTTTCAGGAAAAACAAGAGATATCTTGGCCGATGTCTCTATGGGAGGCTCAAAAGCTAGACGATTCTTAGGAAACCATTCAAGAAGGCAGGTGAATGTGGCTTGGGAGTGTTGGAGAGAGCTATGTGAGATCACAACAAATGTTGTAAGCACGCCGAGGCTTGCGTTTCTTAGAATGGAGGTCTGGATACACCTTGATGTTTTTCTGAAACTCCTCAGGCAACATAAGACAACATATACATATGCGGAAGAGTTCAAAAGATCAATCACAAAGCTTGTTCAGGCGATAAAAGAGGCATGGGGAGAAAAAGATATCACTTTTTATCTGGTAAAGTAATAATTATTTAATATGGGCTTATTTGATAGGTTTTTCAATTGGTATAAAATTAGTGTTACTTTGTATTGCAGCATATTCTTCATATTCATGGACCTTTCTTTGTGGAGGAGCATGGCCCCTTAGCAACTTATAGTAACCAAGGCATGGAAAAATCCCACTATCAAGCACGCACAAGTTATTTTTGAAGCACAAGGCATGGGGGAGGAGTTACAAAAAGCAATGCTTTGGAGGAGCTATTCAACTGGTTTTTTCAACGACAACTTCAAAGAATGCAAATAAAAGACGGCAATGACACATGAGCAATCACACTTTTATATATAAGAAAGAATCTATACAAAGCTAGTTTTCCAAAACTCTCACATTCTCTTCCTCCTCAAGAATCTTTCCTCTATAACGTAGAAATTTTTTTCTCTTGTAGCCAGCTATAGATTTTACATCAGTTTGGTCTGCAGCTAAGGCATAGGATGAAAACGCCAAAAAGTATCCTGCTCTAGAAGCAGAGTAACCTGGACCGTAGCCAAAAATCCTAATTGCTACAGTCTTTTCCAAAAACATTACTTTGTGGGCATTATATTGTAATCCTGAGAAACCTAGAAGCCTTGTAAGATCTTTAATATAAAGTATGGGCCATGCTGCATCCTCTGAGAAACTACTATGAAGTACAAAAAAGGAATCAGGGTCAATCCTAGCCAAGTAGTGGCCGAGTGCAATGTCTTTGAATGTGTTACTAGCAGCTCTCGATCCTTTGCCACGGCCCAAGAAGTTATCTGTATCAGCAATCTCCAACTGCAAATAAAACCCATACTGAATGAGCATGAAATGTAAACCTACCAATGTGTAAAAGCAAATTCAAAATTATCTTACCACTTGATTTTCATCGTACTCCAATTTAAATGGATTCCATAAATTAATTGATGATGCGGTCTCATTGGTGTTAGTCAATTCTTTAACATATTCAGACTCCTCTCTTCCAAAATTGGAAATCCCGAGTTCGCTTTGAATGCGATCGAAGTCCTCATCAGTAATACTCAACTCTTTCTCAGCTTCTTTGGCCTTTTCAAAACAAAGAGAGAGGGCGTCACCAGCATCAATAAACTTATCGTCAAGAGTTTCTTTATCAAGTTTTAGAATCTCTTCCTTTGATTCATTTTCTGTGTCAATTATCCCATTTGCAGCATCAGAAGCCTCTGCAATAATTGCTAGACAATAATCTTTCCTGAGATTAAAAAGTTTTTGAATATCTGACAGTAAAATGTACTCCTTGTCCTTGAAAGGTATAGATGGTAGGGAAGGAACAATATGGTGAGAACTTTCATTAGGTTGAGGGTTTGTATCTCCTTGGCTCTCCTCAATGATAGTCTCAGCTTTGAAGTGAGCAACATCCAAATTCTCAGCGATAGAAGCCTCAAAATCTGTATCTACAACCTCCTCTGTTTCCTTTTCATCTACCAGATCATCTAACATGCAAAAGCTGACAGACTTTGCTCCTTCCAACTGTTGCTCCTCAGCTTTCATAGGGTATTTGACAAGGGTGAAAACAATAAAAGCAGCAGATTTTCTCATCATCTTGCAGTTTTTGGAATGAGTGGAGCAAAATATGTCTCTTGAATAAAACCTCTCCAGAGAGTGGGCACCACACTTTTTAGTAAATACTGACTTTGCATTTCCTGTTGACCCAATGGGAACATGGACATATTCAATTGTACCAACTTTTATAGAAGGATCTGCAAGATTTTCAAACTCCAAAAAGTCCTCCAAAATATATTTTTCACAAGATTTCAGAACTTTGTCAAGGTCCCAATCAGGATTAAACACATTTTTCACAACTCCATAGAATGAGAGATCCATTCCATTCTGAAGGATAAAATCAAGTAGCCTCTCTGATGGAGTGATATCAGTGAGCTTTGATACTCCTTGACCTCTCATTACCGACGTTCGCTTCCCTGGAGATGTACTTGGCATTCTCACACTGGTGGAAGAGGATGGAGAAGAAAAAGAATGCACATTCTCATCACATGTTGATGCCCTTGAGCCTTTTGAAAGCCTTCTTCTTTTACCAATTCCCGGAGGAACCTTGGATCCTAGGAATTCTATGGGTTCAGACATGTTTACAGCTTCTGCCAATACGGCGCGATAAGAGAGAAACGATTCAGATGGATGTGCCCCCTCGCGCCGTATCGGTGATTCTAGCAAGAAGCGAGAGAGCCACAACGGTGGTCACACGAGCTTGGGCACTATGAGCTTGGGAGGAAAGCTGAAAGAAGACTCTGCAGAACCTCCAAAACGACGCGAAGAGAGGAAAGCGAAGAAGGCAAACAGTCGCTCTCGCGCCGTATTAGGATAAGAAACAGAGGTTCCGAAAAAACTGAAAAAATCCGTACGGATAAGGGACACACCCTTATGTAGGCACGGAATTATGCCACCTGGCACTATCCGTTGGTCTTCGACACGTGGCAGTAGCCGTTGGCCAACACGTGGCCGATAACCACGTGGCAAACACGTGGGCCGGTCGTTAGTCGACACGTAGCATACGGACCATAAATGCAGACACGTGGCACAATCAGCGTCGGACACGTGTCTGACACGTGTCATGATTGACGTGGGCATATAAGTGGTTATTTTTCCTACATGTACACTTTTCATTTCTCGAGCTCTCCCGCCTTGCTTGCCGATACGGTGTGATACAAGTCTTGCGTCTTCTTCGTTTCTAATCTCTCGCATTGTATCGGTGGTCTTTTGGCTGAATCCTTGCTTCGTTGGTCAAAACGAGGTGTGCCGATACGGAGCGAATACCATCGTTCCAGGCTTTCGTAATCTCCCCCTTGCATCATATCAGCCAATACGGAGCGAGGGCGTCCATACGCTATCATCGTTTCCTCCATATCGCGCCGTATCAACATTGTGGTCTCACCCTTGTGTCATTGCCAATACGGAGCAGGTTTCGTAAACTCCCCCTTGTGTCATTGCCAATACGGAGCGAGGGTGTCCATACACTATCTTCGTTTCCTCCATATCGCACCGTATCAGCATTGTGGTCTCCGATACGGAGCGAGGGCGCTGTTCCATTCTCATCGTTTTGTTCATATCGCACCGTATCGGAATTGCTCATTTCGTCACTTTTCGCGCGAATTAGCCTGTTGGGTTTACAGATTTTTGCTATTTTAGTTATTGTCCTTCTGGTTGTTATTTTTTCTTTTCTGGATGGCAAGGACAAAGCAAACTGCAAGAAGAGTGTATCTGGATGGGAAGGATAGTGGGGGTAGAAGAAAGTTAAAATTTGATGAATCTGAGGAGGAGCCCTCTTCCAAGTTTCCTGAAGCTGGGCCATCACAGGCCCTAGAGAATTTTACCACAGAAATCCCCCCTCCACCAGGTGTTGGCCTAACATCTTCCACGAATGTTTCTTCTCCTGAAGTTGAGGAAGCAAAGGGTGAGGCTTGCCCTGTGAAAGATTCATCCCCTACAATTGCACCTGAGCCTACATCTGCTGAAGCCACTGAACCTCCCAAGCCACAAAAGAGAAAGAGGAAGTCCAGGTTCTTCTATATGCAGAGATGTTTCAGTGAGATCAGGAAAGCCCAGAGAGCTATACAGCATGTCATTCCAAAAGCTGCTTTTATAAGGGTCGTTAAAGAGATATCTGATAGATTGTCTCAAGTGGCAACTGTCTTTGGTCTAAATAAGAAGTGGCAACTCTCAGCCATTCTTGCCCTGCAAGAGGCCGCATAAGATTTTGTTATTGATTTCATGAACGATGCTTACATTGCTGCCTCCCATGCTCATAGGATCACCCTTATGAATAAAGATTTCAGCATCATCAGTAGAGTCAGGTATAGGTTTGACAAAGTCCTGTTGACAAAGTCCTGAAGCCCTTGCTTTCCAACGATAAAAAAGCCCTTGAAATCCTTAACATTCCCCCAAAATTGTCCAGGAAAGAGAAAAAGCTAAATGTTGAGGATGTTACTCATCTTTACTCTACAAGGGGTGCCACCCAGCAGGAGTCTTTCTTGAGTGAAAAAAATCAGGAGGTGTTTGAAACTGAAGACGATGTTTACAAGAGGAAAGCCGCATCACTTGCTCCCGTCAACAGCATGGGCAAAGTGTATGGGCAGATTCTTGTGAATGTTTCTGCGGAACCTGAGGAGGAATATCTTAGTATATCTCCCGAGGACAAGCCCATGTTGGAAAAAAGGGATGTCCAACTATCTGACTCCGTGGTTTTTTGTTGCATAAGGTAAGGCTTATATATATATATATATATATATATATATATATATATATATATATATATATATATATATATATATATATATATATATATATATATATATATATATATATATATATATATTGCGTAAGTTAAGTCTTATAGGTTCAAGTATATTTTGGATGAAATTTGTATTGAATAGCTTTTGCTATTGACTGCAGGGCATTGGTCTCCTTTCTCACTCTCGATATCCGAAGAACCATATATATTGTTGATCCACTTCTCTCTGTGGAACTATTTGCAAAATCTGGTTCTAATATTTCACCGTTTTTTTGTAGCTTCGATAGTGTGACAAATTACCACATCTTTTTCCCTTATGTAGAAATGTATTTTTCTTTTTCTGTAGAGGAAAATTTATATTCATTTGCTTTCACCCTTCTACTCACCTCTTTTATGAATTTGCAGAGGACATTGGAGTCTCATCTACATTAATTGTCTTTCAAGAGAAATTATCTTTATGAATTCTCTCAGCGGTGTTCATGGTCAAGCACAAATGTATGTTGAAAGAAAATTACTTACTTTGATTTTATTTATAAAAAATATTTTGAACTTACAAAGCTTCCTTTTGCAGTGCTGGTAGACTCGTTTCTACATTTTTGGATACAACATACGAGGATCTTGCTGATCCTCAAAGGCCTTATACTTTTCTTCTACAAGAAGTTCCATTGCAAAGCGATGCGCATTCTTGTGGATGGAGAGTTATCTCAAACATTTGCAGAACATTGGATTCAAAGTTGTTACAAATAGAAGGAGTGAATGTAAGTTAATTTCATTTGATGTTTGTGTAACCCTTATTATGATTTCTTTTCACTAACTTATAACATTTATTCTTACAGTGTAGAGACTATCCTGAATCATATGTTTGGTGGATAAGGGAGAGATGCATTGAGCTGATTCTGGACAAGGCAATCACACCATATGATCCTGACTCCCCTCTTCCTCCCAAAACTTCAATGGCCAAGGGGACAAGCAAGGAAAAGCGCAAGGGAAAGGGTAAGGACAATGGCAATGGTAAAGGCAAGGGCAAGGGCAAAGGCAATGGGACCACTGCTGCAGAGTCTAAGAAAAAAGGAATGCCAATGCTCTCTCCTCTGAAATTTGATCCATCCCCTCTTAAGCCCCAAGAAAGGAGACTACTTGTAAAGGTGAAATTTTTTCAACAATCAAAGAAAGGCCCTGTGAGAAAAAATATCTTTGAAGAAATCGATAAAGAATCAAAATAGCAAACATAAGCATACACAAGCCTTATTATTTTGGCTTTGTACATTTATATGAAATTTTTGTACCTCATTGTGTAATGAAAATTTTCACTTATAAATCGAATGTAATGTACATTTTATTTATACACATTCGAAAGGCAACTTGCTTCATGATAGCTTACGAGTTCCCATTAAAAAATATCTTAAGGACAGTCTATCAAGATAAATTCCTGCCAAGTTTTCATTCTCAAGGCTCAAAACTCACAATTGTGGGAGACAAACAACTCGTACAAAAGAAAGAGCGCTCGGCTCTTTTACCAATTGTTACACCATTCACTTTGAACTTATATCTAGGGGATGTATTGTCTAGCAATTCCAAGGTATCCCTCACATCTTTCAGACTCCAATTGGAAGTAACATTCACCTTCTTTACTTCTTCATGCGGCAAAACGTGCACCGCAAGTTTATATGGTGTGTAATCTGTATCGGAATCCAAGGGAACCCAAATACCCAATCTTAGTTTGTATCTCTTGTAATCAAAGCCCAAAGCAAGAGTTTGGCGAGGGATACTGTAAGCCAAAGCCAAGTATTGAGGGCATGCACTGCACCTCAAGATATCACCCTTATGGTCGCACTCTTTAGATTTCCAATGCGTCTCTATAGTGTTGTCCAAATCCTCTTCCGAAAAGTTTCTACTTAGCCAAGATACCTTCGTTCTTTGTAAATTTGCTGTTTTGAAGCAAGCCACGAAGATATGGAGGGGTACAAACCATGGTAAACGTATTCTTCTTGAGATCCTTCCAGCTGTCATGGACTTTTTAATATCCTGAGATATTTTGAATTTGAAACTCTGCACCGTTACCTTGTTAGGAATCTCCCAGTTTAGAGATGAAAGACTTGGCAATGGCAAATCTTCGATATTCCCATACCTATCCGCTTTAGAGGGAACCACATACTGTGCATAATATATAAAAACCTTGCATTCACTAAAAAAAGACACAGTTTGATCGGCATAAATAATGTCTGCCAATACCTTATGAATGGCATGGAAAGTCCCACTTAGGCTTTCCACAGGTTGCCATTCAATACTTGTTGACGGAAAGATATCTACAATGACGAACCGTTTGTTAGAACTTGCATAAATGGAAAAGAATTATATACGTTATTCAACTTATAACTTACAATGTGTTTGTTGGGGAACACATTTGTTTGGAGGCAAGTGCATATCCTTGGCCATGTAAACATGTTGTACCTTGACAAACCAGCCTTTGGGCATAATTTTGAAGGCAATGATACGCCCCTTCCAGTGATGTTTTATATCATCTCGTTTTCTTCTTTTCACCTTATGAGAGCCCTTGCAAGATGGCAACATGGTAACCCAATCGTTTACAGCAAAGGTTTTGGGCTCAAATTTTCCATCTACTCCCTGGCTATAGACTGTGCAAAATTGTATTAAACGAGAAGGGCGCCTGGAGGAAGCCATGAAAAGAATGAAAGCGCAGAGAAAGAAGCTTGGGGTGAATGAACTAAAAATTAGCGCCAAGAACCCAAATGAGTATGTATTGGGCGCCAAAAACAATATTGAAAGATCTCCCGACTTTCAAAAAACTCATTATTAATTTCATCACATCTCTGTCACGTATTTTGTCAGATTTGTAAGTAAATAACGTCTTTGGGACTACAAAACATGTCAGACTTTAGGGGTTTTGGCTAAAAAAGAAGAGAGAATCACGAAATGGACTCCACTATCTCTAAAAAAGAGGAGACAAGAATACCATATTATTGCACACGTGGCGAACTCTCTTTGGCCCTTTCCTTAATCCCATGATTAACAAAAGTGCATTTTTTGAAGCGTTTTTGGCCCTAATGGCCGTTCCAATCGACTTCATGCAGGGTATGAGCCGCCACGTTCTCTAGCACACCGGCACACTGATTCGGTGCATCAATGCGTTGTAGCATTGGCTGGAGAAGAGCGTGTGTACCAATTTTACCTACAATCTGGTTTTTGCATCAGGGATATCTTGAATGTTGATGTCGTCGTTTGTCAGCATGTCCTCCTTTCTCATCCCTAATATGGTGTACACATCTCTCTTCTGTTTCTTTTCTATTTTTGGTTCTAGTCCCAACGCCTTTTCCACTAAGGCGGGGGTTAGAGTCGACGAACCAGCACCTGCTTGGCGTTTTGTCCCCTTCCTATTGTGACGGTGCCGCACTCGTTGTCAGGGTCGTAAGACCTGAGAAATTCCACACACTTTGTGTGGTCGGGTTCTTGTGTGAATCTTTCCAGGTACTTGGTGAAGTTGCATTTTTCAACGACTCTCCTGGCCGATGCTGTATTGCGCTCTCTCCTCTTCCGTGAATGGAAGCCAGTGGGCACGGTCTTGTTGTGACATTTTTCATTCCTGTCATGAACCCCAGTTTCCATTAATTCTTCCAACTTGACAATACAAAAACATCATAGACTAAAAAGGAAAGACTTTACATTTTTATTGAATGGAAGCCTCAAAATCCTATCCAATGTGGAGCCCCCCTTTTCAGCTTAACTTTTTGCCTTTTATTTTAAAGTTCTCTTGACATTTTTCTACCTCGCTTATTGCCTATGTACTTATGCGTTTTGCTTGACTCCCGCTGATTTTAATTGATCTCTTGATTCTGATTTTAATTGATCTCTTGATTCACCTTATCTCTTGATTCACCTTACTCCCCTTCCCCTCCTAGCTTGAGAAGAATCCTTACTAGAATTGGTGTGGAGGGTTGAGGACCTTGGAATGGGTCTTAGGAGTCATCGGTGCAGGAACCGTGTAAAAATCGGGGTTGTACTCTAACTAAGTTGTGCGATCGAGATCAAAAGGGTGAGTGCCAATGTGCGTTATGTAAGTGAGAACATCTGTTAGGAAGTCACCGGAGGCACCACAGCTAGCAATGTGTAGCTCCTCCTCATTCAATAGGCAATCAAGGTAAGGATGTCCCTTGATGTGCTCCTCCAAGGGGCAGTTGCAAAGAGTGGTCAACACTCTGTATGAAGTTGGCACGATATAAGTGGGGTCATACTCCATTGTTTTGATTGCGCGGTGTTGCTCTGCATTGGTCATGACTCGGCAGCCCTCTACTTCCCATTGCAACCTAAGAGTGTACCAATGCAGCAAAAATGGGGATTCAGTCCCAGCAAGCTGGGATAATTCTGCGATTTCTTGGTCGGTGATGGCAGAAGTGGTTCGCTGATCGTATGACGTTATGTTAACCCTCAAAAGAACGAAGGTGGAAAATCCAAAAAAGTTAAAGCAGAAGACAAAGACAAAGGCCAAGGCAAAGAGAAATGGAAGACAAAGACGCACAAGGAGAAGAGTCCTAAATAAAGGAGAAAGGCGCACAAGGAAAAGCACAAGTCAAAACTTTTGTAAAAGAGCGCCGGGCTCTCACCCGTGCAATTTGTAAATGTAGGCGGGCGGTGGAAAGGAAGCTAGGAAGATAGAAGGACAATGGGAAAAAGGGCCTAGGCTACGACCGGCCATGTAAAAAAAGGGGAAAAGGGAATGACCGCCCAAAAGGGATTTAGGGTTTTGTATATAAAGTTGAAAAGTGAATGAGAAGCTCATTCTTGTGTGTGGCCAAAAGTAGCTCTCCTCCTCTTCTTCTTCTTCTTGTTCTTGCTTGCTTGAGCTTGTGTTTGAGAGAGGGAGTGTGAGAGTATGAGGGAGTGAGTATGTGAGTGTTGAGGGACCGTGGGGTGGAGAAGCTCTCCATCTTCTCCTCTCTTCTTCTCTTCTCTTCTCTTCTCTTCTCTTGCTCGCGGTGATGGAGCTTGGAGCGTGGAGCTTGAGGATGGAGCTTGCTTGAAGCTTGCACTTGGATCTAGAGCTATCGGAGTGCACGGGAGAGGAGGTAACTGAACGGCATAGAGGTAAGCTCACTACACCGTAGATATGGATGGCACGTCGGCTATGTGAGAGGTAGCCATTAGTGCTGGGCTTGGAACGCTTGAAACAATAAGCGGTCAGTGGGTCTTGGCGGTTGAGTGAAAGCTCCCACATTTTGGTTCCGTTGTCGGGACCAACGGATTCAAGCCTTGAGCACTTGCATGCTTCAAATCGAGCATTGGAGTAGGGTTTTCCCCGAACCGGTGCTTGAGGTAGATAGGTAGGAAGCGAGGGAGTTTGAAGAGGTATTCGATCTCCTTAGCAAGTAGGTTTTTGGTTTTTTGGATTTGCAAAAGCATGCTGGAGTAGTGTAGGTGATTGCTTTGTGATTTGTATGCATTTAGGATAGAAAAAAAAAAGCAAACAGTAGGGTTTTCTGTTGTTGCTGTATAACAGGCTAAAACAGGGAAATAGGGGCACAGATCCTTGGAGTGCCATTTGATTTGAGCACCATAGTGATTCTAGGTATGTCTGGCATTTCCTTGTAGTGTCTTGTACCTATTTGGAAGGCGTTGGACGATTTGGTGTAGTAGACGTCAGCCTAGAGGTATCACGTGCAACTCGCGAGCCGTCGGCCGCATAGTCGGACCAGCTCATTCGAGTCCCAGAATCGGACCCGTCCACCTGTCCATAATCGGATGCTCGGACGATCGGACCATCGTGTCCGATCGGACCACTCGGACCACTCGGACACTCGGACGCTCGGAATCGGATACTCGGACGACCGTCCGATCGGACCAACCCGTTTGACTCAGACACTCGGACGCTCCTACCGTCCGATCGGACCACTCGGACCAGCCCGTCCGATTTTGGAAATCGGACCCACCCAGAATCGGACCACCCAGAATCGGACCAGCTAGAATCGAACTAGTCAGAATCGGACCAGTCCAGAACCATCCGACTACTAGAATTGGACCACCCTATTCGATCCGATTCCCAGAATCAGACATGAGAAAAATCGGACCACTGGGCCGATCGGACCAACCCAAAATCGGACGTCCGATTTCGATAATCGGACTCCTGAAAATTGGACATCTGAGAATCGAAAAAAAAAAGTGTCAAAATCGAACAGGTATCTAGAACATAAATTTTGACACATCTAAGCCCCGAGATTGACCCCAAAGGCTACTAGAGCTAAAGGCACATCACAGATCCATCACTGGGCTAAAATTTAGAGCACGTAGTTCAAAATTTGGCTATAAACGGTCCTCCAAATTGCGCATGGTGTTTACCGTAACGGCCCTGCGGGCCGGGGGGCTCTGCCCCCTCCGCACCTCCCCCAAGTAGGCTGGAGAGAAAACGCGTGCCATGATAGGTCCTCCAAATTGGACGCTAGTGAAGTAATGGCTCTACACGAGCATGGATTCTCACTTGCAAAAGAGCAGCCAAAAGCCCATACCCGAACAGATAGAAACAGAGACCCTAGAACATCAATGGGCCAATCTAGCCATCAAGGGCAAAAAGCCACACCACGAGAACACAAAGACATTGTGTTCATAGCATGTCTAGTCAAAGCGAAATGCAACATCAGCAAGCTACAAATGCCAAGATGACTAGACATGACACTCTTGACGAGAGATGTGCCTGGAGCAACACTGCACAGACGACCCAAGACATCGGTGGAGAATCCACGTCTGGTCATGCAAGTGGGGACTCAAGTGCATCTGTCAGAAGGCTTAAATTTACAAGCCAGGATCCGGAAGATGAAGACATAGTACCACTTGCTTATCTTAGGGTCAAACTCACTGCAAAAAGAGAGCATACTATTGATGCTCTGATTGATGAAGGAGCAGATTTTAACATCTTGACCTATGAATCATGGACCCTACTAGGCCAACCAGATCTGACACCGACTAATGCAACTCTTAGCCCTTATGGGGGACCTCCACAAGCACTCATAGGGAAGTGCAATATCCTTGCAACAATTGAAACTGAAAGCTTGCCTATCCTATTTCATGTTCCTCCAAATAGTGCTAGCTGCGGGAAAGAAACCCTCCTAAGAAGACCCTTTAAAAGGGTGACCAAGTGTGAGGCTGACTATGTAGCACAGAGGATATACCTGACACTATCGGGTGTGAGGATAGTCATAACCTTTAGCAAGGGTGACCTCATCGAACCTCGAGGGAAAGGCAAGCAAGGTGCTGACATAACAGTCAAGCCTGCGGACGAGAGCAAGGACTTGTTGGAAGAGTTAATACAAGCACAGGTCGAACAATGAGAACTAGTAAGTGAGGCCATGCCGGAAATAAGAAGGTCAAGAGACAATGCCAAGGATGGCCTTTGGACTTACAAATATCGTAGAAGACCCCAAAAGAAGCCCAAGCCTTATAGACGAAGGCATCGATGGAGAGTCAGCACAACGCCGCGATGGATATCCAAAGCGTTGCTACGTGCTCAAGGGTATTATGTAGGCAATCGATGGATTTGGGTACCAAAACCCCTTGTTAAACCTCCTTTGTCGACTGAAGGCCAGGACGTATCAAGAGCAAAAAAGCGTAGGAGGAGATCTAAACGAAAACCAAGTCCCAAGTCAAAAACAGTGGAGTGACCGAGCCCCTCATGGTCGAAATCAAGAAACCCAACGGGACCAATTGGAGGGTAGATCCTTAGCCTAGTGTGCTTGACAAGCAGACATAAGATGTAATCGTTGAGGATACGCGAAAGCCACTAGTGCCCAAGGAGCCTTCGATTCCCCAAGAGGATAACATGCATCATAGGCACAACATTGCTCATGGCAAGGTTAAATGCTCAATAAAGCAAATAGCAAAATCATCTAACATCCACGAGCAAATCGCCCAACCAGTGTTAAAGCCACTTAGGAGTCCCAAGTCTCCTACACCCTCTTCCCCTAAATGGACACAGGAAGCACAACACTCGTCAAGTGCGGCCACTCGATCCCAATCTCTACCTACATCAGAGCTTCAAAATGTCCAAGAGGTGGGACACGACACCCCCCTTAGCTCACAACCTAAGGATATGCCTCTGCAATCCACCATGGCTAGCTCAACCTATATTCGATCTACGCAAGTGAATGCTCTAAGAGCAACGACCACCTCCAATTGCCCTAAGGACTTGACACCGCAATCCACCAATAGTAGCAAGTCCACTGAACTAGCTGCTACTATTGCAAATCAAGGATCACAGCAGTCACAGCCCTTGGTCGTGACAAGGCCCCTTGCGGAATGTGTCCTTAGTGGATTACTTGTGAAGGAGGTGTTGCAACCTACCTCCTTAACAACTCCAGCACTTCCAAAGTGCCTAAAACCTGGGCTGGAGGAGTTAAGCACAGGGGAACAGGCGGAAGAGCTAGACTCCCCCAAAAGGGAGATAGTTGTACCCATGCAACCTGGCAAGGCTACTCCGCAGGCCACGACTAGGTCCCATAAGGACCCTCTAGTGAAGGGAAATGCTGAGGCCCGACCAAGCACATCAACGGTCGATATAGCCCAGGGTCCTGAAACGTTAGATGCACCTGCGCTGACTAAGAAAAAGAGGAGGAAACAGCGAAAACAACAACAGTTGCAGGTGGTTGCAGACCCAAGGACATTGGGACGAAGAGTACTGGAGAGCTGATGAATAAAGCATCGAGTCCATCTACCAATGAGCCCATTGAGGCCTCTCCTAATAGCGGTGAAACCTCAGACACATCCGTGTGCTCTGAAAAATCAAAGCAACCGTTGCCATCAATAGTTGCTTTCAACACTCAATCCACCGACAATAGAACTCACATCGACCAATCAAGAGTGGATACAACACTGTCACGATGGGATGACGAATTCACACTAGACACACCCAAGGAGAACCATGACGCAATAACGAAGCCTCAAGAGAAACATGGAAACCCCAAGAGTATGAGCAATCCTAGCGTTGATCAATCTTGCTCAATTAGGCTTGAACCCCCAGCTATGCTAAAGCCTAGACAAACTCCTAGAACCTTGCATGAGATGGCAATCGAGCAAGCCCTCGTTGAACATAGAAGTATCGCAGAATGCTTAGCTGAGTTGGATGCTAAGCTCAAGGTGTTCGCATGAGTCTACGCCCTTGCGGACATAGGCACAATCCCCAAGGAGCAGCTTGGAGATTACTTGCCCTTTCCTCTATCCTGGGAAGAGCAAGAACATCTTAACGAGCACTATGACAGGCTCCTGCATGAACGCATGTGACTCATCTTTGACGAGGAAGCCGACGAACTGCGCTTAATTGTCACGTTCAATGATGTGCTCTGCCAACCAAATCTCTTAGAGATAGAGCAACTAAAGCGACTAACAAGGGGCCGAAGTCAATTTAAATAGCGTTGGTGTGAGAACCACGTTGCAATGGCTGAATTAGGGGCTCAGATCATGACAGTCTCTGAGGAGCGATTGGCCAAATGGAAATCCCAAAGGGACCCAACCTATGTGGCACCAACTTCCCTTCGAGTGATGACTACCATTCAGGGTACAGACTTGGCTGAACCTAGCCAAAAAAACTCTCTGTTTGATAAGGTTCTCACTGAGGAGGAGCTACTTGTTGCCAGTAGACTCGGACAAGGGTCCATGCTGCTTGATGTGGCAATATATCTATCGGTACTAAGTAAACTGCCACGAGTGTTGGATGCGTGTGCCATGCTCCAGTACAACCCCGAGTTCTACAATTGGTTCTTATCCTCGTGAAGTGACATGGATTCATAAATATATATATAAATAAACACTGATTTTTGTGTCACCGTGTATAAACAATATCAACACACACAAGCAATGATAGTCAAGTGCAAGAAGAAGAGTTGGGTCTGACAGGCTAAGCTTCGCAGGTTCTCCTCTCATCACGCATTTAAAAGCCGTGTGACCATCCCCACCTCTAAGTGAAGGGCATGCAACCCACATTACCGCCATAGGAAGCCTTGACCAACAACTCTAATGGTGTAGACAGGGTATAGTCCCTTTCCATACACCTTCTTCTCTTTCTGGTCTATCCTTCCGAGGAGGAGCCCTGCCTAAATCCATGACCACCAACTAAGGTAACTCGACATGAACCAAGATCTGCTAATGGCAGGAGGCTAAATATACATCACGGGGGCCATCCCTCTACAACAACACTACATGCCCCACCCCTCCCCTTCTCGTCCTATGCACTTGATAACCTACACTATAATCCCTTACATATGAATGGTCTTATCATGTAACAAATCGTAATCCTTGATTCGCATCTTACAGGCCCCCTGTAAGGAAAACATGGATAACCAAGGGCAACTAGCTTGCAAGGACGCTCTCCGTAGCCGACGGGAACATGCAGCACATGCCCCTCCGCCGGTGTGCTACGTGCCCACTCTTAAAAGGTACACCAAGAAACACAGCCCCGAGCGACACCGCCCCGGACGAAGGCCAAAGAATCTGTGGGCCAGGGGAGCGGACGCTCAAGGAGGCGCACACAATGTGGCAACACCAGTGGCACAAACCCCCAACGTACGCTCGGGCACCAGATGCTCAAGGGTAGAAAGGGCAGCTCGGGACATGGAAGAATTCAATGAACTATTTAAAGGCATTTTGGAAATGGTGGCGGCCCGGGACTACACCATTCATGTCCCGGCTGACATGTTCCCTGCCCAACCCCACGAGAGCCCCGTACCAGTAGAGCCCCAATCACTCGACCACCCAGACTCGCCCCGCCTTGTACAAATAGAGTAGCCCCATGTTGTATAAAGGCTTATTAAAAGCTACCTGGCCGGGATTCTTTGTCTTCAAATGGTTAAGTGTTGACATGTTCCCCAATTGTACAAACTTTTCATATTTGCGTTTAATGTATTTCACGTCTTTAGCAAAAGAAAAAGCTAATCAAGCGCAGGCGATAAATATCTAAGTCAACACCATAGAATTTAGATAAGTGATGTCTCCTTGCGTTGCACTGGTTTATTATAGTTGCGGCATATACCATGCATGTACTCTCATGAAGTGACGAGTGGATGCAGGATGATACAGGTCCTTGTGCGAAAGTGTTCAATGCCTGGATCACCGCAAGACCATCGACCCCACAAAGAGCCGCGGTAAAGCCATGCTGTTGAAAGCAAAAATCACCCTTACCAACTGCCCACATCGCATGGCCCAAAGCATATTCATGGGCTACGCTCTCTTTCTGGGTCAAGCTTTATAGTTGGCTCACGGCAGTCGTTACCTCAATTGTACCAACATCACGTGTGTCGCAAGGAGGTTTGCAATATCTCAGGTGTGTCTCCCCATCTCAACAACTACTTCTCTAACAACGAGGCTAGGGCACAATCATCATTGTAATATCCATTTCTTGAGCCTTCGAGCTTGACATTTTCCAACCCACTGAAAGGCTGATAGCCTCAACATATTGCAATGGTTGTACTCAGGGAAGTCAAAAAAGAAAAAAAAGAGGAGAAAGAAAGAAAGAAAGAAAGAAAGAAAGAAAAAAGCACAAGAAAAAGCAACAAAAAAGAAAACAAAAAAAAAGAAAAAAAAGAGAAAAAAGAAAAAGAAAAAGAAAAACAAAGAAAAGAAACAAACGAAAAGAAGCACCCACAATCACAGCACAGCACCTAGGGGTCCTTGAATTAGGTACGTCCAGTGACCTTGATCGACTGGCTCCGTCCCTAGTCCCCTAGCCCTTTAGCATCACCCACAATTGTTCAGGGCACATCAAGGGTAGGACATACCTAGGGAGCTTGTCTTGCCTATGGTTAGACTTGTCACCCTGACCCACTGGTACAATTCCCTCTTGCACTCTGCCTTAATACCATTGCAATCAATTGTGGTAAGCACCGCACGATTGGCCATGAAATGTATACCATCCTCATCAAGCAAGTCCAATAGCTTCCAGCATCTACCGAAAGTGTGGTGTCCCTGTATTCAATTATGCTACATCATGCAGTCACAATGCAAAGGATGTCTCATATATCTTCACGTGTACTTCTTCTCAACATGGACAACTTTGCTACATCAACACATTATTAAGAGAAACTAGCCCGCGGTCTTCTAACTATGTAATATCTAAGTATGCACGAGCACTCACATAATATTTGCACCGAAGTATATACATAGTTTGGGTCCTCAAGTGCAGGATAATACTCTCAGCTTGCGACCTGTCTCCCAAACTAATCAAAATATGTCTTGTGCACGATAAAAAGACTAGCACTACCCCTTAGGGAGAGACCACATGAGAGGTTTTCAATTGCAGGTATTGAAGACTCCAACGAAGGTGTCGTTTGCTCTTCATCAACACTCAACTCTGAATTCCTATCCTTATCACCCTGTAAGCCTGCCAAGAATCAGCATGTACAGAATCCCCAACAAACTGCCACTTGTACTCCATTAGTACAACCCCCCCAAAGAACAGCCCTACCACCAACTCCCATTGCCCTACCACCTACCACTCAACCCACCAATGTGCCCCCAATGACCTTCCTCCCCACCACTACCAACACTTTGCCATGGCAACCACAAACGTCCTTGCCACCCACATCTTCGGTGCATGCTAAACGCTTGCTACCTACGACGGTGAGTGCCATGGGACTGGCACTCGTCTAGGAGGGGGGTAATATTAACCCTCAAACGAATGAAGGTGGAAAATCCGGAAAAGTTAAAGTAGAAGACAAAGAAAAAAGCCAAGGCAAAGAGAAACGGAAGACAAAGACACACAAGGAGAATAGTCCTAAATAAAGGAGAAAGGTGCACAAGGAAAAGCACAAGTCAAAACTTTTGTAAAAGAGCGCCGGGCTCTCACCCGTGCAATTTATAAATGTAGGCGGGTGGTGGAAAGGAAGCTAGGAAGATAGAAGGACAATGGGAAAAAGGGCCTAGGCTATGGTCGGCCATGTAAAAAAAGGGAATGACCGCCCAAAAGGGATTTAGGGTTTTGTATATACAGTTGAAAAGTGAATGAGAAGCTCATTCTTGTGTGTGGCCAAAAGTAGCTCTCCTCTTCTTCTTCTTCTTCTTGTTCTTGCTTGCTTGAGCTTGTGCTTGAGAGAGGGAGTGTGAGAGTGTGTGAGGGTGAGGGACCGTAGGTAGAGAAGCTCTCCATCTTCTCCTCTCTTCTTCTCTTCTCTTCTCTTCTCTTCTCTTGCTCGCGGTGATGGAGCTTGGAGTGTGGAGCTTGAGGATGGAGCTTGCTTGAAGCTTGCACTTGGATCGTGGAGCTACCGGAGTGCGCGGGAGAGGAGGTAATTGGAACGGCATAGAGGTAAGCTCACTACACTCGTAGATATGGATGGCATGTCGGCTATGTGAGAGGTAGCCATTAGTGCTCGGCTTGGAACGCTTGAAACAATAAGTGGTCCGTGGGTCTTGGCGGTTGAGTGAAAGCTCCCACACGTTATGAGACACTGTTTGAGTACTTGCTCTTTAGAGACCTCGCTGTTGAGCAATACAACAGCGGAGTTTACTGCCTTTGCAAAGGCAAGTTCAAACGTCTCCCAGGAATAAGGCATCGTGTGAATTTCGATTGCAAAAGGATCGGGCAACAAGCCTAAGTCCAAGTGGTCATATCTTAGAGCCAGCTCTCTAAAGGTGGCATTGATCCATCTAATGCAATCAACCACGTCATCCCCTGTATCTGCGGCTAGATTTGAGGCCAGTGTCAAAAATGACTTCTACTCGTAGGAGGTTTTAAGATGTGCTGGTGGTTGGAGTTTGATGGTATTAGAGCCTTGCTGGTCTGTAACGGCGCCTTGGTGTCCTAGGTTTAGAGCTGGGTCTTATGAGGTCATGTGTGACGACTCCTAGCGGCGGTTGTGGCTGTTTAGGCCTCCATTGTGCTGTTGAGCCTTAGCTTTTGTCAGCACAAGTAGTGAGTCTTGAGTGGTGGTGGGGGGGCAGCCGGGCACTACCCCTCTCCTTAGATTCGAATGCTAATAGTTCTATCGGTGGTCGTGTGGACTGTTCCATCACACCACCCTTGCTGAAAGGTGTATCAATGCGAATGTTGCCTATGTCGAGGTGAACACGTTGCAACTCATAATCGACGTGGTAATGAGTATGCTTCTTGAAGGTTCGCCCTAGCAGTGTCTTCGTGCTTGCGTCCTTGGTGTTTGGCAGCATGTAGAAGATCATTGGTACAGTTTCAGTCTCGATAGAAACGACGGCCCTGCACTTGCCGAGGAGTGCATAGGAGCAGCCCCCATATGGGTTCAACCTAGCATTAGTGGGTTGTAGTGGTGGTTTGCCAAGTTGGGTCCAATGATCGTGAGTTAGGACATTGAAGTCCGCTCCCTCGTCAATTAAGGCATTGAAGATGCATGTCCGCTTGGTGGTGACCGTGATGTGCAGGTATGCAGGTTCCACAACTTCCTCCTCTGCGTCATCGATTTCGGTGATGGTGGCTACAGGGACATTGACTGGTGGTTCATGTAAAGGATGCGTGGGGGGATAGTATTTCTTGACATGGCTGCCATTGAAGAAGCCAACCATCGCCGGCTAGAGTTTCGAGCTTGACATTGCCCATTTGGCTGATTGCACGGACCCTGAAAGGTCCAAGACCCCGAAACTTCATTTTTTTCTTGTGCCCCTTGACTGAGTATAGGAGCACTAGGTCGCCTTGTTCGAAGTCGCGTTGCTTGACATGTTTGTCAAACCAGCTCTTGCATCGTGCCTCCTCGCGTATGAGTGTGTGAGTGGCTAGAAGATGGGTCTCCGAGAGGCGTTCGAGTTCTACTAGGAGTTGTGTCCATGCTTCCTTTCCTTCCCATCGCTCCTGAAGCGCAATTCGTAGGCTAGCCACGAAGAATTCTACGGGAATAATTGTTTCGGTTCCGTAGGTGAGCCTAAAGGGGGTCTGTCCGACGGTTGTTTTGTAAGCTGAGTGGTAAGCCCACAAGGTCGCCATCAGCTTGTTATCCCAGTCACTGCGTGAGGCCGAGACTACCTTGGTTAGGACATTGACAAGAATCTTATTTGTGGATTCTGCCTGGCCGTTTTCTTGAGGGTAGTATGGAGAGGATTTCCGATGGATAATAAGAAGGTGGATAGGAGATGAGTTATCACTTCATTGATGAAGTGTGTCCCCTGGTCATTGACTATTTTGATGGGGCATCCGAATCGTGAGATCACTTGATCCCATAAGAACTTGGCAGTCGTTCGAGCATTGTTCTTTCGGGTTGCTCTCACCTCTACCCACTTTGTTAGGTAGTTTGTGGCCACAATGATGTATTTGGCCTGAGAATACTGTGCAGCAAGGTTGATGGGTCCCATGAAGTCGATCCCCCATTTTTTGAAGGGTTGTCGTGCAATGACTGGGGTCAACTCCATCTGATCCTTGCGAATTGGGACCTTTGTCTGCTGACATTCATCACAATGCTTAACAAATCGCGCAGCATCATGGAACATCGTTGGCCATCATAGTTGAGATTGCAACACCTTGCGGGCTGTTGTGTCTCTGCAAAAGTGTCCTCTAGCAATCCCACTGTGTGCCTTTGAGAGCATGTCGTACATCTCATGCTCGCACATGCATCTGCGCATCAATCCATCTTTCCCTAAGCGATATAGCTAGCCTGCTATCAACTAATAGGACTGGATTTTGAGAATAAGTCTCCTTAGTCTTGCCTTTTCTATTGGTCGTTCAGATAGTCCGTGCTCAAGCAGTAGGACTATGTCATCTGCCCAATATGGTGTTAAATCGGCTTTGAATAAATCCCTCCCGTTGGAGAGGTTAAAGAGGTGGGCGTCTGGCAATTCATCAATGAAGTCAAACTCCAAGAGCAGAAGGAGCCACTGAGCTATGCGTCTCGTAGCGCAAGGTTTGTTCACTAGGTATAGCAAGGCTTGATGGTCTATGAAGAAGATAAAGGGTGTAGCCAATAGATAATGCCGAAACTTCTTCACATCAAACACCATGGCCAAGCCCTCTCTTTCGGTTGTCGAGTAATTTATTTTCGTCTCCGTCATTTGTCTGCTTGCAAAGCTCATTGGATAGTCTAGGTTGTGCTCGCCATGTTGGCACAACACTGCCCCCACAGCGATTTTAGAAGCATCGATATGCACGTGGAAGGTTATGGTGTGGTTAGAGCCTTCTTTAGCTCTTCATATGCACATTGGCAGTTCGAAATCAGTAGTTTGTACAAAGGTCTTGCTATCAATGCGTAATTCAAAACAAACCGTCGATAGTATCCCGTATGGCCTAAGAAGCATTGAACTCCCTTATAGTTGGTTGGGGGTGGAAGGTCGAAAATAGCCCTGACCTTCGAGAAGTCAATGGCAATGCCATTCTTCGATACCACATGGCCGAGGATGCATCCATGTTTCACCCAAAACTGGCATTTCAAGGGGTTCAGGGAGAGATGATATAGGTGACACCGATCAAAGACTGCTTGGAGTTTGTTCAAGTGTTCCATCCAGGTCGAGTCAACGCAAAGGTCATCGACAAAGACTTCTAACTCCTTGCGAAGCATTTCTTTAAATATGGTGCACATGAGATGTTGGAAGGTGGTAGGGGCATTAGTCAACCCGAAGGGCATGACTATGTATGCAAAGACGCCCCACTCGGTGGCGAAGGCAATCTTATGCTTGTCGGCAGGATGCACTTGCACTTGGTTGTATCCTGAGAAGCCGTCCAGGAAACTGTAGGCCTCCTTGCCTACTACTCTTTCAAGCATGTGCTCGGTGTATGGCAATGGATAGTTATCCCTCTTGGTAGCAGCATTCACTTTTTTATAATTGATGCACACTCTAATTTTTCCATTTTTCTTCATCGCAATGACTATGGGTGATACCCAGTCCATGTGCTCAATTTCGTAAATGAATCTTGCTTTCATCAGCTTATCAATTTCTTCCTTGACAGCATGAGCGTGCGTAGGATTCATTGGGTACGATCGTTGCTTCACCAGTGCTGTGTCTAGTGTCATGGGTATGTTATGAGTCACCACACTTGGATCTACCCCTTTAAGCTCTTCCAAGGACCATGCGAACACGTCCACATACTCTCGCAAGAGGGCGACCATACTCGCCTCCCCATCCTCAGCCAAGTCATCGGCAATGAAGACTGGTCGAGGTTGTCTCCCCTTCTCGGGCTAAGTTCATCTCTTTGACCCTGGCTGGTCCTTCGATTGGTTCACTCGTTTGCCCTTGCTGTTTGGCATCCATCAAGATCACTACCCTATCATCTTTCTTGAATTTCGTAAATTGTTTCGGAAGGTCCCGTGGTTTTCATTGCTCGTCTGTTCAGGTGTCCCTGGGTTGGTTTGTCCTTTCTTACTTCAATCGTTTGCGCCTCAGGTGGACAGGTAAGTCCCCGGCTGTGCGTCGGGTCTTGGGCAGCCTAGGTATTTTTGGGTCGCTATCCAAGCTCACTTCTGACTTGGAGTCAAACTCGTCGTCTTCGCTAGAAGAGGGGGTCTTTCCTGGTGGTCGCAGTTCAGATGGTGATTCTGCTCTAAGAACTTGTGTCGTCCCTAGTTGAGCTAGGTCTGCTTGCTCAAGGTCTATGGCTGCTATGTGTTCTAACCAGGCACGGTTACAAATCATGTGCATAAGTCCTTGCTCTGTCTTGTAGGCACTTGCTTGTTGCGGCTTGGAATCCGCCTGTATTTGTTCTATTTCATGTCCCTTAGTGTCGTACTCTATCGAATCCACCTCCCTCTCACTTTCATCCTCGAAGGGTTGGTAGTCTTCGTACTCATCATTAGAGTCCTCAACACTATCCAGTTCGTCGTCCCGTAGGGCTTGGTACTTCTCTTGTCGCTGATCCGGGATTAAGGCCCAGTTGTACATAAGATTCAAGTCATGCACTTTGGTCCACTGCCACTCGGATTTGCCTAAGAGGTCCTGGAGAGGTGTGAGGTTTGCTGCTAAGTTGTCAGCCAGCTTGTCTGTTAAGTATTTCAGGACCTCCTGGAGTTATTTCTTGTTGCTTGGCACTTGGAAGGTGACGGGCTTCGGTCTCCCAAGATGGGTTCCTTCCATCATGCACATTGGTATAGTGGGTGCGCCGTCGGTCGCGCCCATCATCGTGATGGCTTGCTCATGCGCTTCTTGGTCTGAGAACTACAGTCAATTGTAGCAAGGACATGCGTACTGGTATAGTGGGCGTGCCATCAGTCGCGTCCATCATCGTGATGGCTTGCTCATGCGATTCTTGGTCCAAGAACGGCAGGTCGATTGTAGCAAGGATATGCATCCAATCCCGCTCGTCTTCTGGACATGGGATATACTTGGTCAAGGGCCCATAAGACTTCTTGACCTAACTATCGCCCTTGATCATCGAGGAGATGGCATCCAAGTCGACTGGCGAGGTTTTCCAAGTGTCCATCTCCACCCTCAGAACTTCTGTCCTGTTGCCTAAGAATATCAAGCCGTTACCCCAATCTTCAATAACTCTGGCATTGCGCATATAGGGCCGGCCTAACAGGACATTGTAGTTCACCCCCTTCATGACTATAAAGTCGACCAAGAACTGGACACCTGCGATTTTTACTGGCCAATTTTAAGTACCCCGAATGGCCTCACCCTCATGCCGTTTGCTAGTGTGACGTTAAACTGAGCAATCTCAATAGGTGGGTTTCCCCAGGTTTGCAGTATCGCATGGCTTAACACACTAACCCCGGCTCCCGTGTCTATGATCCCCTTTCTTGTTGTGTCTCCTAAGGCTAGGACTGGTAACACTGCATGGATCTCGGTGCCTTTCCAGAAAGCGTTAATGTGCAAGTATTTTGGCATAGAGTGTAGTGTTAGACTCGATATTTATGTTTGTGTGTCCTGATCCTGTAGATCCAACGTCTGTTCTCATGACTCCTCAACCCACTGCTTGAGGTTTTGCCATAGGGTGGGGTGCTGCTTAAGTAGGTCTCCCATGCTTAACATCACTGGGGTGGTCACTAGCGTGGTGAGCAGGCTGTCGGTTGCTCGTCCCTCTCCTGTGCCGAATTGTCCTGGCCAATGGCCGTGACTAATTTGTGGGCCTTCAGCATCAAGGCTTGACCTAAGGGGTGCTGTCTAGGGTGCAGTTGCCCTTCCTGGCTTTGGTTGAGGGGGTGAGTCTGGCATGGTCATGCTGATGAGATCCTCGCTCCCATCCTCTAGGATGGGCTCAGTGTCTCTTAAGTGCACTTGTGCCTCTTTTACCCAGTCCCTCACCTTCTCTATGGCCTTGAGTTGGCTCTTCGGATGCGGATACTCCCCTACCTTGGCACTCCCCTTTTCGGCCGTCTTGGGGGCTGAAGTTTCCGTCTCTGCGTCCTCGACCTTCTTTCCAATAGGTAGAGTTGTAGCACTCTTAGCTTTCAGTGCGATCTTAGCCTCCGGCCTCCTCTTCCTTCGCCTGCGGCTCTTTTTTCCCGTCGAGGCTGCATCGAGGTTGCTAGGCCCAGGTAGAGATATGCCAGCCTGCTTTGTCTAGGCACGGGTCATGACCCGCAACGGGATGGGCATGGCCTCCCCATCAAGGTTCTCGATGCCGAACAGCCCCAATGGGAGATATGGTACTTCTGTTGAATTTGTAGAAGGTTTCCGCTTTGGGCAATCGACGAAGAGATGGGTGATTCCACACTCTACGCACCTTAGGTCAACCTTGTCCCTGTTTTGCTGCTCCCTTTCTGGGCAACGCGATGAGACGTGGCCTGGTGGGTGTCCACAGGTCTAACAGATGATTGGATCCTGCATCTATCCCCCTAGGCCTCTACCTCGTTCCCTTCCTAACGCCATCACTAGTACTGGTCGATAGTCCATGAGGACGGTGTTACCCTCTTCGTTGTGAGAGTCATAAGGGTATAAGTAAGTCTCTTCCTCATTTGGCTCTTCCACATAGTGGACTGGAGCGTCACTCGGTGGATGGGTCACATAGGGACCAGGCAGCCTAGGTATACCTATGGGGTGTTATGTCCATCCTGGGGATAGCCGGCTTCATGTCGTTAGGCGCAGGAAGGGCCAATGGGGCTCCCCTTCCGAAAAGTGGTTGCGGTCTATTTGCTAGGTAAGGCTGACCATATGGTTGGGAGTACGGAATTCTCTTGGGCAATCTGCAGTGCGTAGCGTCGTGACCGAACCTGTTGCACTTGGCGTAAGGTCTCGACCGAGGGTCTTGAGACTCGGCTAGCAAATGATTTCTGCCACAATACACACATAGGATGTGTGGCCGCATTGGTCGTCTCCACAGGTCTTGCAGCTTGACTATCTCCATCTTGACGTCAGCCAAGTCATGGTTTGTCTCGGTGGCCTTCCCCTTATCTTGGGATGATGGTGCGGGTCGCTCACCAGAGGTTGGTGCTCTTTCCAAACCTCGCGAGCTGGTTTCTTCTGAATTGGAGTTCCTAGAGCTCCTCTCTTTTAGTTGGTTGTCAACTCTGATAGCTTCCTCAAAAACCCTAGCTAGCGCATCTCGCTGCAAACCAACTCCAAAGCCTTATACAATTCCTCGTTTCGAATTTCGCTAATGGACACAATTGAAACTGCTCTTTCAGTCGATCGTTCACCTGTAGGGATTCTCTTGAAAGAGGCTCCTTATGTGGGTTACGTAATTACAAATGTCCTCCTTCTCTTTCTGCTTGACATTCATCAATCGCACCAGCAGATTGTCGGAGTATCCAGGCTCAGAAAATCTCTTAATGAAGAGATCCTTGAGGCTATTGAAGTTTGCCCACTCTGCAACATCTAAACTTGTATACTAGGTCTTGCCCTTGTCACCTAAGTAGAGTCCAAACGCTTGAGAACGCTGAAGAGATCCTTGAGATCCTTGAGGCTATTGATGTTTGCCCACTCTGCAATGTCTAAACTTGTATACTAGGTCTTGTCCTTGTCACCTAAGCAGAGTCCAAACACTTGAGAATGCTGAGTCAGGTCGCTGAGGCCATTGGCTTCGCAGACTTGCTCGAACTGCTCTACAAAGCCATATGGGTCGTCATGGGGTTGGTACTTGTCGAGCTGCTTTGCGACTATCGAGATTTTAGACTAGCTCTTAAAGCCTTGGGTTACTCCTAACCCTGCCAGTAGTGAGGTTGCTAACGCTGCAGCACTTTGCTCTGCTGCGATGTTGTCTAACAAGCGCTTCATAAGAAGTTTGCTTAGCGTTAAGTCTCCTTCTAGGGCTCTCTCGTGATCCGTTCGGTTTCTGCCGGCTAAGTTTAGCACTCGCTGTACCTCACGCAACTCCATGCTTTGCCTTTGGCTCCTGACCTGCTGGTCTCTATTGTACGCGGCAATGCCTTGCAACGTCTTATGGGCTAGCTTCCTCTCTTGTTCTAAGTCTGCGATGATGGCGTCTACTATCCAACTGCGGTGCTCATATCGGGCGTGCGCATCGTAGCTACCAATTGTTGAATAGCCTCTGGGAAGACGCCCAAGTCAAGTTCCTCATTAGACCTAAGGTCCGCACTTTCCTCCGCCATGGTCGAGTTCTTGTGCTTCGCCAAGCTATCAATCGGATTGAGTAGGTTTGTCAAATCCCCTTCGCTTGCGCCGCTTGCTTGGTCCTACTTTGTGTGTTGATGGTTTGTCTCCGTCCGTGGGTTCTCTCCTATTTGTGGGTTCCTTGAGTGACTTATCTAAGTGAGTTCCTTGACTTATTAAATGCAGTTCTCAAGTTATCTCCACTCCATAAGGGTGTTCTTTCTCGTGCACGTGTGTTCAATCAGGCTTTCAGTTTTTCTTAAGTGCCCTTCAAGTGTGGAAATTCAAGATGAGTGCAACAAATAGCCTCTAAGCATCTCATGCACCCTAGGGCCTGATAGGCTTGGTAGATCAATTCTCTGGCCGTCTAGGAGGGATTTAGGGCCTCTCGGCTACGTTGCCTTGTAGTTTCTTTTGGGCTTGATCAGGGTTTTATGGCTCGGTGGATTACCTCTAGATCTCTGGGTTTCTAGGTATTGCAACAGCCCACTCAAACTGTTAAGTGGCCATGCCTTACGATTTTGTCTACTCAGTGCGCCAGAATCAGGCTTTAAGCATCAGGAAGGCTTACGATAGGTTGCGTCGCTAAGCTCCAGTTGGGTCAAGTCAAATCTCTGAGACTGAGTTGGGTCAAGGCACACACTCGGCCCAACTGGTCCGAATTGCAGGGGCCGAGCGGTTGACTTAGATGGGCCGAATCTCGCCTGTCCGAGTGCAAAAAGTTTTTTCATAGGCCGAGGTCCGAGTGGAGTAACTCGAACGGGCCGAGCCAGATGTTGGGCCGAGGGCCGAGTATCGTGTCCTGGGCCGAGTGGACTTGGGGCTGAGTATTAGTTTGGGGTCAAAGGGCCGAGTCGAGTAACTCGGACAGGCCGAGTAGGGTTTTCGGGTCTAGGTCCAAATGGGCAGGTTAGAGGGCTGAGTCTGGGACTCGGCTTAACAAGGGCCGTTCGGACATGCCAAACACAGCGTGACGAATGCTGCGCAATGACGATTTCGATCGAATCTCCCTAGTCAGGCAATCATTCCCTGCATAAACTTCCAGATCCTAGCCAAGGCACCAAGGGAAGTGATTGGCATACCTGGGGTGAGCGGTAGGCTCTCCGACGACGCGATCGAATCGAATCTTTGTGGGGGCTCTCTCTCTCACACACACACACTCTCTCTCACTGCAATGGTTGCAAATGAGCTCTCCCTTGGCCTCCTGACCCTTAAACCCCTTCCCGGGCAGGGCTTTGACACTCTCAATCATCCATTTTTCGACATTAAGCATCCCAAGCTAGCCTTTTGCCTTTTTTTGCATGTTTTATGCCCTGTTTTGCCCTGTTTGCAACAGTGAACCCTACCCTTTCCCGGTTTGATTTCCTAATGCTATCCTACACTAAATGCAACAAGAATCGAAAGCAACAAACTGACATGATTTCTCCCTATTTTCCAATCATCAAATAAACAAACTAACCCAAAATACTTACTTGTTTCGAAGATCAAAACACCCAACCTTCCTACCTACCTCAAGCTCTGTTTCGGGGGAGAATCCCTTACTTCGATGCTTGATATGGGGCGTGCAAGCGCTCAAGCTTAAATCCGTGGTCCCGACAATGGAACCAAAATGTGGGAGCTTTTGCTCAACTGCCAAGACCCACGGACCGCTTATTGTTTCAAGCGTTCCAAGTGAGCTCTAATGGCTACCTCTCACATAGCCGATGCGCCCTCAATCCTACGAGTGTAGTGAGCTTACCTTGATGCCGATATGAGTTGCCTCCTCTCTTCCACACTCTAGTAACTCCATGATCCTAGATGCTAGCTCAAGCATGCTCAAGCCTCCTCCTTCTCCAAGCTCCAACCGCCATAGCCGTGTGCGCAAAAGAAGGAAAGAGAAGAGAAGAGAAGAGGAGAGAGGATGATGAAGAGCTTCACCCCCTTGATCCCTCACTTCCACTCACCCCCTCCCTCACTCCCATAATCACTCCCTCTCTCAAGAGCACACACAAGCAAGGAGAGGAGAAGAAGAGAAGAGCTCTTGTTGGGCACACACCAAAGAATGAGCTTCCATTCACTTTTTGGACTTTATATATACAAACCCTAAAACCCTATGGGCACCCATCCTTTTTTACATGACCGGCCATTGTGGCAAGGTCCTTTTTTCTAATTCCCTCTTTTTGCTTGGTGCCCTAGGCCCATATTCGACTATTCTTTTACAGGTGGCACAGGAGGGAGCTTGGCGCTCTTTTACAAAACTTTTTGGAGTTTTTGAGGCACCTTTTATTTAAAACTACACTTTTGACCCTGGCTTAGCTTTGGAGCCCGCCTACGTGTCCTTGCTCCTTTTCCATCTTCTTTCTGCTTTTTCATTCGTCTTTTCGCCTTCTCGGCTTGGGGTTAATAGTTTTCCAATCTCACCTACATATGTATATAGAGTCTCATAGTGAATGGTAAGTTTTGCATGATGGATAAAATATTTGTACTTCTCTTATGGTCCCCTTTTAATATTTCTTTCAAAATCAAGGTACTTTTCAAGATGATAAATATGATGCTATTAAAAAAAATTAGGCATTTTCATATCATTTTTTCAAAGCATTGACTCAAAAAAGTATAGTTTTGAATAATTATATAAAAATGGAAAATTTTAAGGGAATAAGATTTCAAATGTTTCTCCTAAGATGAAATATTACCCAAAAGGTTTACAAGTGTGTTATGTAGGGAATGAAATTCCCTAGATATATGGAGGGAATCCATATAGGGATCGATAGGGTTTCCTACTATGAGATGTAGGAAATGCAATTAACTTGACATACTTAGGGGATGCATAGGTTCCAAGGTAGAAAATATCTAAGAATTTTCTATCATCCACAACTTTTCATGTATAGGCACTACTCAAAAGCTCCTTGTGCAGATGCTTCAAGAGGTACAATCAAGGTATGGCATCCATGTTACCCCTTGCCAATTGCTCTATCACAGCTATTGCTTGTGAGAAGCAACAACACATAAGTTGGGAGTTTTTAGCAAAGTCGCATGTTGTTCTGGGCTTTTGGGTGGTTGGAAGTTGAGCACAACTTTCTATCATTCTAATCAAGTCCCAATAAAGCTGTAGTGCACAATATAGGAATTATAAGCCCAAGTCGACCAAGATAGTATCAGCTATAACATTTTAATTTGACATTGAGAACACATTGCCCTCTACTATAGTTTTGATTGGAGTTATGTTTTTGGTTTTGCTAATGGTAGATCTTCAATATCCTTTGTTTGCTAGCATCTTTACTTGGTGCACTTTTAGATTCGTTAAACAACAATTCAATTTGACTTTCACTTCTTCATACAACAAAACCTCAAAAGGCATGGTCTTTGGCACACAAGCATTTGTTAGTTTCATTTGCATCTCCAGCAACTCTTTGATGCTAGATTTGAATCAAAGGATTTTCAAACTATCAACACATCATGAAGGGATGCCTCTATTCTTGTGCAATTATTCCACTAGGCTCTTGAATGGCACATTTGAGGCTGCAAGTGATGGTGGCTTCAACGTTGATCCTTATGCTAGATGCATCGACCTTGTTGTTCATGGGAGACACCCTAATATTTCAAGATACACAAGTGAGGGTGTGCATACAAGTTGAAAGACCACCTTTGGAAGAGGAAGCTTATCGAAGAATTTTAAACTATGTTGATGGTCACAAGTTTAGTTTAAAACTTATAGTTTGGCAGTTGGAACAACACCTCCATCTACATGACTTGCTTGTTCAATTTAGATATGAGCATGTTGTCAAAAAGATGGGCACTATTATTATTTTGTACCTTCGATTGCAACATCCAAAGTCTCCAAGAATTGTATCCAAATCTAATACAAATTGTCACCATGAATGCTCTATTAGGGGCATGTTTATTGCTGAAGATGAAATGACTGATGGAAACTTCAAAGGAAACATACTAGTTGAAGACCCTATTATGATGCCTAGCTAGTTGGGTAATGATGAAAGGATGTTATGTGAGGGATTAAGTCACATTGACTTGGTTAACAACTATGAAAAGGGTCCTCCTTAGATAGAATTGAACGGGGATGTTCCATATGATTGTGTTTCACCATCGTGATTGTGCATTGTTACCAAAGGTTGGTTTACTGTGGATAGTGGCAATGGATACTAAGCTCATTTACAAGGGTACTTTGCCGAAAGTAGCTCATTGGCCCAAATCTCAAGTAGCACAATGAATGAATGATAATGATATTGCATTACGACTTCATGACACTGCTGTGAACAACAACTCAATCACTTGGGTGCAGTCTGCTATGTTGTCAATAATTCACCAAGATTGTTAGATGATATTACTATGTCTTCGAGTTTAGTCTCAATTTTCAAATCAAGAAAATGTTATTTTTATTCATGTGCAACCATTAAAAAATCAGCAAAGGGAGATTTCAAGTGCTCACATACAACCTTAGAAGGGTAATCAGATTGACTACAAAAAGTTATCTTAAGTATGGTCTACTCCAAATTTCAAGAAGCACATTTCAAGTCAAGAAAAATCTAACAAACCTAGGGATATTAGATACCATGAACAACAGTCTACTACTGAGGACCAACAATTAACGAGTGTGGAGCCACAATAAATCCAGATCAATGAGGTTTTGGTTTTATACAAGTGTGATGACAGTTATCCCTGCAGTTACAAGTGTCGTGTGAATGTCTAGGGATGGTCACACGACCTTGTTATTTTGGGCTTATTATTTATTGATGTGCCACACACCCCCCTAAATTGATAAGGCCATTTACACAGATGTTAATCAAAGTTGTGTACTACTCTCTACATGCTTTTCTTTGGCTAGAGGTTTAGTGAGGAAATCAGCCCACTCATGCTCTGTACGAACATGAACTAGGACAATGCTTCCTTCTTGTACCAGCTCTCTGATGAACTCCAGTTTCATTGCAATGTGTTTGGTTTTTTCTGAATGCTTCAAGTTCTTTGCAATTGTGATTGCAGACATGTTGTCACATTGGAGAAGTAATGGTTGAGTGGTGAAAAGTGTGGTTTCCTCCAGTAGGTTCTTCAGCCAGATACCCTCCTTGAGTGCAAGGGTCATAGACATGTACTCTGCCTCTGTTGAAGACAGGGTTACTTTGTCCTGCTTTTTGCTCTGCCATGCAACCGCAGCTCCGGAAAGTGTGTACACATATCCTGATGTGGATTGTAGACCAGCTGGATCACCCTCCCCCAATCTGCATCAGAGTAGCCAGCTAGGAAGGGTGAAGGAAGAGGGTTAACAGCATGGTAGGAAAGACCAAGAGATGTGGTGTGCTTAGATAGTGCCCCTGGGTGTTGCATGAACTGGGACAGAAGGTTGGTAGCAAAGCAGATGTCAGGCGAGTACGTGTAACAAGATTACGAACTCTGCCCAGAATGTTGGAATAAGGAAAAGCCTGCACATCTCGATCATGAGAGGGAGCATCTGTTGACTGAAGCTTAACAGATGCAGGGAGTGGGTTTTCCATGCCTTTGCATGCCTCCATGTGATACTTCTTCATCAAAGAGGCGATGTATGACTACTAGTTGATTGTGATGACGCCTTGGGACTCATCCTGGTGGACCTGGTTACAAGGCAGAAGTGTAAGGGCCCCATGTCAATCATGGAGAAAGCAGAGAGAAGCTTCTGTTTTGCAGCATCCAAAGGAGTAAAATGTCATCCACATAGATGGCAAGCAAAAGAAAAATTCTTGCAGCGTGATGGCTGTAGACATTTTGGTCCGATTGAAGGTGCAAGTATCCAAGAGCGACCATGCATTGATGAAAACGTCGGTACCATTGTCTTGGTGACTGCTTCAGTTCATACAGTGCTTTGAGGAGTTTGCAAACATAATCAGGGTGCTCAACAAAGACATAGCAAGGAGGTTGCTTCATGTAAATGTCCTCTTCCAGGTCACCATGAAGGAAGGCTGTGCGAACATCCATTTGATGGAGCAAGAAGTGAAACTGAGCTGCAATTGCAATCAGGACTCGAAAGGTTGTGATCCGGAGTACAGGTGAAAAGGTCTCACTGTAATCCATTCCTGGTACTTGGGAGAAGCCCCGGGTCACAAGATGGGCTTTGAAGCAAGAGACACTACCATCAGCGTGGAGCTTCTTTCGTAAGAGACACTTTTAAAGGTGACCAACTTGCGATCAGCTGGGGCGGGTGCAAGCTGCCATGTGCGATTTTCCATTAGGGATTGATATTCAGACTCCATTCCTTCTGTCCACATGGCGGCCTCAATTCCTGATAGAGTCTCTTCCACAGAAATCTCATCCACCATCTCGGTGTTTAAAGGCGGCGTTCCAGGGTCATTTGGTGGTGCATTCGACGTGGCATAGAGGACTTTCAAGTTGAAGGCACCAGCAACATTAAGCTCAGCCAAGCTGTCTACTTCATCCAAAACACAAGCAGGCTGGACTGAAGAGTCCGGCAAGACAGCCAGGTTTCTGTGCTCATAAATCTCACGGAGAGATGGAAATTTAGGTGACATGGTTGATCGGGTTCTTGCAGGAATGGGATCCATCAAAGAGGGTTGATGCATGGACTATATTATATAGGAACAGCCGGGTTTGAGGTGTTTTGCCTGCACACTGTGGGTATTGGACTGGGGAACTGGGAAATTGTAGCAGTGGGGGCATAAGGGGTTGCGCAACTGGATGCGGGATGGGGGCATGTTCAGGATCTTCCCATTCCACCTGTGGAGTTGAGGTGGGACCAGGGAGCAGGTGTTGCTTGTGTGTGATTGTAGGGTCAGGGAGAGGTTGAGCTGGTTCGCCAGTCTGGGGGCTAATCATTGCAGACTCATCAAAATAGACTGAATGAGAGAATTGAAATTTCTGCTTCTGTGGATCATATAATCTGTAGGCCTTCACTCCAAATCTGTCACCATAGCCAACAAACACCATTTGGGAGATTGTGGCATCAAACTGTTTTCGTAATTCAAGTGCTGTGATCGGATATGCTGTGCAACCAAAGACTCGGAGGTGTTGTAAATTAGGGATCTTCCCAAACCAATGGATGTACGGGGTGTGCTGAGGATCAATTGAGTGAGGGATTCGGTTTTGGAGATAACAAGCAATGGCAACAACTGCTTCTTCCCAATAGGATTTGGGGAGCCGAGCAGTGAGAAGCATTGCCCGGGCTGCATGGACAAGGGTCCTGTTCTTCCGTTCTGAGACTCCATTCTGTTGGGGAGAGAGTAAGGAACCCTACACTGCTGCTGACTCCCCTCAATTTTTGCAGAAACCTTGAAACTCCGTAGAGATGTATTCTCCGCCATTGTCAGAGCGGAGGATTTGAACGGGAAGATCGTGTTGGCGCAGGGCGAGGACACAATAGTCTTTGAAGCAGGAAAATACTTGAGACTTTTGCTTCAAGAAGGACACTGTGGTGTATCTGCAAAAATAATCAGTGAATGTTAGAAAATAGGTGGATCCTATAAGGGATATTGCCTCCATTGGGCCACACAGATCGCTGTGTACAAGCTGATTGACTTGGGTAGTAGTGGCTTTGGTCATGTTGACTGAAAGAATTGATGTCAAGGCTATCACCGCAGGATGGCAGCCAGGTTTGGAGATCAGAATGGGATACAATCGGGCCAGTGGTGGTTGCATGCATTGAGCAGAGGCAGGGCCGGTGGCTGGCATAGAGGATGTGCTGCTGCGCATCGCATCGGAAGCATAGAATGGATTAATAGAGCCCATCAGAAGCAGAGAATGGATTAGCAGAGAAGGTGCTGCTGCGCATCGCATCGGAAGCATAGAATGGAGTAATAGAGCCCATCAGAAGCAGAGAATGGATTAGCAGAGATTGCCAATCGGTCAAGTACAGATAAGGCATGAAACAAGGGGAAGTATGCAAATAGAAGATGAGATGGGAAACATTGACTTAATGTGGCTCATTTCACCCATAGAAATGCCCATGAGAATGACACATTCAAACACTTGAAAGTTGAGATGGGGATGCTGCTTATATTTGTCATAGAGTACAATGATCGAAACCTCCATAGTATAAGGTGATGGGTGTTGGATTTTATCCACACCCACAAATTTCCTTAGATGCTGAGATTCTCTTGTAATTGTCTCCTATTAACATCCTCTACAATGGATAGGTACACAAAGTTCTCACTAGTCACTAGCTTGGCCACAATTGATCAAGATTCTATTTTATACTGTAAATTTATTATAGTATATTTCCTTAGTAAAAAATTTGAGCTTAGTGTATGGTAGGTTTGGATTCATTAGTGTAGAGTATCATCCTAGATTATGTTTTATCTCAAATCACTCTTTTCATTTTCTCTTTCCAAAAAGTTTGCACTCAATTTCTCTATGGTGTGCCATATTGCATTTTGTTGGGTGAAGTAGGCGAGGTTGATATTTGAGACCTATTAGGTAACCCCATTTTCCCCTTGTCATTGGGCATGGCTCAGCTATAAACATGAAAACAAAGAGTTTTATTTAATAAAGATGTTTTAATATAATATAGAAGAAAAAGACGTATCTATGGTGAGTTGGGTCTTTAGACCATACTATATCTAGTCTTCTAAAGTGAAAAAGTCTAAACTCTTTTACACATTAGCCAACAAATATACACATAAAATTCCTCCATCAAAACAAATTTATGGGTAGGGCCTAGGGGGAATGTTGTAACAGCTCCTTGGGGGGCCAACATTGGCTTATGATGACCCCTTGACCTTTTAAATCTCACCTTTGCAAGCCTAGAGGCTTGACTCTTTTCATGAAAGCTTCTTAGTCAGGGCTCCAGCTTAGGTCCCATTGCCACATGGGCACCATAATTAGGCTCCAGCTTAGGCCCCATTGCCACATGGGCACCATGATATCATTGCCATTTGGGCAATGGGGCAATATTAATCCTCTACCATCCCCTTATCACCATCATATTTGAGCTACCCACCATTGCCCACTATTTCACCTTTGCAACCCATTGACAAAATTTGAGCTTCACTGCTTTGCCTCTTGCATGATGACAAAATTTGAGCTACTTGGCCTGCCAATTCCCCCCCTCCTCCTCCTCAACCACTTGGATTAGCAATAGTGCTGCTCAGCGAGTGTTTTTCTTTTGAGCCACACTAGTCATCTTGAACTCCATGCTAGTGTCATGCACGGTCTTTATAGCAGCTGTTATTCCATTGCCTGCCAAAGCTTGGCTAGTGTTAGAAAAGTTCCTCAGGATCTTTTTGTGGTCATATGGACACTACCATAGATGGAATTCAATACCTTGCCATCTTGTAACTACACCTAAATAGGAGGGAGGACTTAGCATAGAGCCCTCGAAGGACAAAGCATCAAGAATGATGCATTAGCTTTTAAAAAGAATATATTTTGACTAGCCATGGACAACCATAGTCAAGCATTTAACTGTCCATCCTAAGCTAGCTGTAGGTAAGTGGGACTTCGTGGAATGGGAGGATATGCACTACCCTAGGGGGAATCAGGATGAAGATCCAAGGCTTTGAACTTGTGCAGAGAATAGTTTGTACGACTTGGAAGTTTGTATAGTAAAGGAAGCTAAGTGAAAAGGAGCAAAGAATGGGAGAGAAGATTCTAGTCTTTTGCAATTGATTTGGATCTCTAACTTCACCTACCAAGCTGACTTTCTCCCAATTAGGGCAAACACTAAACTATCGAAGAGGATTGATGACAAAGGGCTGTCAAGATGGAGGGATGTTTGGTAGAGCCAGGAGCTGAGATGGCTATATGTAGATGAATGTAGAGTGAAAGTCAACATGAGTGAACTAGAGGTAAATTGGCTACAGGAGGTGGTGTTCTCTTGCCGAAGAGAGGATTTTTCCTTTCCACTCAAACTAGCACAAGGTAACACCCTTAAGTAGATGATAATAGAGAAAGGTAGAATCCTAACAGAAGCTAGAAAGATGTCTTTTGGTGACTTCAACCCTTTTAGTGTTCTACATTCCATGAAGATCCATGACTATTGGAGGAGAAGGTTTCCAAAAATTAGGCTTTACCTAGAAAAGGCAATTGTGAAGTGTTTGGTTAAGCACACCATCCAAAAGGCTTAACATCAAATTGTGGAGAATTATGATGGATAAGCTGCCAACTGGGGAAAGGCTTGCCAAGTTTGGCAAAACTCCATCATGGTGTGGCTTATGTAGCAAGGTTGAGGAGTTAGTTATTCTAGGAATGCATCAAAGTTAGGAAGCTATGGTCTCATGTGATTAGCTAGGTAAAGAAGGCTAGCTAGTAGGCAAGCATTGACATCAAAGGAGCACTATTTAGAGACTTTCTCTATTTGTAGGAAGAAAAGGCACCCCTCTGGAATGTGATAAGGGTGGTCGTGTTAAGGCACATTTGGTCTCATAGAAATAATAAGATCTTTGATAGGATCTTTAGATACTCTACTTTGGACGTATTTGATTGTAAAAAATACATTTTGACAATGTTGAGAGGTCTAGGCAAGAGATCATTTGTTTACAAGTTTTCTTATAGAACTTTAGCCAAGCTAACTAACCCTAGGGTTAGTTAAGAAGCATCTCCCCCTTTCTTCAAAAGGGTTGATGATGTAAATACATTTCCTTCAAATAATCCGCATTAAAAAAATAGTGATGCTAAGCAAGCTTATCGTGCCCCTAAGCTTGTCTAATCCCTTGCCACCATGATTGCATCCAACATCCAAAGGCTTATACAATGAATGTTGTACATTAAAACCTATATTTTACCTTATGATATTAAAAGCACTATCTTTAATCTTAACGTTAACAAACTATATAAGACAACCTTAACTTTTCCCATAACACTTCCTACTATCTTACATTTGATTCGCTTACACCCACATCACAAGCTTTGTAAACCATGCATTTTAAAGAATTTTTAGATGCAAAATAGTGCTTGAAGTTAATTCTTTGACAACAGTAGTTTCTATTATGACCACAATGTTAGGTCAAAATTTTTGAAAAATTTAACGTATGCATGGAACATGTGAAGATTAGTTCTATAAATTTTGTAAGGGATCTCAAAATCTAAGCAATTGATGATGTTGAAAGGATGAGGCTAGGTGTGGGGTGACCTTGTTGAAGCCTAAAGAGCCTTTTTGGAACTTGTTGTGATTAGAAGGCTCCCATATAGATTCTACTTCGAGTCTAATACCTTGAGTATATAAGAGTATATTGTTGGGGGTAAAGGCGCCTCTACCTAGCCGCTCGTGTATTACTACACTGACAGTCACCGCCATTGCACACTGCAGGTGGCAGGCGCCCATCACCGTCACTTTATTCTTTATTCTTTTAGTGACAGTTTGAATAAAGGAAGGCCCGGTCACACGTTGTGACTGTTGGAGTTCCCATTTCTAGTCTCTCCCTTTCTTGCTCTTGCTCTCCCGCCATAGCTCTCGAGTCCAACCTTCGATCCATTGCTCCCTTTCAACTAGTATTAGAGCTTTTCTTTCTGACTCTTGAGCTTGGTTCGTGGCATTCTCAACTTCCCATCGACTCCCTAGTAGCATTGGGTCTCCTTCCCGCCGGCAGCCATATTCGACTCCTTCAAGCTCCCGTCACTCCCCGGCTTCCTGAGCACCTTCTTGGCATTTTTGGGCATCTTTAGGGCATTATGTTAGAGGTATTTGATCATTTTCTTCACGGTTTTTCAGTTCTCAGGTCTCACAGGCTGTAAACAAGTTGTGGGTAGCCATAGCTCACACCTCTTGGAGCTTCCTTCACCTGGATCTTGCTTCCAGCCTATCAAGGCTTGGTGAGGCTTGGTGTAGGCCTTCTTTGGCCCTCATTTGTGCTCCCTTTGGACCCCATTTTTGACACGTGGGATAGCAGACCCCCCTAGCCAGCTCACGTTTTTTTGTGCCTGTTTCAAAATCTAGCCCTAAAATCACTCTTTTTGTCATATCTCGGGCATTCGGAACCCGATTCAGGCAAGGTAAGAGTCTAAGTTGGGGTTTTGGCACACTCTAGACACAATGGTGATGTCAAATTTGCCAAATTCTGATGTTGATAGAATCTTTTGCAACAGATTTCAGGTCTGAGACAGTATGTATTTGTATGCCTATGCTTGTTTGGGCATGACTACATAACCGGTTTGATGCCTATTGCATCCCGATTGATTGGAGGATTGAAGCTACATGTAATGCTATGATTTTGGCCTGATTTTGGGGTTGGAAATACACAGTTTATAACAGTAAATGCATGTTGAATACTCTTGGACTGAAGCTATCTTTCATGCTTTGACATATGCCTATTGGTTTCGGATGTATGTCTTGGGTTATGCTATAATGTATTGATCATCAAGGGACGACTTTGAGCTTGTCATTGAATCCGTATGCTTTTGAAAGCTTGAGCTTATTTCAGCCCACACTTATTGACATTGGTATATGCTTTGACAGTGATGCTTCTTAGGTTTATGCATATCCATTGCCTACGGCTTGATGCTCATGTCACGGTTGATTACCCTATGCATACGTTGAGCTTGAGTGCCCATTGAAGCTCCACCTTGGATGCATTTTGGATTATCTGGAGTAGTCTTGGATGTTACTTGGCTTGTCAGAGTTTGGATTGGGATGTATTTGATGTCTTACATGCTTACAGATGCTACATACGAATGCTCTACCGCCTACATGTTCGGGATGTACTATTGATGTATTGTCTTGGACTTATGCCATTGGCATTGTGTCTTGCCTTGGCTTGAGCTTTTGAGCTCGTACATACGACTTTTGTGCTAGTGGGAGCATTATTGAATGCTTATCAGACATTGAGCAGGCGGTACTTTTATGCATTGAGCCGTTACATGTTATTGAGCAGTTTTACAGACACTTGAGACTTTGGGACTTCTTACCTTTTGGGATGATACATCATATGTCTTGGTTCACTATATGCTTATGAGCTAAGTCTCAGTTTTGGATCCGTATCTTTGTGAACTGACACCTACTTGTGTCAAGTTTTGGTAGTGGCAGGAACACTTTGCCCCGTTGCCTAGGGGGTGTGCCTACTCACTTGCAGATATTTGTATGACATACTTGGGTGTTGGATTCAGGCTTATCGACCGTCATATGCTTATGCTATGCCCGCATGATGCCGGCTTTGGTCTTGGTAGTATTTGATTGCCTTGGGATCCGATTTTGGCACTGTTAGCTCTCTTTTACTGAAATCTGAAATTTATTACAGCAAGCATATATGTATAGACTAACATGGATTTTTCATGCTAAAACACTCTGAAATGATGTACTTTCACTAGTACTTGGTGGGTAGCAGCTTTGGTTGCACTTTCCTCACCATTTTCCCTCGATTTTGGTGAATTTTTTGGTCATTTTCTATAGTAAACAGCAAGTAGTTTTGAGCTGTCTATAGTCTTCCAGCCTACATTATGGCGAGGTCATCCACTGATCATGCTATTTTCAACATCACTAAGCTTGATGGTATGAATTACTCTTATTGGAAGAGCTAGATTTGGCAGGTGTTGGTGTAGAAATCGCAGATCAAACCTTTGAGGTTAAGCGGGCATCCGCCTGCAACTATGCCAGATGAGGAATGGCTTGAGCTTGATGAGTTATGCAAGTCCACTATTGTATTGTCTCTCACAGAACAAGTTCACTATAATGTCTTTGAGGAAGAATAGAGTGCATGGCAGTTGTGGGAAAAGATAAAAAAGCTCTATGACAAGAAAAGTCCAGCGAGTCAGATGTATTGGAGCTGAAGCAGGTTATGGATCTGCGCGCATGAAGGAGAATGTGACTATGTCTGCTCACTTGAGCCACTTCCATGCTATACTCAAGAACTTAACTTCGCAAGACATCACTTTTGCAGAGGATGTCACTCCTCTTTTCTTGCTTGTTACTCTTAATGAGTCGTGGGATGTATTCTGCACTGCATTATGTGCCTCTACTACTACCTTGAAATTATCTGATGTTGAGAGTGCTCTTCTACAAGAAGAGGTTAACCGTAAGAATTTGGATGCCTCTCGTGTGTCACATGCTATGACAGTTAGAGGTAGGAATGATGGATATGGAAAGCATGGCAGTGGCAGTGGCCGTAGATGGGGTTCTCAAAAATCTCGGTCCAAGTCTCGTGGGAAGTCACGTAGCAAATCCCATGGCCGAAATGTAGATGTTACTTGTCACCATTGTGGAAAAAAGGGCCGTATTAGGCCACAATGCCATGAATTGCGTAATGAAAGGTGCAAAGATAAGGGGAAAGACAAAGTGCAGGATAAGTCCTCTGATCGTAGCATAGTACCTACAAAGTCCAGTGTTAAAATTGAAGAGATCAATGTTATGCAGCCTGAGAATGTTGATGATGATGATTATATCCTAGCAGCTTCTTCTAGTGCTTCGCGGATGACAGAGATACACTCTATGTATGCACAGTGTTGGCTCTTGGGCTCAGGAGCATCCTTTCATGTGACACCTTGTCGAGAGTGGTTTCATTCATACCATATTATTTCGGATACTGTGCACTTGGGTGATGAGAGCTCTCTTGATATTGTGGGCATTGGTGATGTTAGGCTGTAGTTTCCTTTTGGCAGCAGTTTTGTTATGTAGGATGTATGTCATGTACCTGCTTTGACACGCAGTCTCATGTCAGCTGGACAGCTTGATGACACAGGTTATCATGTATCTTTTGGAGACTCTGCATGGAAGATCACTCATGGCAGACGTGATTGCGAGAGGTGCCAAGGCTGGCAGTCTCTACCCTTTGATTGTATAGCTTCTTCCCTTGATTATGTTTTGTCTATGGGTTCTATCCCACATGTATCTCTTTGGCATTGGGCCATATGTCTTCAAAGGGAATGAAAATGCTTTCTGGTTTGCAATACTTACCACCCCTTGATTATGTATGTGCTGATTCATGTGAGCATTGTCTTTATGGCAGGCAGACTAGGTCTACAAATAAGAAGTCTAGTAGGCCACACATGAGTGAGCCCTTGGCATTGGTACATTCGGATGTCTGTGCACCCATGCCTTGTCAGTCTATGGGTGGTGCAAAGTATTTTGTTACGTTCATAGATGATTTTTCACGGAAAGTTTGGGCTTATCCCATTACGCTGAAATCGGATGTCTTGGTTGTGTTTCAGAGATGGCTTGCATTGGTTGAGAACCAGTCTGGGTATAGGCTAAAATACCTAAGGACAGATAATGGGGGTGAGTATGTCTCACGTGCTTTTGAGCAGTTATGTGATGAGAGGGGTATTAAGTGTCAGTTGACCGCCCCCTACACCCCCCCCAGAATGGTTTGGCTGAGCGGATGAATAGAACCATCCAGGAGCGTGTATGCAATATGCTTAGCCATGCAGGCCTACCATAGAGCTTTTGGGTTGAGGCAGTTAGTACAGCTGTGCATGCCATAAATAGATCACCTTCTAGTGGTTTGGATTTCCAAGTTGTAGAGGAGGTATGGAATGGAAAACCTCTCTCTTATGCACATCTCCGTGTCTTTGGATGTGAGGCATTTTGCCATGTGCCCAGGGACAAGAGAAGTAAGCTAGATCCCAAGAGTGTCAAATGCGTTTTCCTTGGTTATGGGGATGCAGGCGAGATGGGTTATCGTCTCTGGGATCTGCAGGCAGGAAAGTCATCCGCAGTCATGATGTAGTCTTCCATGAAGACAAGATGCATAGGTAGCCTGAGAGAGTTGTTGAGATCTGCATGGTCATATTTCAGGAGGAGCCAAGAGCTCCCATACAACCAGTTGGACAGCCTACAGTTGCAGTAGATGCTCATGGTCAGGGCGTTGGACAGGCAGCTAGGCAGGCAACAGGCGGTCTACTAGAGACAGACGTCCACCAGATAGATTTCAGCCCTCGATGCATTATGTCTTGGTTATAGATGCAGGAGAGCCTTTCACTTATGATGAGGCTATACACAGGGGTGATAGTCACTCCTGGGAGAGGGCTATGCAGTCTGAGATAGACTCCCTGCATAAGAATGACACTTGGGATTTGGTTTCCTTGCCTACGGGCAAGAAGGCTTTGCCATGCAAGTGGGTGTACAAGCTAAACAGTACACTTGGACACCTCAAGCCAGCATATAAGGCTAGATTGGTAGCAAAGGGTTTTAAGCAGGAGCATAGTGTGGACTTTGATGAGGTCTTTTCTCCAGTGGTTAAGATGACCACCCTACGCTTAGTCTTGGCTTTGGTTGCTTAGCTTGACTTGGATTTATACCAGATGGATGTCAAGATGGATTTCTTACATGGAGACTTGCATGATGAGATTTATATGGAGCAACCTAAGGGCTTTGCAGAACCTGGTAGGGAGCACCTAGTGTGCAAATTGAAGAAAAGTCTTTATGGCTTGAAACAGGCACCTAGGGAGTGGTATCATAAGTTTGATGCCTTTATGCAGTCACCACAGGGCTACAGCCGGAGTGCTATGGATCCGTGTCTTTATATGAAGAAAGCTCGTGATGGTTCTTTATTGATTTTGGTACTCTATGTGGATGATATGTTGATAGCAGGGAAAGCTCATGATGAGCTAGATGCTCTTAAGGCTTAACTCAAGAAGAGCTTTGAGATGAAAGATCTGGGACATGCCGCTCACATACTTGGTATGCGCATTAGACGTGGCAGGCATTAGGGACTCCTCTACTTGTCACAGAGGGAGTACATTCATAAAGTCCTTGAACGCTTCTGCATGTAGGACGCAAAGCCTATTGGCTGTCCATTGCCTTCTTATGTGAAGGTATCACAGGCTGATTGTCCACAGATAGAAGAGCAGAAGGCTGAGATGATCAAGATTCCCTATGCATCCGCAGTGGGCAGTCTTATGTATGCCATGATAGCCACTCGTCTAGATATTGCCTTTGCAGTTGGTGTTGTGGCACGCTATATGGCTACACCTGGCAAGAAGCATTGGGATGCCGTGAAGGGTATCATGAGGTACCTGAAGGGCACTGCAGATATGTGCATATGCTATGGCAGCTAGGATAGAGGAGTCATGGGGTACACTGACTCTGATTATGCAGGACATGCAGATAGTAGGAAGTCCACTTCCGGCTATGTATTCACATGTGCTGGAGGTGTTGTTTCTTGGATGTCCAAGGTACAGAAATGCACAGCCCTTTCTACTATAGAGGCCGAGTATGTTGCAGCCATCGAGGCTTGCAAGGAGGCCATTTGGTTGGGTTGTTTGGTTGCTGACCTTGGTATTGATGCTATCCCTACACTGCATTCGGATTCTATGAGAGTGCTATTCAGTTAGCCAAGAATCTGGTCTTCTATGCGAAGACGAAACACAGTGAGGTGAGGTATCACTTCATACGTGGGGTCGTTGAGGAAAAGTTTGTTGGTCTCGTCAAGATCTCGACTGACCAGAATCCTGCAGATCTGCTCACGAAAGCCTCTATACAGAGCGCTTTGACTTCCTTAAGAGGTTGATGGGCGTGGGATGAGATGACGTCTTTCCTCATCCTGTTGTACATGTTGTACTATCTTTTTTCTTTTTCTTTTCACTCCTCACTGGGGCAGATTCTCCTTTAAGTGGGAGGTTGTTGGGGGTAAAGGCACCTCTGCCTAGCTGCCCATGTATTACTACACTGACAGTCACCGCCACTGCACACTGCAGGTGACGAGCGCCCGTCACGTCACTTTATTCTTTATTCTTTTAGTGACAGTTTGAATAAAGGAAGGCCCGGTCACACATTGTGACTATTGGAGTTCCCATTTCTAGTCTCTCCCTTTCTTGCTCTTGCTCTCCCGCCATAGCTCTCGAGTCCAACCTTCGATCTGTAGCTCCCTTTCATATATTGAGGTTAACTAGTTGCTTCTTGAGTTGCACTTTTTGCCTCAAGTTTAATTATTCTAATTTTCCATCAAATAATGAAATTTTTGTTAAGTCTCAAAAGTGGACATATGAATGATTTAAATATAGGTTTAAGTAACTTTGGCACTAACTTAGATGGTAGCATTATCTTCTATGGCACATCTTGGACAAGGCCATAGTGTAGCTAACTCAACTGGAAGGAATTTTCTTAATGATAGCATAGTCTTACACTTAGAATCAAACTTTTGTGAAATACTTCAAGCTGAGCATATAACACATCAAGCCATATGATGAGCATATGATTCATTGCTTGTGGTGCATGAGTTGTGAATGATATATCATAGACATTCTTAACTTGGCCCTTGTTTAGGCTTGGTAAGTGGCATTATCTTGAGCATGCTTGTGCCAAACCCCTTGCATGCAAAAGATTTCCTTGGTGGATAATACGTTCAGGTTATCCCAAATTACCTCAATGTAAGAATTGTCTTGAATCCAATCATTTAGTATATGCATAACCATTTGTACTAAATATTCCATAATTTTAGCATGACCCTTTATACTAAAGCTTAGCTTTCATATAGTGCAAAGACTTGGGGCAACATTACATAGGGATAGAAAATAGCAAGCATGTTTCATACCTTGGGTTATTTATAATTTTATAGTTTTGTAGACTCTTTTGTTGCCATGTAATGATTTTGATATTTAATACACATGAAATGGTCTTTGTTAGAATCTATAACCATATCTTGTGATGCTTATTTACAATTGGATCATGGTCTCACTTTTATACATGGATAGATTTGGATAAAAACACATACTTGTAAAGTTTACAAGAAATATGAATATGTGCGTAGGACCACTATCATTAAAAGTTTGCATAGACTAGCCTTGGATGGCTCATACTGGATTATTATGTTAGATATGCTCAATGCACTATCCTCTTAAGGTGCCACCAATGATCCATGATAGTGCTCTAAGTTGTGAGGCCCCCATTATGAGGAGAAGCCATGTGTGACTTGTATGTTAGATGAGGTCCCCATTATGAGGAGAAGCCATGTGTGAATAGTCTTAACTTGTATGTTAGATGAGGTATATGTGATTGGATAGCAAGAAGGTAACCTTTGTGGACCTAGCCTTTGGGTTAGATTAATAGAGTAGTTGTGTTGGTAGTAACTCAAGGCACAATCTATCGAGTTTCAGGGTGTGGAAGTTATCAAAGACCCCTATTTTGGGATCAAGGGGCTATGAAAGTGGACCTTGGCTACCCTTGGCATGACAGTAAAGGAAATATTCCTTGGCTGACTAGGGAAGGTTCATAATATGATTGGATATGTCAACTAGACTACCTTTCCAAGCTATAAAAGGAATACCCCTCCAAAGACTTCATTAATCTATCTTTCACCTAGTCAAAGTTCTTCCAGCTAGCATTAAGCTATTTGCCTATCATCTATATGGATCACCATCTAAACTTCCCAATGGACGTGCATGAGTGGACAAAGCTATCTTCGTTATCGGTTCATTTTAAATTAAAGTAGTTTCTATTCTTTGCAAATCTGCTATGTATTCTCTACTCCTTGCTTAGATTCTATCCACTACACCATGTAATTTCTACATGGCACCATAGCCTAGGTGGCTCTGAGGAGTAAAGAGTATGTGAGAGGAAAGGGCTTTAATAACAAAGAGGAGAAATGTCATCTATTGCATTAGCTAGCAATGCTAGTGCATCAAGTGGTGTTGGTGTTGTAGCGACAATTCAAACACTAAGGATTTATCCACCAACCTCCTTTAGCAAAGGCAAGTTAGATTGTATAAACTACACTTTTTGGAAGTTTAAAATTACAACTATCCTTGATTCTTATGAGACTTGGGAGAGACAATATTGGAACTAAACCAGAACTATAACCCATCCCAACTCATCAAATTCTAGTGTTATGATTCCTCCAAATGTAGATCTTCTATGAGCTTGTGAAGTGGAAGCTCACGCTCGACTGCCAAGGCCCACGGACCGCTTATTATTTCAAGCATTTCAAGCAAGCTCTAATGGCTATCTTTCACCTAGCTAATGCGCCTCTTCTCCTATGAGTGTAGTGATCTTACCTTGATGCCCGAATGAGTAGCCTTCCCCTCAAGCGCTTTGGTAGCTCCACGATCCGTTATGCAAGCTCAAGAAAGCTCAACCCTCTGCCATCAAGATCCATCCACCATAGCCACGCGTGTGAGACAAGAGAAGAGAAGAGAAGAGAAGAGAAGAAGAGAGGAGAAGATGGAGAGCTTCTCCACCACGGTCCCTCACCCTCACACACTCACTCCCTCACACTCTCACACTCCCTCTCTCAAGCACAAGCACAAACACAAGCAAGGGAAGAAGAAGAGAGCTGCTTTTTCCACACACCAAGAATGAGCTTCTCATTCACTTTTTAAGTTTATATATGAGCCCTAAATCCCTTGGGCACCCATCCTCTTTTTTACATGACCAGGCATCTTGCCAAGGTCCTCCTTTCCTATTCCCTTCCCTTTACCTTATCCCTTCTCCTATGCATGTCTAGGTTTTATGATTTTCACATGAGGGAGCCTAGTGCTCTTTTACAAAATTTTAGGGGCATCTTTCATTTAAACTTGTGCCTTCCGTCTTTTGCATTTTTCTGAGATTGCTTTTGCACCTTTTGCCTTTTCACCTTCTTGTTGAATTCATTGGGTTTGCATTTCAAAATTTTCTTGGATTTATTTCTTATTTCCCTTTTTCTTGTCCTGAATTGGGGTTAACATTACCCTCCTCCTAGTCGAGTGCCAGTCCCATGGCACTTGTGGTTCTTTGATGAGGGCTTGATGAGTCAAAGGGTGGTCGCTTGGGTCGCTGATGGGGCCTTTGCGGGGATTGTCCATGGAAGAGGAGCTTATCAAATGATTGAGGTAGTGGAGGTTGATGGTATGTTGAGTGGATGACGGGCCTTCGAGGTTGGTGGTTGGTCATCTTCATCTGTACCTAAAAGGAAAAGAGAAGTGTACTGCCTAGGGGGTGTATCTACCTTTTCATGTAGTGTAATGTGTTCATGCTAGTGGAATTGGGAGTTGGGTTAACCACAAGTGAGCCTAGGTGTTGTCCCACTCTTGAGGACCCAGTCCGTGCTACATAAGGGTGGTTCTATGGGTGAAGCTTAGGGAGACAGGTCTAACCATAGGCAAGTGTGACCTTCCTAGGTATGTTGTACCCTTGATGTGCCCTAAGCATGGATTGGGGGATCAAAAAGGGGCCAAGGGGTTGGGGATGGAGCTAGCCGACCGAGGCCACCTAGTGCATCTAACTTGAGGACCCCTAGGTGTAGTGACTATGGTGCTCATGCAATGAGCCTCGTGCTTTTTGTCATGATTCTGTCCTCTATTTTCTTACCCTTTTCTTTTCTTCTTCTTTTCTTTTCACATTTTTTTTGGGAAGGAATAAAGACTAATCTTCGTCATCATGGTCGTGAAAGAATTTGGGGGCTTAAGGGACTTGTTAAGGAAGGCTTTTCCCTGCGTATATCTCTTTAGGTTCACTCTAACTTGGAGAGGAGTTGTGGAAAAAATGGGTGATTGCACTTAGTGAAGTAGCTGTTGTTCATGTCCTCTAAGAGGGCCATGCAAAAAGATGGTAAGAGAGCAGCTCACATCATCTACTTGGCCATGGCATAGCTATCTATGCCAGCATTGAGATAAAAAAATAGGGGCAGGAGGTGGTACTCATGTGGCATATGATCCTGTCTAAGTAGTACCCTAAGTAATTTAAGATAATTACAAGTAGTGATAAAGGTGAGAACTAGGGAAAAAGTGAACTCATTGAGAAAATGGGCAATTGATTCCTATATGTTAGTTTCGAAGAAGGTTAAGGCATCCTCTAGCTTGGCAGCATTTATGTTGTATATATTCAAAAAATCATATTTGCCGTGGATGTCAGGGTTGAAGTCCACCCCTACCCTTCTTGGAGATGGCATATATGTGGGGTCATTTCTTTCAAAGGGTAGCGTGTTGCAAAACAACATCCAAGCGTCCATGTTGCTGTCCCAGATTCTCCTTCTCCACCTTGGTTGGGACTTGTAGCTTTGCGCTGTCCTGGGCACCTCCATGACTTTGTTTTTCCAATATTTGGATGCTTCTATTCCCCATCATGTCAAATTCTTCTCCCTCTCCTATTTCCACCTAGCAAGCATTCTTGCCATGCTTATCACCTCCTCCACCACTTTGGTCAATAGCACTCTGCATAAGGTGGGGGGAATTCGAAAGTGAAGTCAAAGGGTCAGCGGCTGTTTTCTTTTTGTTCCCACACTATGAGTTCCACAACATTCCAATAATCCACTGAGAAGAAAATCTGATCGTGGTGGAATGGGTGCTTTTTCGGCTATTGTTGGTAGGGATTTGAACCTTCTTCTTGCCTGCTCCAACATCCTCATCCTTTTCTTCTTGAGTTTGGCTTTTCTCTCAGTAGTGTTGTCCACCTCTTGCTATGTTTTTGGTCATGGAGAGGGAGGTTGTGGTACTAGTTCCTCATTTGGATGTCCCATTTCAAATTCCAGTCTTGCTCCTAGAAGTGACTTTTGCATTTCAGCTTCACTCTTGGGCTCCTATGGGTCTCCTTCCTGGAACCCTAGGAGGTCCACCTCTTTGCCTTTTAGCTCTACCCTTAGCAAATAATCTCTTTGAGCTTGTCGGCTTAGGGTGGTCCCTTCTCCTTGCGGTTGAGCACATAGCCCATGCCTTATGGCTCTACAGGTGATCTCCAATTTTTTCTTTAGTGATTCAATGGCCTCCTCCTCCCCTAATTGGGTGACATCCAATATAGTGTTGAAGAAGGCATGTTGTTGAGCTTCTAGTCTTATATGTGTGGCCTCTAACCTGCTCTCTACTAACACTCTATTTCTTCTACAAGGGCCAGGTGGCTTGCTAGGTCTTTCACTCATCTCTCATTTTTCGTCACCCATTCGTCAACTTTCTATTTCATCTCCTCTAGGCTTTTACTCTGTCTCTGTGTGCTAGGGCGACTATGTTTAGTTCTTGTTCTTTCCACTTTTTTGTTATTGTCTCCTCCTTCAAGTATTCGATCTCTCTCTAATCTCCCTTGCTCTTCCATTTCCATCATAAGCATGTCTATCATTTCATCCATTTGTTTTTTATGCTCCTCTCCTTCTAGATCTTTCACTACTTCTTCTGCTGTGAGACGATCCATGGCTTCTTGGATTTTGTCCATTCGCCCTATCAATTCTTTGTTATGCACTATGAGGAGTTTGTATTGCCTTTGTAGGCCGATTAGCTCTTGATGCTCCTCTTCAAGCCCCTTCCACCACTTGTCTTCTTCTCCTTCCTTAGCCTTGAGTTTTACTTTTAGCTTACTTATTTCTTTTTGGTAGCTCGCCACTTGGCGTGTTTTCTCAAGTTGGTAGGCTACTAGTATCTCCTTCTTAGCCTCCAACTCGGCCATTGTTATCTTCTTATCCTCCTTCACTTTCTCAAGTGTTGCGAGAGAAGCTCTTTGATGTATTCATCATAGCTTATAGAAGGTGGCATGATGGTGAGGATGGAAGTTGTGGAGGTCTCTATTTTTTGCCTACTGGGGTCCTGTCTTGACTCAACATCCACGGCAACCGGTCTCTTGGTTCCAATCATTGGGATTCATGTGCTTATATTTGGGGTTGTCTCCTATGTCTCGTCCACCAGGAATTGCACCTAGGCCTCCATGAGATGAGTCTAGCCTGTCTACTTTGTGTGTCATGCTTTGGGTGGTTGTGGCAACTGGGGTAGGTGGCACAAACGTGGGGGAGATTGGGTGAAGTAAGCCCTTGCCCTTTCCTTTTGCTATCGAGGGTGGTATGTTGTCTAGCACTTGGGCACTAGTTCTTGGGCATTCTTCTCTAAGAGGGCTCATGGCAGTCAACTCCTCCTCCCTAGAGGGCTGCTATACTGACTCCCTTTGTGCCTTGAGGAAGTTTACTTTTTCCTTTTTCCTTCTCTCTTCTTCTTTCTTCTATGAGTGAGTCATCTCCTTTTTCTTCTTAGCCCCTCCTTGGTTGGATTGTGCCTTGTGCTCTCCTTCCTCACTCACCATTCTCTCATTGGATTGTGCTTGCTCGTGGAAAGGTGACCTGTTGAGTGTCTCCCCAACTCGTTCTTTGCTTCACACCTCTCCTATTGCCTCCTGGATTATGGCCATCAACACCCCATCAAATCCTATGGTTGAGGCCTTGGAGGATGACTTATTCCTTGCCTTGCAGACTCCCCTCCTGCAGGTCGTTCATCTGTGGCTAGTGCTTCTGCTGAAGTTTCTATTGTCTTTTGTACAATGTTGTTCAGGTTCACTTTGTCTAGGGATTTGGCTGCAATGCATTTTAGCATAGGTACGTTGATCCAACTCATTAGTACATTGTAGCCATGCCTAGAGAACAAGGTGTGCACCATCTTGTAACTAGACTTTTGGATTTGGGATGTTGGCAAGGCTGATGTCATCATTGGTGTGGACTAAAATCTTGTCCATTCCCAACATATTATACACATCTCTTCTAGGCCGTCTCTCGACCTTGTTGGCTAGGCCCAATTCTCTCTCCACAAGATCAAGGCTCAGCTCTTGACCTCCACCTAGCGAATTTCCTCTTCTTATCACACTATTATGATGTTGTGGTTTTTGTTGAAGGTTCAAAGGAATTCCACACACTTTTCATAATCCATGGCTTGCCCAACTTTCTCCATGTACTTCTCGATAGCTTCTTGCATTACTTCACTATTTGTTTTATGGCATGTTCTTCCATGGCCACATCCTCCAAGTTCAAGACATTCCTGAATCTAAATTGGTTGAAGGCCCTTGTCTCCACTGATGACAAGGCATCCTTGGCTTGTTCCTCTTTCGAGAATGGAAGTTTGCTGATTTTCTCCTGACCTGCCATTGTATTTCCCTATCATAACACCACATCTCACCATTAGTTTTCTTAAATGATTCCTTGCAGGAGGATGAGTAGAGAATGATTGTGCATCACACCAAGCCCCATAAAACCACGAAGCCAGAAGCTGCAACGCTTTCAAGACCCATATCCATCAAGCTCATCCACACATATGCCCAAGAAAGTCAAACAAGCCTATCGGCCCAAACAACAAACACTGTCACATGAATCAACACTCGATAGAGCCGCTCAGACTTCCCTAATCCATATCCCAGCCCTAATTCAAGAGGTCCAACCGCAATCTTAAGAACACCCACAACCACAACTATTTGTTGTCAAAGGCTCTAGTTCTATCAAACCCCAACTGCCAACAAGCCTTCAACCCCCTTATGAGCGAAAAACATTCTTAACACTAGCCGCCGATCTGGTTGAGGACACAGAGGAGGATGTGGTTGATTGCATTAGATGGCTCGATGCCACTTTCATGTCGTTAGCTCTGAGCTATGATCGCTTAGATTTAGGCCTACTGCAAGAACCCTTTGCAAATGAAGTTCGAACAATGCCTTGTTCTTGGGAGACATTTGAATTTGCATTCGCAAAAGCCTCTAACTCCGCTACTGAATTGCTCACCAGTGACATATCCAAAGAGCACGCCATCAAACAACACCTCATCACGTCCTATGATAAATGAACCACTTCTGCCATTACTGACCAAGAAATCACAGAATTATCAAAACTTGCTGATACTGAATCCCCATTCTTAAGGCACTGGTACACTCTTCAATTGCAATGGGCAGTTAAAGGATGCCAAATAATGACCAATGCGGAGTAGCATCGCACAATCAAAACAACGAAGTATGACCCCACTTACGTCACGCCAACCTCGTATAGAGTGTTAACCACTTTTCCTGTGGGGTGGTGGCCGACCCATGGAAGAGCACCTCAAAGGACACCCCTACCTCGATCGCCTACTACTGGCTGAGGAAGAGTTACATATTGCTAGCCGTGTCGATTCTGGTGACTTCCTAACAGATGTTCTCACATACATCACACACAGAGGCATTTAACCCTTTGATCTAGACTGCAAAGCTCAGTTAGAGTACAATGCCAATTTCTATACTTGGCTTCTACGCATGTAAATCCTAGACCACATTGCAGAATGCCCTTGTCCTCCTAATTTTCAATCCTAGGAAGGATTCTTCTCAAGCTGGAAGGGGAGGGGGGTAAGGTGAATCAAACAAAACCAAGGAAAATCAAGCAAATGTATAAACACGTAAAAAAACGAGTGAGATAGGAAAAATGGCACGAGAACTTTGAAATAAAGGAAAAAAAAAGTTAGATTTGAAGGGAAGAATCTACATTGGATTTTAATTCTTTCATTAAATAAACACATAGAGCCTTTCTTTTCCAGCAAATTATTATTTTGAAAGCACTAATGAAAACTTGCGTTCATGATAGGAACGAAAGATGTCGCAGCAAGACCGTGCCCACTGACTCCCATTCATGGAGGAGGAAAGGATGCAATATCGCATCACCCTAGAAAACCGCGCCTATAACAACCAGCTCAAATTTCAAACCATCCATAACATAGAGGGTGTGGTGACCAAGGAGGAAATAGCCAAGAGAGTTGTCAAGCAGTGCAACCTCACAAAGTACCTTGAGAAGTTTGCACAAGAGCCTGACCACACGAAGTGTGTGGAGTTCCTCAGGACATACAACCCAGACCAGGAGTGCGGCACCGTGACGGTGGGAAGGGGTGAAAAGGCCAAGCGGGTGTAGGTACACTTAAACCCAGCCTTGGTGGAGAAGACGTTGGGGTTGGAGCCGAAGGTAGAGAAAAAGCATAAGAGAGATGTTTATGCCATGCTTAAGATGAACAAGGAAGAAGTGCTGACCAATGACGGCATCAACATATCCAAGACATTCCTGATGTGAATGCCCATCTACAAGCAAAGCTAGTGCATGTTCTCTTCTCCAGCAAGCGCTACAACTCCTTGATGCATCGAATCAATGTGCCTGTGTTGGAGAATATGGCAGCTCGCACCTTGGACGAAGTCAACTGGAATGGCTATGTACATAAAACCATTGACTAGGCGGCAAAAGCACTAGCTTTGGCCAGTAAACTAATAGGTGGGGATTCCCCAGCGTCCAAGACCACAGAAAGAAAGAAGGCCTCATCCATTGGCTACGGAACCACTTTGACTGCCCTCATTCAGGAGGCGGTAAAACAGGCTCAGGATGCAAAGGAAGGAGAAGAAGAAACACCCAAGAGATCACCCCTCACCAGGACAAAGAGGTATCCAGTGAAAAAATTGAGAGTAAAGAATAAGGGGAAAAACACAAGGAACAAATGAGCAAGAAGACAGCAAAGAAACCTATTAAAAAGACGACACAAAAGAAGAAGCAGGACGAAATTCGGAAAAAAGAGAAAGAGGATTTAGAGAGGGCAAAGAGGGAATCCCTCAAGGAGGCCGAAGAGAGGGAGAAGAAGAAAAAACAAGAGGCAGATAGATTATAAGAAGAGTCTAGGAAAACAGAGAAAGAGAGGGAGAGAAGAGCTACTGAAGAAGAGGAGGAGCTAAGAAGGAAGGAGGAGGAAGACTTGGCCACGAAGCTACATGTCGGTCAATCAAACAGCACAATCAAACAGCAAAGCAAGACAGATGACCTAGGGGCTATGAGCCCGCCCAGAGAGGAGGGGCCCGGTTCCAGCACGCAGGTGCCAAAAATCGTATTGCCGATCATCACTGAGGGTAAAGGCAAGGCTCCCATCCACCCTATTCTGACCCTCCTGGTACCTCCCACTGAAGCAACAATCCTCACTCCGAGCATCCCCACTATCGCAGATGTCTCAAACTTTGTGGCGTGGATGCAATACTTTATTAATAAAGAACTAGCCCAAGGGAAGAGCACTGAGACCAGAGCCATAGGGCAGAAAAGGCTAGCCATGGATGCCAAGTCAAGGAAGGATCCGAAGTGCCAAAAAGTGGAGGCCTCGACCACTCCCATCCACACAACAATGATGCCACTAGCTAATTACGATGAGTATGTTGCCGAGCTGCTCTCTCAAGTGGAGAAGGCTAAGGAGGAAAGGAAGATAGTTGTGGTTGAGTTGCCGGCAGAAAAAGAGTCAGTGGCTGCATTTCAGCTCGAAAAGACCCAAGTAATAGCCATGCAACAAAGGGAGATCTCTGATCTTAAATAGGAGCTAAAGACTAAGGATGACGGGGAAGAGGGCTGGAGGCAGCAGCAGCTAGAGGATGAAACACAAGAACTCGTGGAGATGCAAAGAGAATACAAGCTCCTGATTGTGCAACATGAAGAGTTGGCTGCAAAAACCAATTAGATCGAAAAGCTTATGGCTAAGTTTACTGCCAGGGACGAGGAAAGAAAGCAGGAGCTAGAGCAGCAACAGAAAGAGATCCAAACCATGATCGACAAGCTGGACCAAGGAAAGAAAGAACAAGAAACCATGAGTAAAGAGCTAAAGGACCAAGAGCAAAAACTCGTGTCCCTGGTCCAGAGGCAGGGTGAGAGCATGGAAGAGATGAAGAAGAGAGCCGAGGAATGGGCAGGGCAAAATGAAAGAAGGGTAAAGACACTAGCGCGGCGCCTAGCTTTGGTAGAGAAATATAAGATCCTTGCAAAGAGCAAAGCAGAAGCCGCCCATGTAGCCTTTAATACCTAGCAAAAGGCCTTCCTAGATACATTAATGGACACCACCTACCCAGAAGAAGGAGAGTCATTGGGGGTGGTTAAGAAGAAACTCTGTATTGCATGAAAAGCTATGTACGCAGGGCTGTAGATGCCACCCCAACTTGCGGAGGTTAAGCTAAGCCTGGATGATCAACGAAAGTACCCCCCGGGAAATTGATGCGATAGGGTTTGAAGAGGGAACACAACAAGGAGACCGGCAGGGAGATGAAGCTAAACTTCAATTTGATATGGGAAGGTTTAGAGAAGAGGTGATCTCACAGCCCCCCTCGCCGCATTCCCAAGAGCAACAACCGGTTGACACATCTACAGAAAGAAAAGCCATGCTCAGGGACAGAAGGAAAAAATTAGTAGAAGAAACCAAAAAGAAACTAAGGGCCAAGCCAATCATGCAGCCGTCCACACCCCTCCCACCATGCCCTGATGACATTCCCGCAGGATTCCACGCATAACTGGTAGTTTGGAAGCAACATGAAAGAGAAAAAGAACCATTCACTTTCAGCTTTCTCATGCCCAACAACCTACGGAGAGTCTTACCACTCAAGGTGGTGGAGGAGTTGATTGGGATTGGTAGCCAACTAGGATAGAAGTGGCTAGAAGAAAGAGAGAAGAACCCCACTCTTTGGGGAACTGAAGAAGCCGAATTTTGGCAAAATAAAGTGTTTGAAGTGCCACATTCTGTGCAAGGTTATAACTGCCAGCCCCTATGGAGGAAGAGGGTGTGCGACATCATCACGCTCACCTAGATGGCTTTTTACAACACCCTTCCCTACAAGAGGAACAACCCCACGTTTATGGCGTACCCTCGTAGGGTAGGAGTAGATTTTGATGCCACCCTCCACGGGCGATATGATTTTCCCATTGTCTACAACTCTAATGTCATCTCTTTTGAATACGCCCTCATCTTCAACTCGGAAAGCTTGGATGACTCCATGACTCACTTCCTCGTCGACTTCTCCTCTTACCATGATCTAGCTTTCATAACTACATGTAATTATCTTAGGATTCTTAAATTATTACTTAAGCAGGACCCAACTCCACAAGAACATGGCCTGCTTCCCCTCTTCTTTGATCCTAATGCCATTGATAGTTGTGCCATGGCACGCCTGATGATAAGGGCTAGCCTCCTCCCTTCTTTTTGCCTAGCTCTCCTGGAAGACATGAACGATAGCCAGTTCATCAGATGTAATCATCCCTTCCTCTCCACCACTTCACTCCACGTTCACATGAATCTTAAAGGATACATGCAGAGCTGGCAATTTTTCAGCAAATCCATCTGACCCCCTTCTCCACCTAATTCAGACGATGAGAATTAGGCACTGACTATCATCCTACTAGTGTAATAATTATTTTTTTTAAAGCAAAAGAAAAAAAAAGAAAAGCATGAAAGGAAAAGCAAGAGGAACATCACATAAGGACATGGGAAAAATGACTCACTTAAAGAAGACTTAGCACCACATAAAACATGATCATTGCACCTAGGGGTCCTCAAGTTAGGTGTGCCCGGTGGCTTCGGTCGGCCAGCTCCACTCCTAACCCCCTAGCCCTTTTGATCCCCTACTTCACGCTTAGGGCCCATCAAGGGCAGGACATACCTAGGGAGGTAACACTCGCCTATGGTTAGACCTGTCACCCTAAGCTACTTGCACCGCATCTCCCTTTGCACAAATGGGGTCCTCAAGTGTGGGATGTCACTCAGGCTTGCATGTGGTTAGATCCACCTCCCCATTCCACTGGCACAAGCACGATGCACCACACAATAAGGTAGATACTCCCCTTAGGTAGCGCACCGCACCTTCTCCTTTTAGGCATTACAAAAGGCAACAAACCACCAACTTCGGAGGCCCCCATCATCCACTTGGCATCCAATTGGCTTCTTTGACAAACATCATTACCAAGCCTCCACAAGCACTCGAGTCTACATGTGGCCCTACCCTCACCCAAATAATTTGCCAACTACCTACCATTCCCCAACAGCAACCAGAAGTGCCATGGGATTGGCACCCGTCTCGGGAACCCCAAGTCGAGATGGTGGAGAAATGAAGGAAAAAGTAGAAAAAATGGTGGATGGAGCTTGGAGATGGAGGAGGCTTGAGGGTGCTTGAGCTAGCATCTAGGATCGTGGAGCTACCGACGTGTGAGAGAGAGGAAGCAACTCATTTCGGCATCAAGGTAAGCTCACTACACTCGTAGGATCGACGGTATGTCGGCTAGGTGAGAGATAGCCATTAGAGCTCACTTGAAATGCTTAAAATAATAAGCGGTCCGTGGGTCTTGGTGGTTGAGTGTGAGCTCCCTATACAACTTACCTACAAAGGAGATCAAATCTCTCTTCAACTCCCTTGCTTCCTACCTATCTCAAGCATTGGTTCGGGGCAAACCTTACTTCAATGCTTGATTCGCAGCATGCAAGCACTCAAAGCTTGAATCCATTTGTCCCAGCAATGGAACCAAAATGTGGAAGCTTCTTGCTCAACCGCCAAGACGCACTGACCACTTATTGTTTTAAGTGTCTCAAGCCAAGTGTAATGGCTATCTCTCATATAGCCATACACACTCTCACGCCTACAAGTGTAGTGATTTTACGTCCATGCTCGATCAAGTTGCCTCCTCCCTCAAGCACTCCAATAGCTCCACAATCCAAGGTGCAAGTTCAAGCAAGCTCAATCCTCAAGCTCTAAGCTCTATGCTCCATTATTGTGCGCGAGAGAAGAGAAGAGAAGAGGAAGAGAGGAGAAGATGGAGAGAGCTTCTCCACCATGGTCCCTCGCCCCTCACACACTCACTCCCTCACTACTCACACCCCCTCTCTTAAGCACAGGCTCAAGCAAGCAAGCAAGCAAGAAGAAGAAGAAGAAGAAGAAGAAGAAGAGAGCTAGTTTTGGCCACACACAAGAATGAGCGTATTCATTCACTTTTTGCCTTTTATACAAAACCCTAATCCCCTTTGGACACCCATCCCTTTTTTACATGCCCGTCCATTTTAGCCTAGGTCCCTTTTTTCCTATTCCCTTCATATTTGCATTGTGCCTTCACCCGTGCATGTCTACATTTACAAATTGCACAGGAGAGAGCCTATTGCTCTTTTACAAAGATTTAGAGTGTGCTTTTATATTTAAAATGTGCATTTCCTCTTTTGCACTTGCCCTGGACTTCTAAGGTTGCCTTTGCATTGTTGGCCTTTTTTCCTCCTATTTCTTCAATTGGGGCCGCCTTTTTTCGCTTTTCCCTGTGTCTTTTTAATTTTTTATTTTCTTTCTTTTTGCACTGGGGTTAATAGAAAGTGTCATAAGCAAGAACAAAAAAGGTAGGTTATCCTTCAACACAATACACTGCGAAGTCAACTTGCTGAAAATCAAATGAAATTTATTCAAATATGTGAACACACTAGTTCCTTTCTTCATGTGGAGGTTCATAAGATGTTTCAACCAATACATTTGTGATGCAAGACTTTGCTTGTCACAAAGTTTGCATACCTTTTTCCATAATTGATAAGCATTATCCTTAAGTGCAACAACATTGACGTAAACATGTTTAGATAATGACAATACAAGGATAGATAAATATAGCTCATCCCAATCATCATAATCCATGCCTTTGGGCGAAATAGTAGTAGAACTACCGCAAACAGTATAAGGAGAAGATGCTTGAGATCTAGAAGGAACAGGAATAGATGGTAATGATGCTGACTCAATGCAAATTTAGGGCATAGAAAAGATGAAGGAGAAGACTAAGGCTTGGGAAGAAAAGAGCGTTTGAAGGCTTATGGACCTTGCCAAACACCTTGCCTTGGCAAAAAGTGAATAAATCATAGCACTAGCAAGGGCAGAAGCAATGGAGACAGGTATAGAATTCCAATAGAGGTAGCAAACCTTTCTTATACCATGCTATTGTGACCCAAGCTAAAGGCAAGGACACAATAGAAGGGCTAAAAAGGAAGCTAGAATTTACAAGAAGAGCCATAATGTACGGTCTCCAAGAGTGCACTCCTGCAGCCACTAGCACTAGCCTCCTAAGCACATAACAACTACAGCAATACTTGAGGTAGGCTGGGCTCTCGACAAAGGAGCTAGAGGAGTTAGGGTTTGGAGAGTAGGAACAATAGATACAACACCCTATTGAAAGCCAAGAGAGCTAGTGTAGGAAGAGGGGCTAGACTTTGAGTAAGGCTAAGATGAGGAAGAGCAACCACGCAAACCTAGCCCACCATGGTAGGAGATGCCACCTGAAGATCCTGAAAAGGGTAATGGAAGCAAAAAGGAAGAGAAGAGAGATGGTGGAGTAAGCACAGAGGAGGCTGAGAGCCCAATCACAGCAAGTCCTTGAAGTCCAGATCCTGCAAAAAGAAGAATGCTATCTTGTAAACTAGGCCTAGGAACTAGTTGTCTTGGAGCAGTGGGAGAACAAATGCCAACCTTTTGAGTTCTCCTTCCACTACCATCACTCCTTAGACAGGGTCGCATCTCTAAGAGTGGTGGAGTAGGTGATTAGGCTCGCACAATCACTAGGGAACCGATGGACAGATGAAAGAGGAAAATACTCTACAAGGTGGTAGAAAGAGCCTGTAGACTACTAGCAAGACAAGGTTTGGGAGATCCCAAAGACCGTCAATAGATACGAAGCCCAATTGAAATGGCAGGGACATGTCTGGATCCCCAACCTTGATGCTTGGATGGCTTTCCGTAACATCATACTGGAGGAGTGCAATGATCCCACCTACATGCCATATATGTAAAGAATAAGTGTAGACTATAACCCAAATGTATGTGGAAGGTATGACTTTTTGAAGATCTATAATGTGAGTGCAAGGAGTTCATAGGAGTGCTTAATCTTCACTACGTGGGACATCCACCCATCCATCATGCACTTCCTTGCCAAGTTTTCATCCTGCCCTGACCTCACGTCATTCATCACTACATGTAATTATCTCAAGGTACTCCAAACAAAAGCCCGCAATAGAAGAGGCATGGCTGCCATCACTCTTTTTTTATCTCAATGCAAGATTTGATAGCTACACGATGGCTCACCTCATGATGAGGGCCATGCTCCTACCTTCCTTTTGTATGGCAAACCTTGAAGGTATGAATACAACCACTCCACCAAGTGTAGTCACCCCTTCCTGTCAACGACACCCCTAAACATACATATTAACATAAAAGGCTACTTGCAGAGTAAACCCTTCCTTACCAAGTCTCTTAGGCCTTGCAATCTAGCTCTTGAAAAGCATCGAGATGACATTTAGCATGCTCCCTCCTAATGTATTAAATATTTATATTCTTTAAAAAGGGGAGAGAAAGAAAGAAAGCAAAGAAAAGACAAAGACAAAGCACAAGAAAATGACAAAATGGAATTCTCATGTACCATCACAGTGCCACAGACACTGCATCCAGGTATAATTATATCCCTAGCCCCTTCCCCCACTTCACACTTAGGGCACATCAAGGCTGAGACATGCCTTGGGAGTTTATACTTACCTACGATTAGACCTATCTCCCTAAGTTGCACCCAGAACACCTCCCTTTACACGATCTAGGTCCTCAAGTGTGGGACAACACCACAGAGGCTGACCCAACTCCCAGTTCCACTAGCATGAACACCATACACTGCATAGTAAGGCAAGCACACCCCTAGGTAGTGCACTTCCTTTTCCTTTTCAAGTACATTCGATAACCCACAATCAACCACCGACCTCGAAGGCCCCCCGTCACCCACTCGATCTCTTCTTGGCCTCCACAACCTCACATCCTTTTTGTTATGCTTCTTCTCTATAGCCAATCTCCCCAAAACCCCATCATTGATCCATGTGGCAAACCATCAACCACCCAAGCCCTCACCAACAAGTGCCATGGGACTAGCACTTGGCTAAGGAGGGGCATAATGTTAACCCTAGTGTAACAAAACTGAAAAAGAAAACAAAACAAAATCAAAAGATGCAGGGCAAACGGGCAAAAAGTGACTAACGAAAAAATAGGAGGAAAAGGCCAAAAGTGCAAGAGCAACTTTAAAAGTCCAAGGTGAGTGCAAAAAGAAAAAGGCATATTTTGAATATAAAAGCACATCCTAAATTTTTGTAAAAGAGCACCACCCTCTCTCCTATGAAATTTGTAAATGTAGACGTGCATGGGTGAAGGAACAATGTAAATAGGAAGGGAATAGGGAAAAAGAAAACCTTAAAATGGCCAGTCATGTAAAAAAGGGATGGGCATGTGTAAAAGGAAAAAAGTGAATGAAGAAGCTCATTCTTTTGTGTGACCAAAAGTAGCTCTCTTCTTCTTCTTCTTCTTCTTCTTCTTCTTCTTCTTCTTCTTCTTCTTTTTGTTCATGCTTGTGCTTATACTAGAGAGAGGGAGTGTGAGAGGGAGTGAGGGACTAAGTGTGTGAGGGTGAGGGACCGTGGTGGAGAAGCTCTCCATCTTCTCCTCTTTTCTTCTTCTCTTCTCTTTTCTTTTCTTGTCTCATGCGCAGCAATGGAGATTAGAGCTTGGAGTTTGAGGATCAAGCTTGCTTGAGCTTGCACCTTGGAACGTGGAACTATTGGAGAGCTCTTTGGGAGAGGAGGCAACTCGATCGGGCATGAAGGTAAGCTCACTACACTCATAGGTGTGAGAATGTGCATGGCTATGTGAGAGATAGCCATTGCACTTGGCTTGAAACGCTTCAAACAATTAGAAGTCTGTGGGACTTGGCGGTCAAGCTTGAGCTTCCATAATGCATAATCATGTGTAGGAGTAGATACACACTTAGGCACTAGGTAAGGGCACACATACATGCATGAGCATGAGTATAGGAATAGATACACACTTAGGCACTAATAGGGGAGCATGTTAGAGCACTATATTTCCAAACCCATATAGTACCCACATAGACATCTCGTAGCATGGTACTCGAAGAGACACACATCTATTGGAGTTCTAATGCATAAGAGATAACCTTGCACGAGTCCCTCAAGCCTAGAAAATTAGGATATGTTAAGAGAAGAATTAGGAGCATACATTTGCACTAAGGTAGCACAATTGCACTCACTAGATAGCCCTAGTTCATCCTTGTGTAGGAGATGCATAACTCTTAGATAACTCTTGCCTCCAATATAACCATATGAGGAATCACCTACAAAGCGATCAAACACTTGACTAATTGCACCACCCTTAGGAGTCCCACACCTAACGTCGATGACCCCATCCACACACAAGGCATCAACCTCACCCAAATTCGCACATATGTAAGTTCCTTAGGTAACATGAAGCCATAGGTATTTTAATGCACATTTCGAGTGATATATCATAGAAACCCCCTTACCATTACTAGATTTTGGACCTTCCGAGTAGGAAAAGCATAACAGTGACTCACAAACTCATAGGGCAAGGCCAACACATATTGTCTATGTAGTAGAATGTTGCATAGGTGCATTGAGACCTTGCACAATTAGATTATCCACTTTGGCCAACAAATAGATACCCAAGAACCAAACATAGGAGAAACCCTAGGGCATCATTGCAACACCATTGCACACCAAGGATTTGCACTAAGGCCTCTTGTTCCTTAGAGTGTCGCTCAAAGTAACTGATCAATTCTCTTCAAGGTTCAACATCCCAAAGGATTCTTTCCAAGCCTTCGTGGGGTAGAGACAAGCTCTCATCCCACCTAAGGAAACTTCAAACTTGTAGTACCTAAAACTTTGTTCTTGGTGTGTTGTGACCAACTACTAGGACATTGGACTTAGGAAGTAGGCCACATAGGATAGTATCACATATATAGTTGTACACTAGTCACACCATAGTCTAAAATTGCATCATCAAATTTCATAGCCACTTGGGACGAGGCTTCTCCACCATAAGATCTAGGAACCATGTGGCACAAGTTGTGTGTGTGACTATCACCATAAAAGAGATTGAAGAGTAAATGGAAGGGTTGTGATTGCTTGCTTGATTATTGAACTAACAAAAAGTGAAAAACAAAAAATGTGTTTGATTACATAAAACAAACATTATTTTGAAAGAGACAAAGCCTGCTAGAGCACAAGGCATTGCTAGTTTTTAGCTCTTGAGGGTTGAAATTGAGAAACCCTTGCAATAAGGTAAACATGTATAAGGGAAATTTCAATAAAAGAAACACCCTACACAAAAGACCAAAAACCAAACATACTAAGGAAAAACCTTGGGAACTTAAAAGGAACCATGAAAAAATGCTTGTAAAGCCTATTTTATGCTTAAGGATACTATGCACATATGCATTTGGTTTCCAAAACCACCCATATAGCCACCTCCACAAACCACATCCCAATTCTTTCCCAAAACAAGAAAAAAGTGAAAAAGGTCAAATACCAAAATTGAGGAGATTGAATCGGCTAGATAGAAACAAAAAGGTTGAACCTTACCTATCGACAAAAGGCACCAAAACTCACCATGACTAAGGTGCAAGTACTCAATGCAATTGCCAATCTCAAAGATAGGCTAATCATGTTTGATGAGTTGAAACAACATCCTTATGATGCTACACAAGACAAGAAGAAAAGCTTCAAGGAGGAAATACAACTATCCAAGAAAGATAGGAAATAATCCAAGGTAGTTGCTAGTCCACCTAAGAGTCTAAAGTCTCACGAATTCAAGAGACCTTCATCTAATTAAAATTGAGAAATCTAGCATTAGCAAACTAGTGTAATAGTCGAGTTGAAGGAATAAGATCCCTAAAAGACAACCAAGATACTATCATGGACAAGAATCCCTCTTTGAGAGTGTAAAGAACTATGGGTGTGTAAAGAAGGCCACAATTGGAGAGTCCAAGCAATCACCTCCTTGAGACACGAGATAAAGCTTCCAAATTCTAAAAATTGAGAAAACCCTTACAACGAGATGGTAAAAATGTTGAACATGAATAAACATCAACAAAAGACTGCAATTTCTAGTTTAGTGAAGCCACCAAAGTCTCCTAAGTTGAAACATTTTTCACATAAACAATATTGGAAATGACAACAACAACAACCTTGTCCCCCTACTCAAGTTGTCAAAATGAATCTTAAGGGAAAATAGTTGTAGGATATATAGCTACAAGAAAGACAATGTCAACAAACCACATCTACAACTAGTGAGCCAAATAACACTTCTAAATGATTCAAGGATCCAACTACATAGTTGTTCTCAATTGCTACCACAATCAAACCCACTATGTCATTTGTTACTATTCTCAAATTTGAGTTGTAACCCCAACAATTACAACCTTTGGCTACAACAAAACTTGTCATTTCATTCGAGGAGAAAGCCCTACTGCTTTGATACTGGAATATAAGCTTTGTAACCCAAAGCACAATGAACCCAATGCTTTATCAAATGCCCTCTTTAGGATTGGAATCTCTAGCAAACTTGAAGCATAGGTGCATCAAGAAATATAGGACATAGTATGGCAAACTAATGAACCAGAAATGAAGTGCCTCATAGAGCTCAACAACATATTGACAACAGTAACACACAATCACATCCATGCTAGCATTGGAAATCCAATTAAAGAGCATAGAAAGATCTTGGAATGACCATTGACATGGGATGAGCAATAGCACATTTTCTCTCATTATATGACCATTATTAGTGAGGGTATGAAGGACATGCTAAAAGCAAGAAATATAGAGTTGCATCTAATTTCATCATTTCATAATGGATATTCTAAGAGAAACAAGCCAAAAATAGAAGCAATAGAATTAAGGACATTCCAAAACCTAAAACTATAGAGCTACACCCAATTCCCTCATTTCACATTAAATATTGTGAGACAAGAAAGCCATAACAATGTGTTCTATCATAGATGGTATTCTAGTCAAAGTTTGGCAAGTAGAATTGATAGCCAAATGATGTCCATCGCAAAGCAACAAAAAGCTTTATGGTCTTCAATGCATAATCTAATGTATGTGGCCCCCACATCCCTAAGAGTGCTTGCAAATTTTTGTAATATCAAACTTACTGCACTTGCTCAACAACATCCCTTTGTACAATTAACTCCTTTTGGAGGAAGAGCTCCATGTGGCTAGTAGTTTGAGACATGGAAGCATGGCACTTAATGTTAGTACCTACCTTCTTTTGCCTTACCCAAGTCCTACAAATTCTTAAGAGCTATGCTATGCTTCAAGACATTTGACTTCTTTATGTGGTTTACTCCTAGACTAATCAATATTCTACTTGTGCTCTTCCATAGCTCACACCATCATCCAATGATGTAAAGTAGAGTGATTCTCCTAAAAACCTCTTCGAATGAGGATATAGGGAAAAAAAATAGTAGAGCTAAGCATCTAGAGATTAAGCCAACACCTATTGAAGGAACTACTTTGACCACTATAATGGATCGTAAAGAAAAAGGAAAACAACCTTTGAATACATAATGCAATCAAAGACCAAAAGTGTTGATAAGGCTACACTCAAATCCCTTAAGTCTAGGAATACTTACAAGCCATCCCAGGATTCGATCTAGTAATTGTCTATAACTTCTACTATGATCAAATCCATTGCTCTATAGCTGTGACTTCCCAAAATAAAGTGGAACCATGATAGTCACATTCTAGCTAAAATAGTCAACTTTGCCAAGGGGCACGCCCCTAATGTTTCAAAGAAATAGGATACTAGCTCTAAAATAACAAGCATAATCAACTTGATAGATATTAAGTCATGCATGATGAAACAAAGCCTCTAGTGAATTGAAAACTAGCTTGACAATCAAAAGTCTCAATAAAATAGCAAAAGAAAAAGCTCAAAACAAAAAACCAAATAGTGGTTGAATGCCGTAAGGAATTGAAAGATAAGCTCATGATACTTGCTCGTGTCTATCCTGGGGGCTAACATTGGAATCATATTGCTGAGGATCACATGGAATTCTTAGAGTGGCCAATATCATGGGAAAATCTAGAACACCTTAGTGAGAAACACTTTGAGCACCTAGGTAACCTTATAGAATGCATTCTAATGAGGATGCTAAGAAATATTGTTTGCTTCCCACATTCCATAACACATTCTTCCAAAAGATCATTGAGGAAGTGCAAGAATTAAAACAACAAGTAGAGGAATGGAACTTGCTTGAAAAATACTAGTATACTATTTGAGCTTCAATGGTTGAAATTAGAAGTGTGACTAATGATGCTTTGAGAGCAAAGATAAGCTATATGGAAGTCTAAGCATGACTCAACGTATGCAGCTTTAACTTTCCTTTGAGTACTTGCTACTATATAAGGTGTGGAGATACCAAATTGATCTTACACTACCCCCTCTTGATTAAATCCTCAGAAAAGAAGAAATACATGTTGCAAGAGAAAACATGGTACTTTGACATGGCAAGATAATTAACCCTACTATTTAAGCTACCCCAACTTCTTAGCATCCATGTTTGTTGAGAGATAGGTAGGAGAACCCTATGTATGCAAGGGTGGATAAGGTTAGCTGGGTGTGAATGAATTGGAGGGTAGGGGGAAAACCTAACCCTAGCCATCTAGAGGCTCTTTAAATAGCCTAGAGGTCACTTTCAATGTAGAGGAGAGTGTACCAGTTGTACTTGTAAACAACTCATTAAGAAAGATCTTCTTCTTATACTCGAGCTCTCTCTCTCTCCCTCTTTGTGCACACTCTCTTGCTCTCACTTTGATATTGCAACAATGTTGCATCTAAATATAATCTAGACTTTCATAAATGGCTTATTTCATGGCCGAGTAACATTGTTGCTCATATGTAAATAATGAATTCATTACTTTTACTTTATATAAATACATTTTTACTTTTTTTGAAAAATGCATGCACACTACAAGAGCGACACCCTTGTAATGCTCGAAAGTAACACCCTTGTAGTGCTCGAAAGCCTCACAACATTTTTAAGTAGAGGAGGGAAAGAGCAATGAATCATCAAATCACAAATCACAGCATAGGTGATGTGGTGAAACTTCAATTCATGTGTACATTTTTTTTAACTTTTTGGAATTAGAATCAACTACATGCACTCTTAAATTTCATCAAGTGAATGCAAGACAAAACAAGCAACAAGCATTAAGTTCGAGTCTAAGAAGACATCAAGAAGTAGTAAAGTAAATAATTCCCGAAAGGAGCTTAAGAGAACACAAAAAATATTGAAGGAATAAAGGAATGCAAAAGCCTTAACTAACCTCAAGGTCATAAAAGAAGACATTCACCATCAAACAACTCACTTCATTAGGCATAATATACCTTTGTTGATTTCTCAAGTCCTCGATTGCCCTAGAAGGATGTGCATTTACCCCTCTAGAGATTTCAATCTTCATCTTAAAGTATGGTTCTTCATCAATAATGATTTTTTCAACACCGAAGCTTGCATATTAATCATTTCTATACAATATTTGTCCAATGTATAAATAGTGTGAATAGCCCGAATCATTCTATTACTTTTGTAAGGTTGAAAGCTTGATTGTATATAACTTGCATATATTCCAAACTAAATAAATATGCAATAACAATCATGGCAACACAACTAGGGATCCTCAAGTTAAGTGTGCTCAATGGCCCTGGTCAATTCACTACATCTCTAACCCACTAGCCCTTCTTCCAAATCCCCCGTATTCACTTAGGGCACATGAGGGCAGAAGACACCTAGGGAGCTTAACTTGTTCATGGTTAGGTATATCTCCTTGAGTCACTTACATTGTTCTCTCCATTCCTCTATCACTTTAGTGCTATCATAGCAATAATAAAAGCAAAGTAGAAAGTTGTAAGAAAGAAACCAAGCACTCCAACTACCATAAGCAATTGTGACCATTGGATCTTTCCCTTCTAATGAGTATGCTTGGATATAACTCTTTTTCCAAAATACTAATGATATCTTCCCATTATCAGTCAAAGTTTTAGGGGGGAGAGAAAGGCACAGACATTGAGAGAAACCCACATACTGAGAGTAGAGTACTCTCATGTTCTTCACCTTTTTTAATTATTCAAAACCCTATAGACTAAAGTCTAGTCACGCACTACATAATAGTCTAGGTTGCTAACTGACTATGTCACTAACTATGGTTGAGTCTCCAACTCCTTTATTACAACACACATGGCAAATGATGACAGCTAAGACTACAACTGTGAAGATAGAATCGATGATGGTGATCATGAGCTTGAATCTCAACACTTCCCCTCAAGATCAAACTAACTACTATACTCCAAGTAGTTCCATGAAATGCACAAATTTCTCTTTATCAAGTGATTTGGTAAATGTATCTACTACCTGGTCTTCTTTCTTCACATGGAGTAGATCAATTTTTCCAGCAAGTACCATCTCCCTCTGATGAAGTGGTAATGAACCTCTTTGTGTTTGGATCTAGCATGATAGACATGATTGCTAGCCAACATCACACTACTAAGATTGCCACAATGCAATGTGACCTTCCTATCTAACTGTATACCCAAGTCATGCAACAATTTCACAGGCCAAACTGCTCCTCATGCTACTAAGGCTGCACCCCTATATTCTACCTCTGCACTAGATAAAGCAACGGTCAATTGCTTCTTACTACTCCGACTGGTCATACTACTACCTAGGCTAAAAGTATAATCATTGGTTGACCTTCTATCATGGGCACAACCAGCCCAATCTGCATCTGTATAACCTATTAAGCCAAGTGACTTTCTATACTCATAAAACAACCCATAATCACTAAAACCCTTTACGTACCACATAATCCTCCTAATTGCATCTAGATATGGCTTATGAAGCTTCTGCATAAACTGACTAATTAGCCCCACTGTATAACTGAGGTTAGGATGGGTGATAGTGAGATAAATTAGGCTGCCCACCATCTGCCTATACATAGTGACATTCTCTATTTTATTCCCAACATCAAGTGCAAGTTTCACATTCTGATCCAATTGTGTTTCCATGGCTTTACACTCGATCATGTCATATTTCAACAACATATCATGAGCATACTATTTTTGCAATAGCCATATACCTTGAGGTGTAGCCACAACCTCAATCCCAATGAAGTATTTCAACTCTCCAAGATCCTTCACCTTGAATTCAGCCTATAACCATGACTTAAATTCAACAATGCCATGATCATCATCTCCAATGATAATCAAATCATCCACATAAATCACCAAGAAAACATAACCATTATATGTCTTCTTTGTAAACAAGCTATAGTCTGCATGACCCATCTGAAAACCAAGCTGCTGTAATTAAGTACTAATATGAGCATTCCATGCTCTCGGTGCTCGTTTCAGCCCATACAAGGCTTTTTTTAGCCTACATACATGTGTCGAATAGTCATGGTGTACATAGGCCTCAAGCTCTTCCATATACACCTCCTCAAGCAAGTCACCATTCAAGAATGCATTTTTGACATCCATCTGCCATACCCTTAGAAGCTGTTAATGCAATGACTATTCTTATGGTTGCCATCTTTGCAACCAGGTTGAAAGTCTCCTCATAGTCTAAGCCATATTGTTGTGCATATCCCTTTTCAATTAGTCGGGATTTTTTATACCTTTCCAATGAACCATCTGACTTGCATTTCACTTTATAAACCCATTTACAACCAATGGGTGTTTTTCCTTCAAGCAAACTAACAAATCCCATGTTTCATTTTCAGTCAGTGTTGCATATTCTTCATCCATGGCAACACACTAATTTTCATATGCAACAGCCTCACTGAACTTCGTATGCTCTCTATAACCTAACAATTTAGTCATATATGCATAATGTCTCCCTAAATATCCGCTGTATGTTAGCTTATCAATTGGTTTCTTGACCTTTTCAAATCTTCTTAGCTATGGTTCTGCTTGGCTCTCATGAGGTGGCACATACCTGCTTTGTCTTACACCAGACATCATAATTGATGGTATGCCCAATTCACTATCAAGACTATCACTTCCATGTGACTCATATCCAACTATAAGTGGGCTAGTTACATCATCAAACATATTCTCTTTGCCTTTATCTAATCTCCCTCTCATTGACATGTGCTAGTGGATGCAGAAACATGACTGCATAGTCATCCTATCCAAGGACTAATAGTAGAAGAACCATCACTTGTAGGTCCACTCATGGTGGTAGTTGAAGGATAATTTTTAGCATGAGTAGGCTAGCTCGTCCATTAGAAATCATTGCATTCAGATCACCATACCATGATGTCAACTCATCAAACACTACATCCCTACTGATCAAGGTCTCTCGAGTGGACAAATTATAACATGTGTACGCCTTTCTATCTTGTCCATAACCATGAAAGACACTCTTTACACCTTTTGGATCTAACTTCTTTCTCTTTTCATTATGTACACATACATAAGCAATGCAACCAAACACTTTAAGGTGGCTGATATTGGGCTTATGCCCATACAATTTCTCATATGGAGTCAAGTCATGAATTCCAGCTGTAGGTGTTCTATTTAGTACATAAGCAGTTGTGACAATTGCTTTAGCCCAATAAGAATTTGGCAAGTTCTTTTCATTAAGCATTGCCATGGCAGCTTCCACAAGTACACAATTCTTTCACTTTGCCACACCATTCTGTTGTGGTGTGTAACTCCATGTGAGCTGTCTTTTTATGCCATATTTTACCAAGTACCTATCAAACTCTCTAGAGACATATTCTCCATCTCCATCCAATCTCAAACATGAGATATAACATCCAAACTAATTTTCACAATGTGTCTTAAAATCCTTGAATACACCAAGCACCTCATCCTTGTGCTTCAGGATATACAGCCATGTATATTTGCTGAAATCATTGAGATAAATGACACATAATACCCTGGCACCACCAAAAGATGCATTATGGGTAGGACCACACACATTTGAATGTATCAAGTGCAATGATCGAGAATTGTTTCTAACGTGCCACATAAATGTAAACCTTGTTTTTTCAAACTAACACGTGGAACAAACATATCCTAGATCAGTGTACTTAAACTTTGGGAGACCAAGTACAACCTACTTTTGCTGCATATTTTTCAGTCTTTGAATATTGACTAATGCATTTGTGCTAGATTTCTACATCCCAAACTACTCCATTATCATGGGCAAACATGGTTGCTTTTAATTCAGGGATAGATGCATCCAAAGTGAACATTCTACCATCTGTTCCAACAACCGAGAACAAATTCTTAGTAATAGAAGGCACATGTAGTACATCATATAGACTCTTCTTTTTGCCATCATGCATGATTAGCGGAACCACACTTGTATGCTTAATATCATGATGTGTGTCATCAACAGTGCATACATGTCCATGGGAACCTACTATCAACTCATCAAACCACTCACCATGCGAAGTCATATGATTAGATACTCCCGAGTCTATATACCACTTGTCATCCTTGCCTTGCTTAGAGGTATTCTTAGAAACATGCTACATAGCAAATAGCCTATCTCCTTGATCATCCTGTGTACCACTAGAAGATGCATAGTTTCCATGTTGTTTGTATTTTGCCTTCATATTTGCTTACTTTTTATGACAATCCTTTGCTTCCACAATAATGATAGTCTTTATATAAAACTGATGCTCTTATTGATGATATATATGATTGATACTTTGGTAGAGATGTTATTGAGGTTAGTTGATGGCAAAACTTTAAAGAAATTGGTGTTGATATTAATACTCTTGAACGATGAATTGTCATGTTGGAAAGAGTTGGAGTGATCATGGGAAATGAATGGAAGATTATAGAAAATGGGAGATTCGGGTGTTGAAGTAGAAGTGATTGCTCATGATTCTCCATAATCTTTTGTATCTGCAAGGCAAAAACTCACACGAATTCACTTCTTAGGGGAGTGGGTTAGTCTTCTATTTGTGTATGTGACATAGATGAATGGGAATTTGGAAGATGGGTTAAACTTCAGGTAAGCCTAAGGTGTTTTCCCACACTACTTGAGGACCCAAATTTGTGTATAGGTTATGGTGTAAATGCTATGTGAGTATGCATGCATACATAGGCTAGTATATAGTATGTGAGTATGCATGTATAGCCTTTCTTAGGACTCTTACTTGATAGATGAATCAATCCGCCATAGTTTTCAAATGTAGAAAAAGTTGTAAATGATCATACTGTGTTAGGTTTAGGTTAAATGCTCAGAGACTCCAATGTATCTCATGACCTACTATTTTTATAATACTAGTTATACCTTTTGATTGTCATTTTTTTTGTTTATTTGAAAGACAAGGACTAAATTGTAACAATAAAAATAACTTTCCTTTTGGAGGATTTTTGGTGTTGTTATGTAGGCTTGACAATGTCTTAGAGGTTTGGCCTTTTGTTTTTAATAGGTTTTTAACATATATAAAAGGTGGATGCTCAATACTAAAATCCATTCCATGCAATCGCTATATCTACTTTTTTGTCTCAATTTTCCTTTTGAAAAAATAACGCTACAACAAATGAGCGAAGTGGGCTATTAGGTAGCTCAAAGACTATACAAAGTTCCATTAAACTATATTTGCGATTTTATTTTTTGAAAAAAAAAAAGGAGCATATGTTAGCTAGTACAATAACATATACTTGAAGAAGAAGGTTTAGATATTTTCCCATGTGGGAAAAGAGGCTCTTTTCCTTGATTTTTGTTATAGTATTCAATATCACGAGCTTCTTCTTGAGCTAGGTGCGGTTGGGGACACAGAACTGTTAGCCCTTTGGTAGAAGCTCATGATATTAGCACAATTCACAATGTAGAAATTATAGTGGGACTTTGTTTAAAACTTCTTGAGAATTGAAGGGCAACCTCGAGTCTATAGACCTATGATTGGAATTGCATCTAGCTTGATATCTTTATCCCTCCCTTAGAAAACGCCCATTACCTTGTTGTAATTTACAATGTGAGAATTGTAGTGGGAATTCGTCTAAAACTTATTGTGAAATAATGGGCAACCTTGTGCCAATAAACGTGTTTCCCTAACAATCAATAAATGTGTGCCAATAAACGTCTTCAATACAATCAAGCTGGGAGTTCATGTGCTATATTTCAAAAATGAATCCCACTTTTGATAGCTTATCGATTTCCTCTTTGACAGCATGAGTATGGTTGGGATTCATCAGATATGGTCGTTGCTTGACCGACATTGCATCAGGTATCATGTGGAATGTGGATGTCATGAGTCACTACCCTTGAATCCACTCCTTTCAGCTCGTCGAGTGACCAAGCGAAAAAGTTGAACATATCGAAAATTAACTACACCTAAGTTATGCCTTGCGATGATATTTGCGACCAAAAAGTTCAAGCAGTGTCTCAAAACTTCTTCCGAATTGAAGGGCGCTAGCACAAGCACCATTACCCTTTTGAGGACATGGGCTCCATATCCTGCGTCTCTCCTTTGAGACTCTTATCAGCAACCGATTGTCACCATCATCATCATCATCGTTATCACGCAGAAGCTTCAACGTTGCCTGTGCGCATGCGCCTTCAAGGTCGGCTTGCGAAGAAGAAACAGTCTTGTCAACAAACATAGGATCACAAAAGCACTTGCTGAATCGCAATGCTGTTTGCAATGTCTTACACTCCACATTGTTGCAATCCTCGCAAGCATGTTTGCCATCCCTTCCATGGTTCTATTTTTCTCAGGATCTCATCAGAGTAGTCGGAAGATCGGAAGGCGTGAGATCCTCTCTGGCTGCGCTCTCGCGGGAGGAGCTTCTCCTTTTCTTGGTGGCGCTTCATGGCCGTCTTGTGCTGCTGAAGCTAAGGTGCTAAACTCGCCGATTGAGAGAATAAAGGTACGAGCTGTTCTCCTGATTGTCTAGACTTTGCAACATGGCTGATCATTAACATGCTACAAATTGCAAATCGATTCGCCATAGCTGAATAGGAAGAGTTTAAGTCTTAAGGAAGAGGGTGGATTGCAGTTTGGTCAAGAATTATTATGCATCATGCCTTGCGCAATCAGTCCGGACAATTCCATTGGTTGTAGCTTATGCTTTGACTAGCAATTTCCCAGTGTACAAGATGGGCTGAGGTGCAGAAGCAAGGATTTTTCACTGTATCTTGTACTTCCATACCTTCTGCTCCATCTAATTGAGGGGCTTTGTTGCCTGGGCTGTTACTTTGTTCCAGTCTCTTTACTATTTTGTTTACAAGACACACACCTAAACAAGGGTGGACGTCTAAACCAGAGCATTATAGGTGACATAGACATTCTGCTATTTGAAAAGGCTTATGTATGTCAGGCCCTAAGCAGAATATGTGTTCAGCCTCTATCAAAGAATCCATAAACACTTTTGTTGTTAGTAGTACTCTCTATATTGGTGTACAAAAATGTCTTAACACTCCTTAAAAATGAATGGTTGATCCTTCAGACAGGCGGAAGTCCTAAACTGGCACTGCCCTTCAGTTATGCTTTTGTGTGAGGCCATTCAACACGAGAACTTCTTGAAGGTATCCTTTGATGAGAGCCAGCACATTTCCAATGCATGATCCCCTTTTTAGCAGTTGCAATAGGTCATTTTGTGCTCTCAAAGTCTCAAACCTTGAATCAGGTCGGGTTCATAAAAGTTGTGTTTCTATGAGGTTCACTTGTGATCCCTCTTGATGTTTTCTGGATGGGGATTATTTAGTATCAGTAGTTTTATGTCACTCTGAATTATGTGCTTCAAGAGACGTAACAAAGGCCATATTGTCATGGTGGCATTATTGATACAGGAGGTTATTGAGGATGACATTAGGAATGGACAATATTATGTTACTGGGAACCTGACTCCCACAATTTATGATGATAATTGCAGGAAAGTTTCGGCTTGTGCTGCTCAAAGGGGCTTTGCTATAAATTGTTTGTATTCTATTGTGTTCTGTTTTTCTGAATTGTATTTGGAACGCCAGATTCATTGATCCAACCACAGATATTCAGGGTATTGACAAGTACGTAGCAGCAATAAAGCTTCTATTCGATCCCAGTTCTTCACATCATGAACTCCTCTCTATTGACATCAAAGATCCACACACAATTCAGGCAAAGTGGAAACTAGAGGGGTACAATTCTTGTCAACTTACTTCATTGTTTTCTTTCTCTTTCTTTTTCCGGGTTTTCATGCCACTGGCCTTACTATTACTACCACATTGCGGAAGGCAATTCATTTGCCCGGTTTTTGCTAATTAGCATTTCTTGAAATTGATATTAGCTGTGACATTCTCTTGTGTGCAAAGAGAGTAGGGACAGCAGTCCCGATGATTTTGTGTGAGCATATTATAGAAAACCCACTGTTGCTTAAGCCTTTTGTCCATGCCATGCTTCATGATGAATAATGGTTTTTGGTGCTAGAACCAGGACTTAGTAGTGTAGAACCCAGCCAAATTCAGTTGATTTATTTTGTTCACACTAACCCAATCATAAATAACAATGAGAGACAGAACAGCATATGAAGGCACATGTGCAGTGCCACAAGTCTGTAAGCTTGAATGTTGCATGTTACGAAAACTAAGCCAATCCATTTGGCCCACTGCTGACTTAAGGAGAGAGAAAAGTCTATGTAAAAGATCGTGGATGGCATTGAAAGACTCATAAGCATGCATGAGCGGACCATTGTGCTAGATCAAGTTGAGGACAATCTAAATGCCACATTAAAAGGACAATGGTAAGTTTGCACTGCATGATAATAGCAAGCTTGCTGCACGCGTGAGTCCCCCATGGCCAGCATTCCTTTTGTCCTGTTCTATGACAAGTGACCAGTTATTAGTGATCTCAGGCATGTTACTTGTGTTCCAGGTTCTACTGTAGTGCCTTCAGGCAGGAGTAGTTCTTAAACTACAGTTCATCTTCTCTGCATTTGAGTGTGCCTCACTCTTTTTGATAACAAGTGGGCCTTGGGGGTTTTTCTCACATTGGCACAGCTGAACATGCATTTCTTACTGCAGCTGAACTGAGTTACAAGAACTGACTTTCAAACTGAAGTTGCTGTTGACCCGCCCAGAAGATCATTGTAGATATTAGTTTATCTTTCACTGTTCTGCAAGCTAAAATTTCACAGTATGTTTTGGAGATTGTTTTTGATGTGATGATGTCGTGAACATGATCTCTCAGGTACTTGAAAGTGCCTTGGCATCCTCACATATTACCTTATGGAGGTTTGTGGAGAATCTTGATGCACTAATCTTTTGTTATTTAGATATAGTGTGCTTGAATGAAGACCCTCTTGAAGCTACTAATTTATGAGTCCTTTTCTTACAGGAACCACTCAGTACACTGTAAATGATAAGGGTCTCATAGCATCACATGTGGAGACTTGGGATATTTCTGTTTGGACAGCCTTTTTAGAATTCTTGACACCTTCTTGGAAGCCTTTGTAATTGTTCTAACACATGTTTGCTTGGTAAAACTTCAAAATGACAAAGCGCTTTCAGATTTGTGTATATAGCTTTAACCATGTTCGGGATAAATATGTATATCAAAATTTTTAAAAATTCCAAACTTTTAAACAGTCATTATGGCAATTAAGAGGAGCACTATGAGCGCGCTAGGTCAGCTTTACTCTCTTTTCTAAACCAAATGGTTGGGGGCACTTCGAGAGGGGTTTATTGTATTGCTAGGTTTAGATGCTCACTTCTCATGTGGAGAAATTGCCTGGTTGGAGTAGATTTCATGAAATAAGGAAAGTACAAAGGCACTAGTATTTAAGTTGGAAATATGGGACATGGGCATGCAAGGACTTTAGAGCATAGACATGTGCAAGTCAATTGACTTGTGCGTGTAAAGGCCATTTCATGTCTGAGTAAACAAGTGATCTAGTAGAGAACCAAAATTCGAGTGAGGCAATAGAGAAAGCATAATGTTGTCGGACTCATCAAGTGGTGAGGTGCCAAGTAGGGAATACTTTATGAAGTAATGGTAGTATTGAGGGTATTGTCTCTACTTTCTAGAGCCACGAATGGTGCATTGAAAAGTCCAAGGACTCCCTCAAAAACCCATCCTTGCACCCTTTGGCTTTGGCTACATGGACTTGTGTAGGTCAATTCGCTCGTGTGTCTTGGGTCTTAGAGATTTCTCTAGTGTCTCCCCTCTCTACTTTCATACTTTGGGGACTCTAGAGAATGAGTGTATCATTCCTTGCATTGGTCAAGTCCAATCTTGTAAATATTTTCATACGTCTTTCCATTGTTATTGGCTAATGCCATCTAGTTTTGAGTACTTGGTACTCGCTTTTGGTTCTCCTTTGAGAGAGAGAGAGAGAGAGAGAGAGAGAGAGAGAGAGAGAGAGAGCATATCTCAATGCACATTGAGTTGCCATATCACTACTAGAGCTATGTGGTAATTTTAGATTGCCAAACTTGTATTTAAAAAATTGAAAACCTAATTTTTCAAAATAAAGAACCCACTAGAAGGACAAAAAGTAGCATGCATGTGTATATGTATGCCCACACAATGTGGGTAATTTGTGAGCCCAAAGAAAGTCTCTCTTTTTTCCAAATATCTCACTTAGTAGAGAATCAATTTGTTTACTCTCTAATGTGTTTTAAGTGTTTTAATCTCTCCCCCCCTCCCAAGAAAAAAAAGCAAAAACCCCATGTGCATGTGTGCAAGTGTGCACATGCACAACCTTGCTCTTTTAACTATGTAATTGGGATGATGCTATCTTTGATGTAAGAGGATGGTGATGGTTGATATGGAGATGCTCATTACTAGTGTCATTAGCAAATTAAGGAAAGTACATAGTGTTCTCTATACATTGATGCGACAACTCATTGAGAAAATAAAGAAACTCAATAGAATGTGTATTATTAGGGTTGAAGGTGGAGGTCCAAGATGAAGAGAATGAAGAATACCAAGGAGGCTCCTCCATTGAAGATGCTCAAGATGACTCGAAAAGTAAGCGAATCAAGCAAAGTAATGGATACAAGCCATCAGGAAGGGAAAAAATTGGCTTGCCATATTTCTTCCCACAATTGCCATTATTAATGATATCTTGGAAGAGGAGTAAAGGGGAAATGTATGAGCATTACATGTGAGAGTGGTGGATTAGAAAGCATGTGATAGTGTGTAGAAGGATATCAAGGATATACATGAAGATGGGTATTAATGGGTTTATGTGTATAGTATTGTATTTGTAGATGCACTTCGGTCCACATTGCACATTTCCATGGGTGGCAATATATAGATGGGAATCAATACTCAATAGAGAGGCATTTATTAAATGTGATAATTGTGGATTAGGATGCGTGGTATTTCTATTCAAGGAGTTGTACTTTATGATCTAGGTAGTTTGCAGAGATGAGTGAGCCACATATATGTGGGTGAGTGACTAACTTACACATTATTTGATTAACACGTGATATGAGAGAGAGAGAGAGAGAGAGAGAGAGAGAGAGAGAGAGAGAGAGAGAGCAACCCACACATAGAGCTTGTTGCAGGGCAATGTCTCTGAAAAGTTGGTATGATATTGGGTGCTATTAGATTAGAACTCATCTAAAGAGAGGTGGCACTAGGATCCATTACTTAGAGATCGACACAGATGCTCTTCAAATGTCTCATATGACGAAACAAGAGAGCTTGCTTAGTCCACATGGAGAGAGACTTGCATTTGTTGTTCATGAGTTGAGACTCTAGAGGCTTTGTGATTTTCAAAGAGTATTTTTGATCCGCCATTACACCTATGGATACATCGAGACATTATGCAAATAGTCTATTTAGAATGGTAAAACAACCTCCTCTATTCGATCTAATATAGTGTTGTTGGGAGATGTCTAAAATAACAACTATGTATCACTAAGTATTCTAATTGTTTTCTATAAATAATAGCCACGAGATATTTAGATATCATAGTCGTTTATATAAGTTGCACCTTTGAATAAGTCATTAGGGTTGGTTTTTCAAGTGTCTTTGTATGTACAATCGAGATGACAAGTGGGTCCCATGACGATACTTACAATATGCATAGGTGGAAGGTTCTTAAATCTAATCAATTTTAGATTCATATCTCATTGTATGCATTTTAATTATTTATTGGAATTGTGATAATTTATGAAGTTTCTAGTAACCTTATACAAATCATTTTTTTGAGGGGATCTTAATACCCCTCCCCCCCCCCCCCCCCCCCCCCCCCCCCCCCCCCCCGCCCCAAACACACACACACACAAAATTGTAATGCCTAACCTTACATATATATTGACAACCACACGTACACATACACACTTACAAAGACACATTACACAAGCCATATATATAGTAAGCAAGACATTATACCCATTGTATTTAGATTTGTAAGCGCGTGCACACACAAAATTTTAATGCGTAACCTTATATATATATTGACAACCACACATACACATATGCACATACAAAGACACATTACATGAGCCATATATATAGTAAGCAAGACATTATACCCATTGTAT